>NC_142088.1:87101693-87405345 GCF_054644295.1 Miniopterus natalensis
GATCCGGTTAGGGTTCCCTTTGGACCTAGGGTTAGGGTTAGGTTAAGGGTAGTGTTATAGATCCAGTTAGGGTTACGATTGGACCTAGGGTTAGGGTTATGTTGAGGGCTAGGGTTAGAGATCCGGTTAGGTTTCCGATTGGACGTAGGGATAGGGTTATATTGAGGGCTAGGGTTAGAGATCTGGTTATGGTTACGATTGGACCTAGGGTTAGGGTTATGTTGAGGGCTAGGGTTAGAGATCCGACTAGGGTTCCGAATGGACCTAGGGTTAGGCTTATGTTGAGGACTAGGGTTAGAGATCCGGGTAGGGTTCCTTTTGGACCTAGGTTTAGGGTTATGTTGAGGGCTAGTGTTAGAGATCCGGTTAGGGTTACGATTGGACCTAGGGTTAGGGATATGTTGAGGGATAAGGTTAGAGATCCGTTTAGGGTTACGATTGGACCTAGGGTTAGGGTTATGATGAGGGCTAGGGTTCCAGATCCGGTTAGGGTTACGATTGGACCTAGGGTTAGGGTTATGTTGAGGGCTAGGGTTAGAGATCCGGTTAGGGTTCCGAATGGACCTAGGGTTAAGCTTATGTTGAGGGCTAGGGTTAGAGATCCGGGTAGGGTTCCGATTGGACCTAGGGTTAGCGTTATGTGGAGAGCTAGGGTTAGAGATCCGGTTAGTGTTCTGATTGGACCTAGGGTTAGGGTTATATGTAGGGCTAGGGTTAGAGATTCGGGTAGGGTTCCGATTGGACCTAGGGTTAGGGTTATGTTGAGGGCTAGGGTTAGAGATCCGGTTATGGTTACGATTGGACCTAGGGTTAGGGTTATGTTGAGGGCTAGGGTTAGCGATCCGGTTATGGTTACGATTGGACCTAGGGTTAGGGTTATGTTGAGGTCTAGGTTTAGAGATCCCGTTAGGTTTCCCATTGGACCTAGGGTTAGGGTTATTTTGAGGGCTAGGGTTTCAGATCAGGTTAGGGTTCCGATTGGACCTAGGGTTAGGGTTATGTTGATGGCTAGGTTTAGAGATCCAGTTAGGGTTCCGATTGGACCTAGGGTTAGGGTTATGTTGAGGGCTAGGGTTAGAGATCCGGTTAGGGTTCCGATTTGACCTACGGTGAGGGTTATTTTGAGGGATAGGTTTAGAGATCCTTTTAGGGTTACGATTGGACCTAGGGTTAGGGTTATGTTGAGGGCTACGTTTAGAGATCCAGTTAGGGTTCCGATAGGACCTCGGGTTAGGGTTATGTTGAGGGCTAGTGTTAGAGATCCAGTTAGGGTTACGATTGGACCTAGGGTTAGGGTTTTGTTGAGGGATAGGGTTAGAGATCCTTTTAGGGTTTCGATTGGACCTAGGGTTAAGGTTATGCTGAGGGCTAGGGTTAGACATCCGGTTAGGTTTCCGATTGGACGTAGTGTTAGGGTTATATTGAGGGCAGGGTTAGAGATCCGGTTATGGTTACGATTGGACCTAGGGTTAGGGTTATGTTGAGGGTAGGGTTAGAGATCCGGTTAGGGTTCCGATTGTACCTAGGGTTAGGGTTATTTTAAGGGCTAGGGTTAGAGATCCGGTTATGCTTACGACTGGACCTAGGGTTAGGATCATGTTCCGGGCTAGGGTTAGACATCCGGTTAGGGTTCCGATTGGACCTAGGTTTAGGGTTATGTTGAGAGCGAGGGTTAGAGTTCCGGTTAGGGTTCCGATTGGACCTAGGGTTAGGGTTATGTTGAGGGAGAGGGTTAGAGATCCCATTATGGTTACGATTGGACCTAGGGTTAGGGTTATGTTGATGGCTAGGTTTAGAGATCCAGTTAGGGTTTCGATTGGACCTCGCGTTAGGGTTATGTTGAGGGCTAGGGTTACAGATCAGGTTAGGGTTCCGATTGGACCTAGGGTTAGGGTTATGTTGAGGGCTAGGGTTAGAGATCAGGTTAGGGTTCCGATTGGACCTAG
The DNA here is from genome assembly GCF_054644295.1 of Miniopterus natalensis. Taxonomy (NCBI): domain Eukaryota; kingdom Metazoa; phylum Chordata; class Mammalia; order Chiroptera; family Miniopteridae; genus Miniopterus; species Miniopterus natalensis. Next base: position 87,103,640 of record NC_142088.1, read on the forward strand.
GGTTAGGGTTATGTTGAGGGCTAGGGTTAGAGATCAGGTTAGGGTTCCGATTAGACCTAGGGTTAGGGTTATGTTGAGGGCTAGGGTTAGAGATCCGGTTAGGGCTCCGATTGGACCTAGGGTTAGGGTTCTGTTGAGGGCTAGGGTTAGAGATCCGGTTAGGGTTCCCTTTGGACCTAGGGTTAGGGTTAGGTTAAGGGCTAGTGTTATAGATCCAGTTCGGGTTACGATTGGACCTAGGGTTAGGGTTATGTTGAGGGCTAGGGTTAGAGATCCGGTTAGGTTTCCGATTGGACGTAGGGATAGGGTTATATTGAGGGCTAGGGTTAGATATCTGGTTATGGTTACGATTGGACCTAGGGTTAGGGTTATGTTGAGGGCTAGTGTTAGATATCCGGTTAGGGTTACGATTGGACCTAGGGTGGGATATGTTGAGGGATAAGGTTAGAGATACGTTTAGGGTTACGATTGGACCTAGGGTTAGGGTTATGATGAGGGCTAGGGTTCGAGATCCGGTTAGGGTTACGATTGGACCTAGGGTTAGGGTTATGTTGAGGGCTAGGGTTAGCGATCCCGTTAGTGGTACGATTGGACCTAGGGTTAAGGTTCCGTTGAGGGCTAGGGTTAGAGATCCGGTTAGGGTTCCGATTGGACCTAGGGTTAGGGTTATGTAGAGGGCTTGGATTAGAGATCCGGTTAGTGTTACGATTGGACCTAGGGTTAGGGTTACGTTGAGGGCTAGGGTTAGAGATCCGGTTAGGGTTCCGAATGGACCTAGGGTTAGGGTTATGTTGAGGGCTAGGTATAGAGATCCGGTTAGGGTTCCGATGGACCTAGGGTTAGGGTTATGTTGAGGGCTAGGTTTAGAGATCCGGTTAGGGTTCCGATTGGACCTAGGGTTAGGGTTATGTAGAGGGGTAGTGTTAGAGATCCCGTTAGGGTTACGATTGGACCTAGGGTTAGGGTTATGTTGATGACTAGGTTTAGAGATCCAGTTAGGGTTCCGATTGGACCTCGCGTTAGGGTTATGTTGAGGGCTAGGGTTACAGATCAGTTTAGGGTTCCGATAGGACCTAGGGTTAGGGTTATGTTGAGGGCTAGGGTTAGAGATCAGGTTAGGGTTCCGATTGGACCTAGGGTTAGGATTATGTTGAGGGCTAGGGTTAGAGATCCGGTTAGGGTTCCGATTGGACCTAGGGTTAGGGTTATGTTGAGGGCTAGGGTTAGAGATCCGGTTAGGGTTACGATTGGACCTAGGGTTAGGGTTATGTTGAGGGCTAGGGTTAGAGATCCGGTTAGGGTTCCGAATGGACCTAGGGTTAAGCTTATGTTGAGGGCTAGGGTTAGAGATCCGGGTAGGGTTCCGATTGGACCTAGGGTTAGCGTTATGTGGAGAGCTAGGGTTAGAGATCCGGTTAGGGTTCTGATTGGACCTAGGGTTAGGGTTATATGTAGGGCTAGGGTTAGAGATTCGGGTAGGGTTCCGATTGGACCTAGGGTTAGGGTTATGTTGAGGGCTAGGGTTAGAGATCCGGTTATGGTTACGATTGGACCTAGGGTTAGGGTTATGTTGAGGGCTAGGGTTAGCGATCCGGTTATGGTTACGATTGGACCTAGGGTTAGGGTTATGTTGAGGTCTAGGTTTAGAGATCCCGTTAGGTTTCCCATTGGACCTAGGGTTAGGATTATTTTGAGGGCTAGGGTTTCAGATCAGGTTAGGGTTCCGATTGGACCTAGGGTTAGGGTTATGTTGATGGCTAGGTTTAGAGATCCAGTTAGGGTTCCGATTGGACCTAGGGTTAGGGTTATGTTGAGGGCTAGGGTTAGAGATCCGGTTAGGGTTCCGATTTGACCTACGGTGAGGGTTATTTTGAGGGATAGGTTTAGAGATCCTTTTAGGGTTACGATTGGACCTAGGGTTAGGGTTATGTTGTGGGCTAGGGTTACAGATCAGGTTAGGGTTTCGATTGGTCCTAGGGTTAGGGTTATGTTGAGGGCTAGGGTTAGAGATCCGGTTAGGGTTCCGAGTGTACCTAGGGTTAGGGTTATTTTAAGGGCTAGGGTTAGAGATCCGGTTATGCTTACGATTGGACCTACGGTTAGGATCATGTTCCGGGCTAGGGTTAGACATCCGGTTAGGGTTCCGATTGGACCTAGGTTTAGGGTTATGTTGAGAGCGAGGGTTAGAGTTCCGGTTAGGGTTCCGATTGGACCTAGGGTTAGGGTTATGTTGATAGCTAGGTTTAGAGATCCAGTTAGGGTTTCGATTGGACCTCGCGTTAGGGTTATGTTGAGGGCTAGGGTTACAGATCAGGTTAGGGTTCCGATTGGACCTAGGGTTAGGGTTATGTTGAGGGCTAGGGTTAGAGATCAGGTTAGGGTTCCGATTGGACCTAGGGTTACGGTTATGTTGAGGGCTAGGGTTAGAGATCAGGTTAGGGTTCCGATTAGACCTAGGGTTAGGGTTATGTTGAGGGCTAGGGTTAGAGATCCGGTTAGGGTTCCGATTGGGCCTAGGGTTAGGGTTCTGTTGAGGGCTAGGGTTAGAGATCCTGTTAAGGTTCCCTTTGGACCTAGGGTTAGGGTTATGTTGAGGGCTAGGGTTAGAGATCAGGTTAGGGTTCCGATTGGACCTAGGGTTAGGGTTATGTTGAGGGCTAGGGTTAGAGATCCAGTTAGGGTTCCGATTGGACCTAGGGTGAGGGTTATGTTGAGGGCTAGGGTTAGAGATCCGGTTAGGGTTCCCTTTGGACCTAGGGTGAGGGTTAGGTTAAGGGCTAGTGTTATAGATCCAGTTAGAGTTACGATTGGACCTAGGGTTAGGGTTATGTTGAGGGCTAGGTATAGAGATCCAGTTAGGGTTCCGATTGGACCTAGGGTTAGGGTTATGTTGAGGGCCAGGGTTAGAGATCCGGTTAGGGTTCCCTTTGGACCTAGGGTTAGGGTTAGGTTAAGGGCTAGTGTTATAGATCCAGTTAGGGTTACGATTGGACCTAGGGTTAGGGTTATGTTGAGGGCTAGGGTTAGAGATCCGGTTAGGGTTCCGATTGGACCTAGGGTTAGGGTTATGTTGAGGGCTAGGGTTAGAGATCCAGTTAGGGTTCCGATTGGACCTAGGGTGAGGGTTATGTTGAGGGCTAGGGTTAGAGATCCGGTTAGGGTTCCCTTTGGACCTAGGGTTAGGGTTAGGTTAAGGGCTAGTTTTATAGATCCAGTTAGGGTTACGATTGGACCTAGGGTTAGGGTTATGTTGAGGGCTAGGGTTAGAGATCCGGTTAGGTTTCCGATTGGACGTAGGGATAGGGTTATATTGAGGGCTAGGGTTAGAGATCTGGTTATGGTTACGATTGGACCTAGGGTTAGGGTAATGTTGAGGGCTAGGGATAGAGATCCGACTAGGGTTCCGAATGGACGTAGGGTTAGGCTTATGTTGATTACTAGGGTTAGAGATCCGGGTAGGGTTCCTTTTGGACCTAGGTTTAGGGTTATGTTGAGGGCTAGTGTTAGAGATCCGGTTAGGGTTACGATTGGACCTACGGTTAGGGATATGTTGAGGGATAAGGTTAGAGATCCGTTTAGGGTTACGAATGGACCTAGGGTTAGGGTTATGATGAGGGCTAGGGTTCGAGATCCGGTTAGGGTTACGATTGGACCTAGGGTTAGGGTTATGTTGAGGGCTAGGGTTAGAGATCCGGTTAGGGTTCCGAATGGACCTAGGGTTAAGCTTATGTTGAGGGCTAGGGTTAGAGATCCGGGTATGGTTCCGATTGGACCTAGGGTTAGCGTTATGTGGAGAGCTAGGGTTAGAGATCCGGTTAGGGTTCTGATTGGACCTAGGGTTAGGGTTATATGTAGGGCTAGGGTTAGAGATTCGGGTAGGGTTCCGATTGGACCTAGGGTTAGGGTTATGTTGAGGGCTAGGGTTAGAGATCCGGTTCGGGTTACGATTGGACCTAGGGTTAGGGATATGTTGAGGAATAGGGTTAGAGATCCGTTTAGGGTTACGATTGGACGTAGGGTTAGGGTTATGTTGAGGGCTAGGGTTAGCGATCCGGTTATGGTTACGATTGGACCTAGGGTTAGGGTTATGTTGAGGTCTAGGTTTAGAGATCCCGTTAGGTTTCCCATTGGACCTAGGGTTAAGGTTATTTTGAGGGCTAGGGTTTCAGATCAGGTTAGGGTTCCGATTGGACCTAGGGTTAGGGTTATGTTGATGGCTAGGTTTAGAGATCCAGTTAGGGTTCCGATTGGACCTAGGGTTAGGGTTATGTTGAGGGCTAGGGTTAGAGATCAGGTTAGGGTTCCGATTGGACTTAGGGTTAGGGTTATGTTGAGGGCTAGGGTTAGAGATCCGGTTAGGGTTCCGATTTGACCTACGGTGAGGGTTTTGTTGAGGGCTAGGCTTAGAGATCCGGTTAGGGTTCCCTTTGGACCTAGGGTTAGGGTTAGGTTGAGGGCTAGTGTTAGAGATCCAGTTAGGGTTACGATGGGACCTAGGGTTAGGGTTATTTTGAGGGATAGGTTTAGAGATCCTTTTAGGGTTACGATTTTACCTAGGGTTAGGATCATGTTCCGGGCTAGGGTTAGACATCCGGTTAGGGTTCCGATTGGACATAGGTTTAGGGTTATGTTGAGAGCGAGGGTTAGAGTTCCGGTTAGGGTTTCGATTGGACCTAGGGTTAGGGTTATGTTGAGGGAGAGGGTTAGAGATCCCATTATGGTTACGATTGGACCTAGGGTTAGGGTTATGTTGATGGCTAGGTTTAGAGATCCAGTTAGGGTTCCGATTGGACCTCGCGTTAGGGTTATGTTGAGGGCTAGGGTTACAGATCAGGTTAGGGTTCCGATTGGACCTAGGGTTAGGGTTATTTTGAGGGCTAGGGTTAGAGATCAGGTTAGGGTTCCGATTGGACCTAGGGTTAGGTTTATGTTGAGGACTAGGGTTAGAGATCCGGTTAGGGTTCCATTTAGACCTAGGGTTAGGGTTATGTTGAGGGCTAGGGTTAGAGATCCAGTTAGGGTTCCGATTGGACCTAGGGTTAGGGTTATGTTGAGGGCTAGGGTTAGAGATCCGGTTAGGGTTCCGATTGGACATAGGGTGAGGGTTATGTTGAGGGCTAGGGTTAGAGATCCGGTTAGGGTTCCCTTTGGACCTAGGGTTAGGGTTAGGTAAGGGCTAGTGTTATAGATCCAGTTAGGGTTACGATTGGACCTAGGGTTAGGGATATGTTGATGGATAAGTTTAGAGATCCGTTTAGGGTTACGAATGGACCTAGGGTTAGGATCATGTTCCGGGCTAGGGTTAGACATCCGGTTAGGGTTCCGATTGGACCTAGGTTTAGGGTTATGTTGAGAGCGAGGGTTAGAGTTCCGGTTAGGGTTCCGATTGGACCTAGGGTTAGGGTTATGTTGAGGGCGAGGGTTAGAGATCCGGTTATGGTTACGATTGGACCTAGGGTTAGGGTTATGTTGAGAGTTAGGGTTAGAGATCCGGTTAGGGTTTCGATTGGACCTAGGGTTAGGGTTATGTTGAGGGCTAGGGTTAGAGATCCGGTTAGGGTTCTGATTGGACCTAGGGTTAGGGTTATGTTGAGGGCTAGGGTTAGAGATCCGTGTAGAGTTCCGATTGGACCTAGGGTTAGGGTTATGTTGAGGGCTAGTGTTAGAGATCCGGTTAGGGTTCCGATTGGACCTAGGGTTAGGGTTATGTTGAGGGCTAGTGTTAGAGATCCGGTTAGGGTTCCGAATGGACCTAGGGTTAGGGTTATGTTGAGGGCTAGGGTTAGATATCCGGTTAGGGTTTCGATTGGACCTAGGGTTAGGGTTATGTTGAGGGCTAGGGTTAGCGATTCGGTTAGTGTTACGATTGGACCTAGGGTTAGGGTTATGTAGAGGGGTAGTGTTAGAGATCCCGTTAGGGTTACGATTGGACCTCGGGTTAGGCTTATGTTGAGGGCTAGGGTTACAGATCAGGTTAGGGTTCCGATTGGACCTAGCGTTAGGGTTATGTTGAGGGCTAGGGTTAGAGATTCGGTCAGGGTTCCGATTGGACCTAGGGTTAGGGTTAGGTTGAGGGCTAGTGTTAGAGATCCAGTTAGGGTTCCGAATGGACCTAGGGTTAGGGTTATGTTCAGGGATAGGGTTAGAGATCCTTTTAGGGTTTCGATTGGACCTAGGGTTAGGGTTATGCTGAGGGCTAGGGTTAGAGATCAGGTTAGGTTTCCGATTGGACGTAGGGTTAGGGTTATATTGAGGGCTAGGGTTAGAGATCCGGTTATGGTTACGATTGGACCTAGGGTTAGGGTTATGTTGAGGGCTAGGGTTAGAGATCCGGTTAGGGTTCCGATTGTACCTAGGGTTAGGGTAAGTTTAAGGGCTAGGGTTAGAGATCCGGTTAGGCTTACGATTGGACCTAGGGTTAGAATTATTTTCCGGGCTAGGGTAAGACATCCGGTTAGGGTTCCGATTGGACCTAGGGTTCGGGTTATGTTGAGGTCTAGGGTTAGAGATCCTGTTAGTGTTACGATTGGACCTAGGGTTAGGGTCATGTTGAGCGCTAGGGTTAGAGATCCTGTTAGGATTACGATTGGACCTAGGGTTAGGGTTATGTTGAGGGCTAGGGTTAGAGATCCGGTTAGGATTACGATTGGACCTAAGGTTAGGGTTATGTTGAGGGCTAGGGTTAGAGATCTGGTTACTGTTACCATTGGACCTAGGGTTAGGGTTATGTTGAGGGCTAGGGTTAGACATCCGGTTAGGGTTCCGATTGGACCTAGGGTTAGGGTAATGTTGAGGGCTAGGGTTAGAGATCCAGTTAGGGTTCCGATTGGACCTAGGGTTAGGGTTATGTTGAGGGCTAGGGTTAGAGATCCGGTTAGGGTTCCGATTGGACCTAGGGTTAGGGTTATGTTGAGGGCTAGGGTGAGAGATCCGGTTAGGGTTACGATTGGACCTAGGGTTAGGGTTATGTTGAGGGCTAGGGTTAGAGATCCGGTTAGGGTTCCAATTGGACCTAGGGTTAGGGTTATGTTGAGGGCTAAGGTTAGAGATCCGGTTAGGGTTCCGATTGGACATAGGGGTAGGGTTATGTTGAGGGATAGGGTTAGAGATACTTTTAGGGTTACGACTGGACCTAGGGTTAGGATTACGTTGAGGACTAGGGTTAGAGATCCTGTTAGGGTTCCGATTGGACCTAGGGTTAGGGTTATGTGTAGGGCTAGGGTTAGATATCCGGGTAGGGTTCCGATTGGATCTAGGGTTAGGGTTATGTTGAGGGCTAGTGTTAGAGATCCCGGCAGGGTTACGATTGGACCTAGGGTGAGGGATATGTTGAGGGCTAGGATTAGAGATCCGTTTAGGGTTCCGATTGGACATAGGGTTAGGATTATGTTGAGGGCTAGGGTTAGAGATCCGGTTAGGGTTCCGATTGGACTTAGGGTTAGGGTTATGTTGAGGGCTAGGGTTAGAGATCCGGTTAGGGTTCCGATTGGACTTAGGGTTAGGGTTATGTTGAGTGATAGGGTTAGAGATACTTTTAGGGTTACATTTGGACCTAGTGTTAGGGTCATGTTGAGCGCTAGGGTTAGAGATCCTGTTAGGATTACGATTGGACCTAAGGTTAGGGTTATGTTGAGGGCTAGGGTTAGAGATCTGGTTACTGTTACCATTGGACCTAGGGTTAGGATTATGTTGAGGGCTAGGTTTAGATCCGGTTAGGGTATGATTTGACCTAGGGTTAGTGTTATGTTGAGGGCTAAGGTTAGAGAGACGGTTAGGGTTACAATTGGACCTAGGGTTAGGATTATGTTGAGGGATAGGGTTAGAGATACTTTTAGGGTTCCGATTGGACCTAGGGTGAGGGATATGTTGAGGGATAGGGTTAGAGATCCGGTTAGGGTTACGATTGGACCTAGGGTTAGGGTTATGTTGAGGGCTAAGGTTAGAGATCCGGTTAGGGTTCCGATTGGACCTAGGGTTAGGGTTATATTGAGGGCTAGGATTAGAGATCCGGTTGGGGTTCCGATTGGACCTAGGGTTAGGGTTATGTTAAGGGCTAGGGTTAGAGATCCGGTTAGGGTTACGATTGGACCTACGGTTAGGGTTATGTTGAGGGCTAGGGTTAGAGATCCGGTTAGGGTTCCGATTGGACCTAGGGTTAGGGTTATGTTGAGGGCTAGGGTTAGAGATCCGGTTAGGGTTCCGATTGGACCTACGTTTATGGTTATGTTGAGGGCTAGGGTTAGAGATCCGGTTAGCGTTACTATTGCAAATAGGGTTAGCGTTATGTTGAGGGATAGGGTTAGAGATACTTTTAGGGTTACGATTGGACCTAGGGTTAGCGTTATGTTGACGGCTAGGGATAGAGATCCGGATAGGGTACCAATTGGACCTAGGGTTAGGCTTAGGTGTAGAGCTAGGGTTAGAGATCCGGGTAGGGTTCCGATTGGACCTAGTGTTAGGGTTATGTTGAGGGCTAGTGTTAGAGATCCGGTTAGGGTTACGATTGGAACTAGGGTTACGGTTCCGTTGAGGGCTAGGGTTAGAGATCCGGTTAGGGTTTCGATTGGACCTAGGGTTAGGGTTATGTTGAGGGCTAGGATTCAATATCCGTTTAGGTTTCCGATTGGACCTTGGGTTATGGTTATGTTGAGGGCTAGTGTTAGAGATCCGGTTAGGGTTCTGATTGGACCTAGGGTTATGGTTAGTTTGCGGGTTGGGTTAGAGATCCGGTTAGGGTTCCGATCTGACCTACGGTGAGGGTTTTGTTGAGGGCTAGGCTTAGAGATCCGGTTAGGGTTCCCTTTGGACCTAGGGTTAGGGTTAGGTTGAGGGCTAGTGTTAGAGATCCAGTTAGGGTTACGATGGGACCTAGGGTTAGGGTTATTTTGAGGGATAGATTTAGAGATCCTTTTAGGGTTACGATTGGACCTAGGGTTAGGGTTATGTTGAGGGCTAGGTTTAGAGATCCAGTTAGGGTTCCGATTGGACCTCGGGTTAGGGTTATGTTGAGGGCTAGGGTTACAGATCAGGTTAGGGTTCCGATTGGACCTAGGGTTAGGGTTATGTTGAGGTCTAGGGTTAGAGATCCGGTCAGGGTTCCGATTGGACCTAGGGTTAGGGTTAGGTTGAGGGCTAGTGTTAGAGATCCAGTTAGGGTTACGATTGGACCTAGGGTTAGGGTTATGTTGAGGGATAGGGTTAGAGATCCTTTTAGGGTTTCGATTGGACCTAGGGTTAGGGTTATGCTGGGGGCTAGGGTTAGACATCCTGTTAGGTTTCCGATTGGACCTAGTGTTAGGGTTATATTGAGGGTTAGGGTTATAGATCCGGTTATGGTTACGATTCGATCTAGGGTTAGGGTTATGTTGAGGGCTAGGGTTAGAGATCCGGTTAGGGTTCCGATTGTACCTAGGGTTAGGGTTATTTTAAGGGCTAGGGTTAGAGATCCGGTTAGGCTTACGATTGGACCTAGGGTTAGGATCATGTTCCGGGCTAGGGTTAGACATCCGGTTAGGGTTCCGATTGGACCTAGGTTTAGGGTTATGTTGAGAGCGAGGGTTAGAGTTCCGGTTAGGGTTCCGATTGGACCTAGGGTTAGGGTTATGTTGAGGGAGAGGGTTAGAGATCCCATTAGGGTTACGATTGGACCTAGGGTTAGGGTTATGTTGATGGCTAGGTTTAGAGATCCAGTTAGGGTTCCGATTGGACCTCGCGTTAGGGTTATGTTGAGGGCTAGGGTTACAGATCAGGTTAGGGTTCCGATTGGGCCTAGGGTTAGGGTTATGTTGAGGGCTAGGGTTAGAGATCAGGTTAGGGTTCCGATTGGACCTAGAGTTAGGGTTATGTTGAGGGCTAGGGTTAGAGATCCGGTTAGGGTTCCATTTAGACCTAGGGTTAGGGTTATGTTGAGGGCTAGGGTTAGAGATCCAGTTAGGGTTCCGATTGGACCTAGGGTTAGGGTTATGTTGAGGGCTAGGGTTAGAGATCCGGTTAGGGTTCCGATTGGACATAGGGTGAGGGTTATGTTGAGGGCTAGGGTTAGAGATCCGGTTAGGGTTCCCTTTGGACCTAGGGTTAGGGTTAGGTTAAGGGCTAGTGTTATAGATCCAGTTCGGGTTACGATTGGACCTAGGGTTAGGGTTATGTTGAGGGCTAGGGTTAGAGATCAGGTTAGGGTTCCGATTGGACCTAGGGTTAGGGTTATGTTGAGGGCTAGGGTTAGAGATCCAGTTAGGGTTCCGATTGGACCTAGGGTGAGCGTTATGTTGAGGGCTAGGGTTAGAGATCCGGTTAGGGTTCCCTTTGGACCTAGGGTTAGGGTTAGGTAAGGGCTAGTGTTATAGATCCAGTTAGGGTTACGATTGGACCTAGGGTTAGGGATATGTTGAGGGATAAGGTTAGAGATCCGGTTAGGGCTCCGATTGGACCTAGGGTGAGGGTTATGTTGAGGGCTAGGGTTAGAGATCCGGTTAGGGTTCCCTTTGGACCTAGGGTTAGGGTTAGGTTAAGGGTAGTGTTATAGATCCAGTTAGGGTTACGATTGGACCTAGGGTTAGGGTTATGTTGAGGGCTAGGGTTAGAGATCCGGTTAGGTTTCCGATTGGACGTAGGGATAGGGTTATATTGAGGGCTAGGGTTAGAGATCTGGTTATGGTTACGATTGGACCTAGGGTTAGGGTTATGTTGAGGGCTAGGGTTAGAGATCCGACTAGGGTTCCGAATGGACCTAGGGTTAGGCTTATGTTGAGGACTAGGGTTAGAGATCCGGGTAGGGTTCCTTTTGGACCTAGGTTTAGGGTTATGTTGAGGGCTAGTGTTAGAGATCCGGTTAGGGTTACGATTGGACCTAGGGTTAGGGATATGTTGAGGGATAAGGTTAGAGATCCGTTTAGGGTTACGATTGGACCTAGGGTTAGGGTTATGATGAGGGCTAGGGTTCCAGATCCGGTTAGGGTTACGATTGGACCTAGGGTTAGGGTTATGTTGAGGGCTAGGGTTAGAGATCCGGTTAGGGTTCCGAATGGACCTAGGGTTAAGCTTATGTTGAGGGCTAGGGTTAGAGATCCGGGTAGGGTTCCGATTGGACCTAGGGTTAGCGTTATGTGGAGAGCTAGGGTTAGAGATCCGGTTAGTGTTCTGATTGGACCTAGGGTTAGGGTTATATGTAGGGCTAGGGTTAGAGATTCGGGTAGGGTTCCGATTGGACCTAGGGTTAGGGTTATGTTGAGGGCTAGGGTTAGAGATCCGGTTATGGTTACGATTGGACCTAGGGTTAGGGTTATGTTGAGGGCTAGGGTTAGCGATCCGGTTATGGTTACGATTGGACCTAGGGTTAGGGTTATGTTGAGGTCTAGGTTTAGAGATCCCGTTAGGTTTCCCATTGGACCTAGGGTTAGGGTTATTTTGAGGGCTAGGGTTTCAGATCAGGTTAGGGTTCCGATTGGACCTAGGGTTAGGGTTATGTTGATGGCTAGGTTTAGAGATCCAGTTAGGGTTCCGATTGGACCTAGGGTTAGGGTTATGTTGAGGGCTAGGGTTAGAGATCCGGTTAGGGTTCCGATTTGACCTACGGTGAGGGTTATTTTGAGGGATAGGTTTAGAGATCCTTTTAGGGTTACGATTGGACCTAGGGTTAGGGTTATGTTGAGGGCTACGTTTAGAGATCCAGTTAGGGTTCCGATAGGACCTCGGGTTAGGGTTATGTTGAGGGCTAGTGTTAGAGATCCAGTTAGGGTTACGATTGGACCTAGGGTTAGGGTTTTGTTGAGGGATAGGGTTAGAGATCCTTTTAGGGTTTCGATTGGACCTAGGGTTAAGGTTATGCTGAGGGCTAGGGTTAGACATCCGGTTAGGTTTCCGATTGGACGTAGTGTTAGGGTTATATTGAGGGCAGGGTTAGAGATCCGGTTATGGTTACGATTGGACCTAGGGTTAGGGTTATGTTGAGGGTAGGGTTAGAGATCCGGTTAGGGTTCCGATTGTACCTAGGGTTAGGGTTATTTTAAGGGCTAGGGTTAGAGATCCGGTTATGCTTACGACTGGACCTAGGGTTAGGATCATGTTCCGGGCTAGGGTTAGACATCCGGTTAGGGTTCCGATTGGACCTAGGTTTAGGGTTATGTTGAGAGCGAGGGTTAGAGTTCCGGTTAGGGTTCCGATTGGACCTAGGGTTAGGGTTATGTTGAGGGAGAGGGTTAGAGATCCCATTATGGTTACGATTGGACCTAGGGTTAGGGTTATGTTGATGGCTAGGTTTAGAGATCCAGTTAGGGTTTCGATTGGACCTCGCGTTAGGGTTATGTTGAGGGCTAGGGTTACAGATCAGGTTAGGGTTCCGATTGGACCTAGGGTTAGGGTTATGTTGAGGGCTAGGGTTAGAGATCAGGTTAGGGTTCCGATTGGACCTAGGGTTAGGGTTATGTTGAGGGCTAGGGTTAGAGATCAGGTTAGGGTTCCGATTAGACCTAGGGTTAGGGTTATGTTGAGGGCTAGGGTTAGAGATCCGGTTAGGGCTCCGATTGGACCTAGGGTTAGGGTTCTGTTGAGGGCTAGGGTTAGAGATCCGGTTAGGGTTCCCTTTGGACCTAGGGTTAGGGTTAGGTTAAGGGCTAGTGTTATAGATCCAGTTCGGGTTACGATTGGACCTAGGGTTAGGGTTATGTTGAGGGCTAGGGTTAGAGATCCGGTTAGGTTTCCGATTGGACGTAGGGATAGGGTTATATTGAGGGCTAGGGTTAGATATCTGGTTATGGTTACGATTGGACCTAGGGTTAGGGTTATGTTGAGGGCTAGTGTTAGATATCCGGTTAGGGTTACGATTGGACCTAGGGTGGGATATGTTGAGGGATAAGGTTAGAGATACGTTTAGGGTTACGATTGGACCTAGGGTTAGGGTTATGATGAGGGCTAGGGTTCGAGATCCGGTTAGGGTTACGATTGGACCTAGGGTTAGGGTTATGTTGAGGGCTAGGGTTAGCGATCCCGTTAGTGGTACGATTGGACCTAGGGTTAAGGTTCCGTTGAGGGCTAGGGTTAGAGATCCGGTTAGGGTTCCGATTGGACCTAGGGTTAGGGTTATGTAGAGGGCTTGGATTAGAGATCCGGTTAGTGTTACGATTGGACCTAGGGTTAGGGTTACGTTGAGGGCTAGGGTTAGAGATCCGGTTAGGGTTCCGAATGGACCTAGGGTTAGGGTTATGTTGAGGGCTAGGTATAGAGATCCGGTTAGGGTTCCGATGGACCTAGGGTTAGGGTTATGTTGAGGGCTAGGTTTAGAGATCCGGTTAGGGTTCCGATTGGACCTAGGGTTAGGGTTATGTAGAGGGGTAGTGTTAGAGATCCCGTTAGGGTTACGATTGGACCTAGGGTTAGGGTTATGTTGATGACTAGGTTTAGAGATCCAGTTAGGGTTCCGATTGGACCTCGCGTTAGGGTTATGTTGAGGGCTAGGGTTACAGATCAGTTTAGGGTTCCGATAGGACCTAGGGTTAGGGTTATGTTGAGGGCTAGGGTTAGAGATCAGGTTAGGGTTCCGATTGGACCTAGGGTTAGGATTATGTTGAGGGCTAGGGTTAGAGATCCGGTTAGGGTTCCGATTGGACCTAGGGTTAGGGTTATGTTGAGGGCTAGGGTTAGAGATCCGGTTAGGGTTACGATTGGACCTAGGGTTAGGGTTATGTTGAGGGCTAGGGTTAGAGATCCGGTTAGGGTTCCGAATGGACCTAGGGTTAAGCTTATGTTGAGGGCTAGGGTTAGAGATCCGGGTAGGGTTCCGATTGGACCTAGGGTTAGCGTTATGTGGAGAGCTAGGGTTAGAGATCCGGTTAGGGTTCTGATTGGACCTAGGGTTAGGGTTATATGTAGGGCTAGGGTTAGAGATTCGGGTAGGGTTCCGATTGGACCTAGGGTTAGGGTTATGTTGAGGGCTAGGGTTAGAGATCCGGTTATGGTTACGATTGGACCTAGGGTTAGGGTTATGTTGAGGGCTAGGGTTAGCGATCCGGTTATGGTTACGATTGGACCTAGGGTTAGGGTTATGTTGAGGTCTAGGTTTAGAGATCCCGTTAGGTTTCCCATTGGACCTAGGGTTAGGATTATTTTGAGGGCTAGGGTTTCAGATCAGGTTAGGGTTCCGATTGGACCTAGGGTTAGGGTTATGTTGATGGCTAGGTTTAGAGATCCAGTTAGGGTTCCGATTGGACCTAGGGTTAGGGTTATGTTGAGGGCTAGGGTTAGAGATCCGGTTAGGGTTCCGATTTGACCTACGGTGAGGGTTATTTTGAGGGATAGGTTTAGAGATCCTTTTAGGGTTACGATTGGACCTAGGGTTAGGGTTATGTTGTGGGCTAGGGTTACAGATCAGGTTAGGGTTTCGATTGGTCCTAGGGTTAGGGTTATGTTGAGGGCTAGGGTTAGAGATCCGGTTAGGGTTCCGAGTGTACCTAGGGTTAGGGTTATTTTAAGGGCTAGGGTTAGAGATCCGGTTATGCTTACGATTGGACCTACGGTTAGGATCATGTTCCGGGCTAGGGTTAGACATCCGGTTAGGGTTCCGATTGGACCTAGGTTTAGGGTTATGTTGAGAGCGAGGGTTAGAGTTCCGGTTAGGGTTCCGATTGGACCTAGGGTTAGGGTTATGTTGATAGCTAGGTTTAGAGATCCAGTTAGGGTTTCGATTGGACCTCGCGTTAGGGTTATGTTGAGGGCTAGGGTTACAGATCAGGTTAGGGTTCCGATTGGACCTAGGGTTAGGGTTATGTTGAGGGCTAGGGTTAGAGATCAGGTTAGGGTTCCGATTGGACCTAGGGTTACGGTTATGTTGAGGGCTAGGGTTAGAGATCAGGTTAGGGTTCCGATTAGACCTAGGGTTAGGGTTATGTTGAGGGCTAGGGTTAGAGATCCGGTTAGGGTTCCGATTGGGCCTAGGGTTAGGGTTCTGTTGAGGGCTAGGGTTAGAGATCCTGTTAAGGTTCCCTTTGGACCTAGGGTTAGGGTTATGTTGAGGGCTAGGGTTAGAGATCAGGTTAGGGTTCCGATTGGACCTAGGGTTAGGGTTATGTTGAGGGCTAGGGTTAGAGATCCAGTTAGGGTTCCGATTGGACCTAGGGTGAGGGTTATGTTGAGGGCTAGGGTTAGAGATCCGGTTAGGGTTCCCTTTGGACCTAGGGTGAGGGTTAGGTTAAGGGCTAGTGTTATAGATCCAGTTAGAGTTACGATTGGACCTAGGGTTAGGGTTATGTTGAGGGCTAGGTATAGAGATCCAGTTAGGGTTCCGATTGGACCTAGGGTTAGGGTTATGTTGAGGGCCAGGGTTAGAGATCCGGTTAGGGTTCCCTTTGGACCTAGGGTTAGGGTTAGGTTAAGGGCTAGTGTTATAGATCCAGTTAGGGTTACGATTGGACCTAGGGTTAGGGTTATGTTGAGGGCTAGGGTTAGAGATCCGGTTAGGGTTCCGATTGGACCTAGGGTTAGGGTTATGTTGAGGGCTAGGGTTAGAGATCCAGTTAGGGTTCCGATTGGACCTAGGGTGAGGGTTATGTTGAGGGCTAGGGTTAGAGATCCGGTTAGGGTTCCCTTTGGACCTAGGGTTAGGGTTAGGTTAAGGGCTAGTTTTATAGATCCAGTTAGGGTTACGATTGGACCTAGGGTTAGGGTTATGTTGAGGGCTAGGGTTAGAGATCCGGTTAGGTTTCCGATTGGACGTAGGGATAGGGTTATATTGAGGGCTAGGGTTAGAGATCTGGTTATGGTTACGATTGGACCTAGGGTTAGGGTAATGTTGAGGGCTAGGGATAGAGATCCGACTAGGGTTCCGAATGGACGTAGGGTTAGGCTTATGTTGATTACTAGGGTTAGAGATCCGGGTAGGGTTCCTTTTGGACCTAGGTTTAGGGTTATGTTGAGGGCTAGTGTTAGAGATCCGGTTAGGGTTACGATTGGACCTACGGTTAGGGATATGTTGAGGGATAAGGTTAGAGATCCGTTTAGGGTTACGAATGGACCTAGGGTTAGGGTTATGATGAGGGCTAGGGTTCGAGATCCGGTTAGGGTTACGATTGGACCTAGGGTTAGGGTTATGTTGAGGGCTAGGGTTAGAGATCCGGTTAGGGTTCCGAATGGACCTAGGGTTAAGCTTATGTTGAGGGCTAGGGTTAGAGATCCGGGTATGGTTCCGATTGGACCTAGGGTTAGCGTTATGTGGAGAGCTAGGGTTAGAGATCCGGTTAGGGTTCTGATTGGACCTAGGGTTAGGGTTATATGTAGGGCTAGGGTTAGAGATTCGGGTAGGGTTCCGATTGGACCTAGGGTTAGGGTTATGTTGAGGGCTAGGGTTAGAGATCCGGTTCGGGTTACGATTGGACCTAGGGTTAGGGATATGTTGAGGAATAGGGTTAGAGATCCGTTTAGGGTTACGATTGGACGTAGGGTTAGGGTTATGTTGAGGGCTAGGGTTAGCGATCCGGTTATGGTTACGATTGGACCTAGGGTTAGGGTTATGTTGAGGTCTAGGTTTAGAGATCCCGTTAGGTTTCCCATTGGACCTAGGGTTAAGGTTATTTTGAGGGCTAGGGTTTCAGATCAGGTTAGGGTTCCGATTGGACCTAGGGTTAGGGTTATGTTGATGGCTAGGTTTAGAGATCCAGTTAGGGTTCCGATTGGACCTAGGGTTAGGGTTATGTTGAGGGCTAGGGTTAGAGATCAGGTTAGGGTTCCGATTGGACTTAGGGTTAGGGTTATGTTGAGGGCTAGGGTTAGAGATCCGGTTAGGGTTCCGATTTGACCTACGGTGAGGGTTTTGTTGAGGGCTAGGCTTAGAGATCCGGTTAGGGTTCCCTTTGGACCTAGGGTTAGGGTTAGGTTGAGGGCTAGTGTTAGAGATCCAGTTAGGGTTACGATGGGACCTAGGGTTAGGGTTATTTTGAGGGATAGGTTTAGAGATCCTTTTAGGGTTACGATTTTACCTAGGGTTAGGATCATGTTCCGGGCTAGGGTTAGACATCCGGTTAGGGTTCCGATTGGACATAGGTTTAGGGTTATGTTGAGAGCGAGGGTTAGAGTTCCGGTTAGGGTTTCGATTGGACCTAGGGTTAGGGTTATGTTGAGGGAGAGGGTTAGAGATCCCATTATGGTTACGATTGGACCTAGGGTTAGGGTTATGTTGATGGCTAGGTTTAGAGATCCAGTTAGGGTTCCGATTGGACCTCGCGTTAGGGTTATGTTGAGGGCTAGGGTTACAGATCAGGTTAGGGTTCCGATTGGACCTAGGGTTAGGGTTATTTTGAGGGCTAGGGTTAGAGATCAGGTTAGGGTTCCGATTGGACCTAGGGTTAGGTTTATGTTGAGGACTAGGGTTAGAGATCCGGTTAGGGTTCCATTTAGACCTAGGGTTAGGGTTATGTTGAGGGCTAGGGTTAGAGATCCAGTTAGGGTTCCGATTGGACCTAGGGTTAGGGTTATGTTGAGGGCTAGGGTTAGAGATCCGGTTAGGGTTCCGATTGGACATAGGGTGAGGGTTATGTTGAGGGCTAGGGTTAGAGATCCGGTTAGGGTTCCCTTTGGACCTAGGGTTAGGGTTAGGTAAGGGCTAGTGTTATAGATCCAGTTAGGGTTACGATTGGACCTAGGGTTAGGGATATGTTGATGGATAAGTTTAGAGATCCGTTTAGGGTTACGAATGGACCTAGGGTTAGGATCATGTTCCGGGCTAGGGTTAGACATCCGGTTAGGGTTCCGATTGGACCTAGGTTTAGGGTTATGTTGAGAGCGAGGGTTAGAGTTCCGGTTAGGGTTCCGATTGGACCTAGGGTTAGGGTTATGTTGAGGGCGAGGGTTAGAGATCCGGTTATGGTTACGATTGGACCTAGGGTTAGGGTTATGTTGAGAGTTAGGGTTAGAGATCCGGTTAGGGTTTCGATTGGACCTAGGGTTAGGGTTATGTTGAGGGCTAGGGTTAGAGATCCGGTTAGGGTTCTGATTGGACCTAGGGTTAGGGTTATGTTGAGGGCTAGGGTTAGAGATCCGTGTAGAGTTCCGATTGGACCTAGGGTTAGGGTTATGTTGAGGGCTAGTGTTAGAGATCCGGTTAGGGTTCCGATTGGACCTAGGGTTAGGGTTATGTTGAGGGCTAGTGTTAGAGATCCGGTTAGGGTTCCGAATGGACCTAGGGTTAGGGTTATGTTGAGGGCTAGGGTTAGATATCCGGTTAGGGTTTCGATTGGACCTAGGGTTAGGGTTATGTTGAGGGCTAGGGTTAGCGATTCGGTTAGTGTTACGATTGGACCTAGGGTTAGGGTTATGTAGAGGGGTAGTGTTAGAGATCCCGTTAGGGTTACGATTGGACCTCGGGTTAGGCTTATGTTGAGGGCTAGGGTTACAGATCAGGTTAGGGTTCCGATTGGACCTAGCGTTAGGGTTATGTTGAGGGCTAGGGTTAGAGATTCGGTCAGGGTTCCGATTGGACCTAGGGTTAGGGTTAGGTTGAGGGCTAGTGTTAGAGATCCAGTTAGGGTTCCGAATGGACCTAGGGTTAGGGTTATGTTCAGGGATAGGGTTAGAGATCCTTTTAGGGTTTCGATTGGACCTAGGGTTAGGGTTATGCTGAGGGCTAGGGTTAGAGATCAGGTTAGGTTTCCGATTGGACGTAGGGTTAGGGTTATATTGAGGGCTAGGGTTAGAGATCCGGTTATGGTTACGATTGGACCTAGGGTTAGGGTTATGTTGAGGGCTAGGGTTAGAGATCCGGTTAGGGTTCCGATTGTACCTAGGGTTAGGGTAAGTTTAAGGGCTAGGGTTAGAGATCCGGTTAGGCTTACGATTGGACCTAGGGTTAGAATTATTTTCCGGGCTAGGGTAAGACATCCGGTTAGGGTTCCGATTGGACCTAGGGTTCGGGTTATGTTGAGGTCTAGGGTTAGAGATCCTGTTAGTGTTACGATTGGACCTAGGGTTAGGGTCATGTTGAGCGCTAGGGTTAGAGATCCTGTTAGGATTACGATTGGACCTAGGGTTAGGGTTATGTTGAGGGCTAGGGTTAGAGATCCGGTTAGGATTACGATTGGACCTAAGGTTAGGGTTATGTTGAGGGCTAGGGTTAGAGATCTGGTTACTGTTACCATTGGACCTAGGGTTAGGGTTATGTTGAGGGCTAGGGTTAGACATCCGGTTAGGGTTCCGATTGGACCTAGGGTTAGGGTAATGTTGAGGGCTAGGGTTAGAGATCCAGTTAGGGTTCCGATTGGACCTAGGGTTAGGGTTATGTTGAGGGCTAGGGTTAGAGATCCGGTTAGGGTTCCGATTGGACCTAGGGTTAGGGTTATGTTGAGGGCTAGGGTGAGAGATCCGGTTAGGGTTACGATTGGACCTAGGGTTAGGGTTATGTTGAGGGCTAGGGTTAGAGATCCGGTTAGGGTTCCAATTGGACCTAGGGTTAGGGTTATGTTGAGGGCTAAGGTTAGAGATCCGGTTAGGGTTCCGATTGGACATAGGGGTAGGGTTATGTTGAGGGATAGGGTTAGAGATACTTTTAGGGTTACGACTGGACCTAGGGTTAGGATTACGTTGAGGACTAGGGTTAGAGATCCTGTTAGGGTTCCGATTGGACCTAGGGTTAGGGTTATGTGTAGGGCTAGGGTTAGATATCCGGGTAGGGTTCCGATTGGATCTAGGGTTAGGGTTATGTTGAGGGCTAGTGTTAGAGATCCCGGCAGGGTTACGATTGGACCTAGGGTGAGGGATATGTTGAGGGCTAGGATTAGAGATCCGTTTAGGGTTCCGATTGGACATAGGGTTAGGATTATGTTGAGGGCTAGGGTTAGAGATCCGGTTAGGGTTCCGATTGGACTTAGGGTTAGGGTTATGTTGAGGGCTAGGGTTAGAGATCCGGTTAGGGTTCCGATTGGACTTAGGGTTAGGGTTATGTTGAGTGATAGGGTTAGAGATACTTTTAGGGTTACATTTGGACCTAGTGTTAGGGTCATGTTGAGCGCTAGGGTTAGAGATCCTGTTAGGATTACGATTGGACCTAAGGTTAGGGTTATGTTGAGGGCTAGGGTTAGAGATCTGGTTACTGTTACCATTGGACCTAGGGTTAGGATTATGTTGAGGGCTAGGTTTAGATCCGGTTAGGGTATGATTTGACCTAGGGTTAGTGTTATGTTGAGGGCTAAGGTTAGAGAGACGGTTAGGGTTACAATTGGACCTAGGGTTAGGATTATGTTGAGGGATAGGGTTAGAGATACTTTTAGGGTTCCGATTGGACCTAGGGTGAGGGATATGTTGAGGGATAGGGTTAGAGATCCGGTTAGGGTTACGATTGGACCTAGGGTTAGGGTTATGTTGAGGGCTAAGGTTAGAGATCCGGTTAGGGTTCCGATTGGACCTAGGGTTAGGGTTATATTGAGGGCTAGGATTAGAGATCCGGTTGGGGTTCCGATTGGACCTAGGGTTAGGGTTATGTTAAGGGCTAGGGTTAGAGATCCGGTTAGGGTTACGATTGGACCTACGGTTAGGGTTATGTTGAGGGCTAGGGTTAGAGATCCGGTTAGGGTTCCGATTGGACCTAGGGTTAGGGTTATGTTGAGGGCTAGGGTTAGAGATCCGGTTAGGGTTCCGATTGGACCTACGTTTATGGTTATGTTGAGGGCTAGGGTTAGAGATCCGGTTAGCGTTACTATTGCAAATAGGGTTAGCGTTATGTTGAGGGATAGGGTTAGAGATACTTTTAGGGTTACGATTGGACCTAGGGTTAGCGTTATGTTGACGGCTAGGGATAGAGATCCGGATAGGGTACCAATTGGACCTAGGGTTAGGCTTAGGTGTAGAGCTAGGGTTAGAGATCCGGGTAGGGTTCCGATTGGACCTAGTGTTAGGGTTATGTTGAGGGCTAGTGTTAGAGATCCGGTTAGGGTTACGATTGGAACTAGGGTTACGGTTCCGTTGAGGGCTAGGGTTAGAGATCCGGTTAGGGTTTCGATTGGACCTAGGGTTAGGGTTATGTTGAGGGCTAGGATTCAATATCCGTTTAGGTTTCCGATTGGACCTTGGGTTATGGTTATGTTGAGGGCTAGTGTTAGAGATCCGGTTAGGGTTCTGATTGGACCTAGGGTTATGGTTAGTTTGCGGGTTGGGTTAGAGATCCGGTTAGGGTTCCGATCTGACCTACGGTGAGGGTTTTGTTGAGGGCTAGGCTTAGAGATCCGGTTAGGGTTCCCTTTGGACCTAGGGTTAGGGTTAGGTTGAGGGCTAGTGTTAGAGATCCAGTTAGGGTTACGATGGGACCTAGGGTTAGGGTTATTTTGAGGGATAGATTTAGAGATCCTTTTAGGGTTACGATTGGACCTAGGGTTAGGGTTATGTTGAGGGCTAGGTTTAGAGATCCAGTTAGGGTTCCGATTGGACCTCGGGTTAGGGTTATGTTGAGGGCTAGGGTTACAGATCAGGTTAGGGTTCCGATTGGACCTAGGGTTAGGGTTATGTTGAGGTCTAGGGTTAGAGATCCGGTCAGGGTTCCGATTGGACCTAGGGTTAGGGTTAGGTTGAGGGCTAGTGTTAGAGATCCAGTTAGGGTTACGATTGGACCTAGGGTTAGGGTTATGTTGAGGGATAGGGTTAGAGATCCTTTTAGGGTTTCGATTGGACCTAGGGTTAGGGTTATGCTGGGGGCTAGGGTTAGACATCCTGTTAGGTTTCCGATTGGACCTAGTGTTAGGGTTATATTGAGGGTTAGGGTTATAGATCCGGTTATGGTTACGATTCGATCTAGGGTTAGGGTTATGTTGAGGGCTAGGGTTAGAGATCCGGTTAGGGTTCCGATTGTACCTAGGGTTAGGGTTATTTTAAGGGCTAGGGTTAGAGATCCGGTTAGGCTTACGATTGGACCTAGGGTTAGGATCATGTTCCGGGCTAGGGTTAGACATCCGGTTAGGGTTCCGATTGGACCTAGGTTTAGGGTTATGTTGAGAGCGAGGGTTAGAGTTCCGGTTAGGGTTCCGATTGGACCTAGGGTTAGGGTTATGTTGAGGGAGAGGGTTAGAGATCCCATTAGGGTTACGATTGGACCTAGGGTTAGGGTTATGTTGATGGCTAGGTTTAGAGATCCAGTTAGGGTTCCGATTGGACCTCGCGTTAGGGTTATGTTGAGGGCTAGGGTTACAGATCAGGTTAGGGTTCCGATTGGGCCTAGGGTTAGGGTTATGTTGAGGGCTAGGGTTAGAGATCAGGTTAGGGTTCCGATTGGACCTAGAGTTAGGGTTATGTTGAGGGCTAGGGTTAGAGATCCGGTTAGGGTTCCATTTAGACCTAGGGTTAGGGTTATGTTGAGGGCTAGGGTTAGAGATCCAGTTAGGGTTCCGATTGGACCTAGGGTTAGGGTTATGTTGAGGGCTAGGGTTAGAGATCCGGTTAGGGTTCCGATTGGACATAGGGTGAGGGTTATGTTGAGGGCTAGGGTTAGAGATCCGGTTAGGGTTCCCTTTGGACCTAGGGTTAGGGTTAGGTTAAGGGCTAGTGTTATAGATCCAGTTCGGGTTACGATTGGACCTAGGGTTAGGGTTATGTTGAGGGCTAGGGTTAGAGATCAGGTTAGGGTTCCGATTGGACCTAGGGTTAGGGTTATGTTGAGGGCTAGGGTTAGAGATCCAGTTAGGGTTCCGATTGGACCTAGGGTGAGCGTTATGTTGAGGGCTAGGGTTAGAGATCCGGTTAGGGTTCCCTTTGGACCTAGGGTTAGGGTTAGGTAAGGGCTAGTGTTATAGATCCAGTTAGGGTTAGGATTGGACCTAGGGTTAGGGTTATGTTGAGGGCTAGGGTTAGAGATCCGGTTAGGTTTCCGATTGGACGTAGGGATAGGGTTATATTGAGGGCTAGGGTTAGAGATCTGGTTATGGTTACAATTGGACCTAGGGTTAGGGTTATGTTGAGGGCTAGGGTTAGAGATCCGACTAGGGTTCCGAATGGACCTAGGGTTAGGCTTATGTTGAGGACTAGGGTTAGAGATCCGGGTAGGGTTCCTTTTGGACCTAGGTTTAGGGTTATGTTGAGGGCTTGTGTTAGAGATCCGGTTAGAGTTACGATTGGACCTAGGGTTAGGGATATGTTGAGGGATAAGGTTAGAGATCCGTTTAGGGTTACGAATGGACCTAGGGTTAGGGTTATGATAAGGGCTAGGGTTCGAGATCCGGTTAGGGTTACGATTGGACCTAGGGTTAGGGTTATGTTGAGGGCTAGGGTTAGAGATCCGGTTAGGGTTCCGAATGGACCTAGGGTTAAGCTTATGTTGAGGGCTAGGGTTAGAGATCCGGGTAGGGTTCCGATTGGACCTAGGGTTAGCGTTATGTGGAGAGCTAGGGTTAGAGATCCGGTTAGGGTTCCGAATGGACCTAGGGTTAGGGTTATGTTGAGGGCTAGGTATAGAGATCCAGTTAGGGTTCCGATTGGACCTAGGGTTAGGGTTATGTTGAGGGCTGGGGTTAGAGATCCGGTTAGGTTTCCGATTCGACGTAGGGATAGGGTTATATTGAGGGCTAGGGTTAGAGATCTGGTTATGGTTACGATTGGACCTAGGGTTAGGGTTATGTTGAGGGCTAGGGTTAGAGATCCGGTTAGGGTTCCGATTGGACCTAGGGTTAGGGTTATGTAGAGGGGTAGTGTTAGAGATCCCGTTAGGGTTACGATTGGACCTAGGGTTAGGGTTATGTTGATGACTAGGTTTAAAGATCCAGTTAGGGTTCCGATTGGACCTCGCGTTAGGGTTATGTTGAGGGCTAGGGTTACAGATCAGTTTAGGGTTCCGATTGGACCTAGGGTTAGGGTTATGTTGAGGGCTAGGGTTAGAGATCAGGTTAGGGTTCCGATTGGACCTAGGGTTAGGGTTCTGTTGAGGGCTAGGGTTACAGATCAGTTTAGGGTTCCGATTGGACCTAGGGTTAGGGTTATGTTGAGGGCTAGGGTTAGAGATCCGGTTAGGGTTCCGATTGGACCTAGGGTTAGGGTTATGTTGAGGGCTAGGGTTAGAGATCCGGTTAGGGTTCCGATTGGACCTAGGGTTAGGGTTATTGAGGGCTAGGGTTAGAGATCCGGTTAGGGTTCCCTTTGGACCTAGGGTTAGGGTTAGGTTAAGGGCTAGTGTTATAGATCCAGTTAGGGTTCCGATTGGACCTAGGGTTAGGGTTATGTTGAAGGCTAGGGTTAGAGATCCGGTTAGGGTTCCGATTGGACCTAGGGTTAGGGTTATGTTGAGGGCTAGGGTTAGAGATCCAGTTAGGGTTCCGATTGGACCTAGGGTGAGGGTTATGTTGAGGGCTAGGGTTAGAGATCCGGTTAGGGTTCCCTTTGGACCTAGGGTTAGGGTTAGGTAAGGGCTAGTGTTATAGATCCAGTTAGGGTTACGATTGGACCTAGGGTTAGGGTTATGTTGAGGGCTAGGGTTAGAGATCCGGTTAGGTTTCCGATTGGACGTAGGGATAGGGTTATATTGAGGGCTAGGGTTAGAGATCTGGTTATGGTTACGATTGGACCTAGGGTTAGGGTTATGTTGAGGGCTAGGGTTAGAGATCCGACTAGGGTTCCGAATGGACCTAGGGTTAGGCTTATGTTGAGGACTAGGGTTAGTGATCCGGGTAGGGTTCCTTTTGGACCTAGGTTTAGGGTTATGTTGAGGGCTTGTGTTAGAGATCCGGTTAGGGTTACGAATGGACCTAGGGTTAGGGTTATGATGAGGGCTAGGGTTCGAGATCCGGTTAGGGTTACGATTGGACCTAGGGTTAGGGTTATGTTGAGGGCTAGGGTTAGAGATCCGGTTAGGGTTCCGAATGGACCTAGGGTTAGCGTTATGTGGAGAGCTAGGGTTAGAGATCCGGTTAGGGTTCTGATTGGACGTAGGGTTAGGGTTATATGTAGGGCTAGGGTTAGAGATCCGGTTCGGGTTACGATTGGACCTAGGGTTAGGGATATGTTGAGGAATAGGGTTAGAGATCCGTTTAGGGTTACGATTGGACGTAGGGTTAGGGTTATGTTGAGGGCTAGGGTTAGCGATCCGGTTATGGTTACGATTGGACCTAGGGTTAGGGTTATGTTGAGGTCTAGGTTTAGAGATCCCGTTAGGTTTCCCATTGGACCTAGGGTTAGGGTTATTTTGAGGGCTAGGGTTTCAGATCAGGTTAGGGTTCCGATTGGACCTAGGGTTAGGGTTATGTTGATGGCTAGGTTTAGAGATCCAGTTAGGGTTCCGATTGGACCTAGGGTTAGGGTTATGTTGAGGGCTAGGGTTAGAGATCAGGTTAGGGTTCCGATTGGACTTAGGGTGAGGGTTATGTTGAGGGCTAGTGTTAGAGATCCGGTTAGGGTTCCGATTGGACCTAGGGTTAGGGTTATGTAGAGGGCTTGGATTAGAGATCCGGTTAGTGTTACGATTGGACCTAGGGTTAGGGTTTCGTTGAGGGCTAGGGTTAGAGATCCGGTTAGGGTTCCGAATGGACCTAGGGTTAGGGTTATGTTGAGGGCTAGGTATAGAGATCCAGTTAGGGTTCCGATTGGACCTAGGGTTAGGGTTATGTTGAGGGCTAGGGTTAGCGATCCGGTTAGTGTTATGATTGGACCTAGGGTTAGGGTTACGTTGAGGGCTAGGGTTAGAGATCCGGTTAGGGTTCCGATTGGACCTAGGGTTAGGGTTATGTAGAGGGGTAGTGTTAGAGATCCCGTTAGGGTTACGATTGGACCTAGGGTTAGGGTTATGTTGATGACTAGGATTAGAGATCCAGTTAGGGTTCCGATTGGACCTCACGTTAGGGTTATGTTGAGGGCTAGGGTTACAGATCAGTTTAGGGTTCCGATTGGACCTAGGGTTAGGGTTATGTTGAGGCCTAGGGTTAGAGATCAGGTTAGGGTTCCGATTGGACCTAGGGTTAGGGTTATGTTGAGGGCTAGGGTTACAGATCAGTTTAGGGTTCCGATTGGACCTAGGGTTAGGGTTATGTTGAGGGCTAGGGTTAGAGATCCGGTTAGGGTTCCGATTGGACCTAGGGTTAGGGTTATGTTGAGGGCTAGGGTTAGAGATCCGGTTAGGGTTCCGATTGGACCTAGGGTTAGGGTTATGTTAAGGGCTAGGGTTAGAGATCCGGTTAGGGTTCCGATTGGACCTAGGGTTAGGGTTATGTTGAGGGCTAGGGTTAGAGATCCGGTTAGGGTTCCGATTGGATCTAGGGTTAGGGTTATGTTGAGGGCTAGGGTTAGAGATCCGGTTAGGGTTCCCTTTGGACCTAGGGTTAGGGTTAGGTAAGGGCTAGTGTTATAGATCCAGTTAGGGTTACGATTGGACCTAGGGTTAGGGTTATGTTGAGGGCTAGGGTTAGAGATCCGGTTAGGTTTCCGATTGGACGTAGGGATAGGGTTATATGGAGGGCTAGGGTTAGAGATCTGGTTATGGTTACGATTGGACCTAGGGTTAGGGTTATGTTGAGGGCTAGGGTTAGAGATCCGACTAGGGTTCCGAATGGACCTAGGGTTAGGCTTATGTTGAGGACTAGGGTTAGTGATCCGGGTAGGGTTCCTTTTGGACCTAGGTTTAGGGTTATGTTGAGGGCTTGTGTTAGAGATCCGGTTAGGGTTACGATTGGACCTAGGGTTAGGGATATGTTGAGGGATAAGGTTAGAGATCCGTTTAGGGTTACGAATGGACCTAGGGTTAGGGTTATGATGAGGGCTAGGGTTCGAGATCCGGTTAGGGTTACGATTGGACCTAGGGTTAGGGTTATGTTGAGGGCTAGGGTTAGAGATCCGGTTAGGGTTCCGAATGGACCTAGGGTTAGCGTTATGTGGAGAGCTAGGGTTAGAGATCCGGTTAGGGTTCTGATTGGACGTAGGGTTAGGGTTATATGTAGGGCTAGGGTTAGAGATCCGGTTCGGGTTACGATTGGACCTAGGGTTAGGGATATGTTGAGGAATAGGGTTAGAGATCCGTTTAGGGTTACGATTGGACGTAGGGTTAGGGTTATGTTGAGGGCTAGGGTTAGCGATCCGGTTATGGTTACGATTGGACCTAGGGTTAGGGTTATGTTGAGGTCTAGGTTTAGAGATCCCGTTAGGTTTCCCATTGGACCTAGGGTTAGGGTTATTTTGAGGGCTAGGGTTTCAGATCAGGTTAGTGTTCCGATTGGACCTAGGATTAGGGTTATGTTGATGGCTAGGTTTAGAGATCCAGTTAGGGTTCCGATTGGACCTAGGGTTAGGGTTATGTTGAGGGCTAGGGTTAGAGATCAGGTTAGGGTTCCGATTGGACTTAGGGTGAGGGTTATGTTGAGGGCTAGGGTTAGAGATCCGGTTAGGGTTCCGATTGGACCTAGGGTTAGGGTTATGTAGAGGGCTTGGATTAGAGATCCGGTTAGTGTTACGATTGGACCTAGGGTTAGGGTTACGTTGAGGGCTAGGGTTAGAGATCCGGTTAGGGTTCCGAATGGACCTAGGGTTAGGGTTATGTTGAGGGCTAGGTATAGAGATCCAGTTAGGGTTCCGATTGGACCTAGGGTTAGGGTTATGTTCAGGGCTAGGGTTAGCGATCCGGTTAGTGTTATGATTGGACCTAGGGTTAGGGTTACGTTGAGGGCTAGGGTTAGAGATCCGGTTAGGGTTCCGATTGGACCTAGGGTTAGGGTTATGTAGAGGGGTAGTGTTAGAGATCCCGTTAGGGTTACGATTGGACCTAGGGTTAGGGTTATGTTGATGACTAGGATTAGAGATCCAGTTAGGGTTCCGATTGGACCTCACGTTAGGGTTATGTTGAGGGCTAGGGTTACAGATCAGTTTAGGGTTCCGATTGGACCTAGGGTTAGGGTTATGTTGAGGCCTAGGGTTAGAGATCAGGTTAGGGTTCCGATTGGACCTAGGGTTAGGGTTATGTTGAGGGCTAGGGTTACAGATCAGTTTAGGGTTCCGATTGGACCTAGGGTTAGGGTTATGTTGAGGGCTAGGGTTAGAGATCCGGTTAGGGTTCCGATTGGACCTAGGGTTAGGGTTATGTTGAGGGCTAGGGTTAGAGATCCGGTTAGGGTTCCGATTGGACCTAGGGTTAGGGTTATGTTAAGGGCTAGGGTTAGAGATCCGGTTAGGGTTCCGATTGGACCTAGGGTTAGGGTTATGTTGAGGGCTAGGGTTAGAGATCCGGTTAGGGTTCCGATTGGACCTAGGGTTAGGGTTATGTTGAGGGCTAGGGTTAGAGATCCGGTTAGGGTTCCCTTTGGACCTAGGGTTAGGGTTAGGTAAGGGCTAGTGTTATAGATCCAGTTAGGGTTACGATTGGACCTAGGGTTAGGGTTATGTTGAGGGCTAGGGTTAGAGATCCGGTTAGGTTTCCGATTGGACGTAGGGATAGGGTTATATGGAGGGCTAGGGTTAGAGATCTGGTTATGGTTACGATTGGACCTAGGGTTAGGGTTATGTTGAGGGCTAGGGTTAGAGATCCGACTAGGGTTCCGAATGGACCTAGGGTTAGGCTTATGTTGAGGACTAGGGTTAGTGATCCGGGTAGGGTTCCTTTTGGACCTAGGTTTAGGGTTATGTTGAGGGCTTGTGTTAGAGATCCGGTTAGGGTTACGATTGGACCTAGGGTTAGGGATATGTTGAGGGATAAGGTTAGAGATCCGTTTAGGGTTACGAATGGACCTAGGGTTAGGGTTATGATGAGGGCTAGGGTTCGAGATCCGGTTAGGGTTACGATTGGACCTAGGGTTAGGGTTATGTTGAGGGCTAGGGTTAGAGATCCGGTTAGGGTTCCGAATGGACCTAGGGTTAGCGTTATGTGGAGAGCTAGGGTTAGAGATCCGGTTAGGGTTCTGATTGGACGTAGGGTTAGGGTTATATGTAGGGCTAGGGTTAGAGATCCGGTTCGGGTTACGATTGGACCTAGGGTTAGGGATATGTTGAGGAATAGGGTTAGAGATCCGTTTAGGGTTACGATTGGACGTAGGGTTAGGGTTATGTTGAGGGCTAGGGTTAGCGATCCGGTTATGCTTACGATTGGACCTAGGGTTAGGGTTATGTTGAGGTCTAGGTTTAGAGATCCCGTTAGGTTTCCCATTGGACCTAGGGTTAGGGTTATTTTGAGGGCTAGGGTTTCAGATCAGGTTAGTGTTCCGATTGGACCTAGGGTTAGGGTTATGTTGATGGCTAGGTTTAGAGATCCAGTTAGGGTTCCGATTGGACCTAGGGTTAGGGTTATGTTGAGGGCTAGGGTTAGAGATCAGGTTAGGGTTCCGATTGGACTTAGGGTGAGGGTTATGTTGAGGGCTAGGGTTAGAGATCCGGTTAGGGTTCCGATTGGACCTAGGGTTAGGGTTATGTAGAGGGCTTGGATTAGAGATCCGGTTAGTGTTACGATTGGACCTAGGGTTAGGGTTACGTTGAGGGCTAGGGTTAGAGATCCGGTTAGGGTTCCGAATGGACCTAGGGTTAGGGTTATGTTGAGGGCTAGGTATAGAGATCCAGTTAGGGTTCCGATTGGACCTAGGGTTAGGGTTATGTTCAGGGCTAGGGTTAGCGATCCGGTTAGTGTTATGATTGGACCTAGGGTTAGGGTTACGTTGAGGGCTAGGGTTAGAGATCCGGTTAGGGTTCCGATTGGACCTAGGGTTAGGGTTATGTAGAGGGGTAGTGTTAGAGATCCCGTTAGGGTTACGATTGGACCTAGGGTTAGGGTTATGTTGATGACTAGGATTAGAGATCCAGTTAGGGTTCCGATTGGACCTCACGTTAGGGTTATGTTGAGGGCTAGGGTTACAGATCAGTTTAGGGTTCCGATTGGACCTAGGGTTAGGGTTATGTTGAGGCCTAGGGTTAGTGATCAGGTTAGGGTTCCGATTGGACCTAGGGTTAGGGTTATGTTGAGGGCTAGGGTTACAGATCAGTTTAGGGTTCCGATTGGACCTAGGGTTAGGGTTATGTTGAGGGCTAGGGTTAGAGATCCGGTTAGGGTTCCGATTGGACCTAGGGTTAGGGTTATGTTGAGGGCTAGGGTTAGAGATCCGGTTAGGGTTCCGATTGGACCTAGGGTTAGGGTTATGTTGAGGGCTAGGGTTAGAGATCCGGTTAGGGTTTCGATTGGACCTAGGGGTAGGGTTATGTTGAGGGCTAGGGTTAGCGATTCGGTTAGTGTTACGATTGGACCTAGGGTTAGGGTTATGTAGAGGGGTAGTGTTAGAGATCCCGTTAGGGTTACGATTGGACCTCGGGTTAGGGTTATGTTGAGGGCTAGGGTTACAGATCAGGTTAGGGTTCCGATTGGACCTAGGGTTAGGGTTATGCTGAGGGCTAGGGTTAGAGATCCGGTCAGGGTTCCGATTGGACCTAGGGTTAGGGTTAGGTTGAGGGCTAGTGTTAGAGATCCAGTTAGGGTTCCGAATGGACCTAGGGTTAGGGTTATGTTGAGGGATAGGGTTAGAGATCCTTTTAGGGTTTCGATTTGACCTAGGGTTAGGGTTATGCTGAGGGCTAGGGTTAGAGATCCGGTTAGGTTTCCGATTGGACGTAGGGTTAGGGTTATATTGAGGGCTAGGGTTAGAGATCCGGTTATGGTTACGATTGGACCTAGGGTTAGGGTTATGTTGAGGGCTAGGGTTAGAGATCCGGTTAGGGTTCCGATTGTACCTAGGGTTAGGGTAATTTTAAGGGCTAGGGTTAGAGATCCGGTTAGGCTTACGATTGGACATAGGGTTAGAATTATGTTCCGGGCTAGGGTTAGACATCCGGTTAGGGTTTCGATTGGACCTAGGTTTAGGGTTATGTTGAGAGCGAGGGTTAGAGTTCCGGTTAGGGTTCCGATTGGACCTAGGGTTAGGGTTATGTTGAGGTCTAGGGTTAGAGATCCTGTTAGTGTTACGATTGGACCTAGGGTTAGGGTTATGTTGAGGGCTAGGGTTAGAGATCCGGTTAGGGTTCCGATTGGACCTAGGGTTAGGGTTATGTTGAGGGCTAGTGTTAGAGATCCGGTTAGGGTTCCGAATGGACCTAGGGTTAGGGTTATGTTGAGGGCTAGGGTTAGATATCCGGTTAGGGTTTCGATTGGACCTAGGGTTAGGGTTATGTTGAGGGCTAGGGTTAGCGATTCGGTTAGTGTTACGATTGGACCTAGGGTTAGGGTTATGTAGAGGGGTAGTGTTAGAGATCCCGTTAGGGTTACGATTGGACCTCGGGTTAGGGTTATGTTGAGGGCTAGGGTTACAGATCAGGTTAGGGTTCCGATTGGACCTAGGGTTAGGGTTATGTTGAGGGCTAGGGTTAGAGATCCGGTCAGGGTTCCGATTGGACCAAGGGTTAGGGTTAGGTTGAGGGCTAGTGTTAGAGATCCAGTTAGGGTTCCGATTGGACCTAGGGTTAGGGTTATGTTGAGGGATAGGGTTAGAGATCCGGTTAGGGTTCCGTTTGGACCTACGGTTAGGGTTATGTTGAGGGCTAGGGTTAGAGATCCGGTTAGCGTTACTATTGCAAATAGGGTTAGGGTTATGTTGAGGGATAGGGTTAGAGATACTTTTAGGGTTACGATTGGACCTAGGGTTAGCGTTATGTTGACGGCTAGGGATAGAGATCCGGATAGGGTACCAATTGGACCTAGGGTTAGGCTTATGTGTAGAGCTAGGGTTAGAGATCCGGGTAGGGTTCCAATTGGACCTAGTGTTAGGGTTATGTTGAGGGCTAGTGTTAGAGATCCGGTTAGGGTTACGATTGGAACTAGGGTTAGGGATATGTTGAGGGATAGGGTTAGAGATAAGTTTAGGGTTACGATTGGACCTAAGGTTTGGGTTATGTTGAGGGCTAGTGTTAGAGATCCGGTTAGGGTTCCGAATGGACCTAAGGTTAGTGGTATGTTAAGGGCTAGTGTTAGAGATCCAGTTAGGGTTACGATTGGACCTAGGGTTACGGTTCCGTTGAGGGCTAGGGTTAGAGATCCGGTTAGGGTTTCGATTGGACCTAGCATTAGGGTTATGTTGAGGGCTAGGATTCAATATCCGTTTAGGTTTCCGATTGGACCTAGGGTTATGGTTATGTTGAGGGCTAGAGTTTGAGATCCGTTTAGGGTTCTGATTGGACCTAGGGTTATGGTTAGTTTGGGGGTTGCGTTAGAGATCCGGTTAGGGTTCCGATTGAACCTAGGGTTAGGGTTATGTTGAGGGCTAGGGTTACAGATCAGGTTAGGGTTTCGATTGGTCCTAGGGTTAGGGTTATGTTGAGGGCTAGGGTTAGAGATCCGGTTAGGGTTCCGATTGTACCTAGGGTTAGGGTTATTTTAAGGGCTAGGGTTAGAGATCCGGTTAGGCTTAAGATTGGACCTAGGGTTAGGATCATGTTCCGGGCTAGGGTTAGACATCCGGTTAGGGTTCCGATTGGACCTAGGTTTAGGGTTATGTTGAGAGCGAGGGTTAGAGTTCCGGTTAGGGTTCCGATTGGACCTAGGGTTAGGGTTATGTTGAGGGCGAGGGTTAGAGATCCGGTTATGGTTACGATTGGACCTAGGGTTAGGGTTATGTTGAGAGTTAGGGTTAGAGATCCGGTTAGGGTTCCGATTGGACCTAGGGTTAGGGTTATGTTGAGGGCTAGGGTTAGAGATCCGGTTAGGGTTCCGATTGGACCTAGGGTTAGGGTTATGTTGAGGGCTAGGGTTAGAGACCCGTGTAGGGTTCCGATTGGACCTAGGGTTAGGGTTATGTTGAGGGCTAGTGTTAGAGATCCGGTTAGGGTTCCGATTGGACCTAGTGTTAGGGTTATGTTGAGGGCTAGTGTTAGAGATCCGGTTAGGGTTCCGAATGGACCTAGGGTTAGGGTTATGTTGAGGGCTAGGGTTAGATATCCGGTTAGGGTTTCGATTGGACCTAGGGTTAGGGTTATGTTGAGGGCTAGGGTTAGCGATTCGGTTAGTGTTACGATTGGACCTAGGGTTAGGGTTATGTAGAGGGGTAGTGTTAGAGATCCCGTTAGGGTTACGATTGGACCTCGGGTTAGGGTTATGTTGAGGGCTAGGGTTACAGATCAGGTTAGGGTTCCGATTGGACCTAGGGTTAGGGTTATGTTGAGGGCTAGGGTTAGAGATCCGGTCAGGGTTCCGATTGAACCTAGGGTTAGGGTTAGGTTGAGGGCTAGTGTTAGAGATCCAGTTAGGGTTCCGAATGGACCTAGGGTTAGGGTTATGTTGAGGGATAGGGTTAGAGATCCTTTTAGGGTTTCGATTTGACCTAGGGTTAGGGTTATGCTGAGGTCTAGGGTTAGAGATCCGGTTAGGTTTCCGATTGGACGTAGGGTTAGGGTTATATTGAGGGCTAGGGTTAGAGATCCGGTTATGGTTACGATTGGACCTAGGGCTAGGGTTATGTTGAGGGCTAGGGTTAGAGATCCGGTTAGGGTTCCGATTGTACCTAGGGTTAGGGTAATTTTAAGGGCTAGGGTTAGAGATCCGGTTAGGCTTACGATTGGACCTAGGGTTAGAATTATGTTCCGGGCTAGGGTTAGACATCCGGTTAGGGTTCCGATTGGACCTAGGGTTAGGGTTATGTTGAGGTCTAGGGTTAGAGATCCTGTTAGTGTTACGATTGGACCTAGGGTTAGGGTTATGTTGAGGGCTAGGGTTAGAGATCCGGTTAGGGTTCCGATTGGACCTAGGGTTAGGGTTATGTTGAGGGCTAGGGTTAGAGATCCGGTTAGGGTTCCGATTGGACCTAGGGTTAGGGTTATGTTGAGGGCTAGGGTTAGAGATCCGTGTAGGGTTCCGATTGGACCTAGGGTTAAGGTTATGTTGAGGGCTAGTGTTAGAGATCCGGTTAGGGTTCCGATTGGACCTAGGGTTAGGGTTATGTTGAGGGCTAGTGTTAGAGATCCGGTTAGGGTTCCGAATGGACCTAGGGTTAGGGTTATGTTGAGGGCTAGGGTTAGATATCCGGTTAGGGTTTCGATTGGACCTAGGGTTAGGGTTATGTTGAGGGCTAGGGTTAGCGATTCGGTTAGTGTTACGATTGGACCTAGGGTTAGGGTTATGTAGAGGGGTAGTGTTAGAGATCCCGTTAGGGTTACGATTGGACCTCGGGTTAGGGTTATGTTGAGGGCTAGGGTTACAGATTAGGTTAGGGTTCCGATTGGACCTAGGGTTAGGGTTATGTTGAGGGCTAGGGTTAGAGATCCGGTCAGGGTTCCGATTGGACCTAGGGTTAGGGTTAGGTTGAGGGCTAGCGTTAGAGATCCAGTTAGGGTTCCGATTGGACCTAGGGTTAGGGTTATGTTGAGGGATAGGGTAAGAGATCCGGTTAGGGTTCCGATTGGACCTACGGTTAGGGTTATGTTGAGGGCTAGGGTTAGAGATCCGGTTAGCGTTACTATTGCAAATAGGGTTAGGGTTATGTTGAGGGATAGGGTTAGAGATACTTTTAGGGTTACGATTGGACCTAGGGTTAGCGTTATGTTGACGGCTAGGGATAGAGATCCGGATAGGGTACCAATTGGACCTAGGGTTAGGCTTATGTGTAGAGCTAGGGTTAGAGATCCGGGTAGGGTTCCGATTGGACCTAGTGTTAGGGTTATGTTGAGGGCTAGTGTTAGAGATCCGGTTAGGGTTACGATTGGAACTAGGGTTAGGGATATGTTGAGGGATAGGGTTAGAGATAAGTTTAGGGTTACGATTGGACCTAGGGTTTGGGTTATGTTGAGGGATAGGGTTAGAGATCCGGTTAGGGTTCCGATTGGACCTAAGGTTAGTGGTATGTTAAGGGCTAGTGGTAGAGATCCAGTTAGGGTTACGATTGGACCTAGGGTTACGGTTCCGTTGAGGGCTAGGGTTAGAGATCCGGTTAGGGTTTCGATTGGACCTAGCGTTAGGGTTATGTTGAGGGCTAGGATTCAATATCCGTTTAGGTTTCCGATTGGACCTAGGGTTATGGTTATGTTGAGGGCTAGAGTTAGAGATCCGGTTAGGGTTCTGATTGGACCTAGGGTTATGGTTAGTTTGGGGGTTGGGTTAGAGATCCGGTTAGGGTTCCGATTGAACCTAGGGTTAGGGTTATGTTGAGGGCTAGGGTTACAGATCAGGTTAGGGTTTCGATTGGTCCTAGGGTTAGGGTTATGTTGAGGGATAGGGTTAGAGATCCGGTTAGGGTTCCGATTGTACCTAGGGTTAGGGTTATTTTAAGGCTAGGGTTAGAGATCCGGTTAGTCTTAAGATTGGACCTAGGGTTAGGATCATGTTCCGGGCTAGGGTTAGACATCCGGTTAGGGTTCCGATTGGACCTAGGTTTAGGGTTATGTTGAGAGCGAGGGTTAGAGTTCCGGTTAGGGTTCCGATTGGACCTAGGGTTAGGGTTATGTTGAGGGCGAGGGTTAGAGATCCGGTTATGGTTACTATTGGAGCTAGGGTTAGGGTTATGTTGAGAGTTAGGGTTAGAGATCCGGTTAGGGTTCCGATTGGACCTAGGGTTAGGGTTATGTTGAGGGCTAGGGCTAGAGATCCGGTTAGGGTTCCGATTGGACCTAGGGTTAGGGTTATGTTGAGGGCTAGGGTTAGAGATCCGTGTAGGGTTCCGATTGGACCTAGGGTTAGGGTTATGTTGAGGGCTAGTGTTAGAGATCCGGTTAGGGTTCCGATTGGACCTAGGGTTAGGGTTATGTTGAGGGCTACTGTTAGAGATCCGGTTAGGGTTCCGAATGGACCTAGGGTTAGGGTTATGTTGAGGGCTAGGGTTAGATATCCGGTTAGGGTTTCGATTGGACCTAGGGTTAGGGTTATGTTGAGGGCTAGGGTTAGCGATTCGGTTAGTGTTACGATTGGACCTAGGGTTAGGGTTATGTAGAGGGGTAGTGTTAGAGATCCCGTTAGGGTTACGATTGGACCTCGGGTTAGGGTTATGTTGAGGGCTAGGGTTACAGATCAGGTTAGGGTTCCGATTGGACCTAGGGTTAGGGTTATGTTGAGGGCTAGGGTTAGAGATCCGGTCAGGGTTCCGATTGGACCTAGGGTTAGGGTTAGGTTGAGGGCTAGTGTTGGAGATCCAGTTAGGGTTCCGATTGGACCTAGGGTTAGGGTTATGTTGAGGGATAGGGTTAGAGATCCGGTTAGGGTTCCGATTGGACCTACGGTTAGGGTTATTTTGAGGGCTAGGGTTACAGATACGGTTAGGGTTCCGATTGGACCTAGGGTTAGGGTTATGTTGAGGGCTAGGGTTAGAGATCCGGTTAGGGTTCCGATTGGACCTACGGTTAGGGTTATGTTGAGGGCTAGGGTTAGAGATCCGGTTAGCGTTACTATTGCAAATAGGGTTAGGGTTATGTTGAGGGATAGGGTTAGAGATACTTTTAGGGTTACGATTGAACCTAGGGTAGCGTTATGTTGACGGCTAGGGATAGAGATCCGGATAGGGTACCAATTGGACCTAGGGTTAGGCTTATGTGTAGAGCTAGGGTTAGAGATCCGGGTAGGGTTCCGATTGGACCTAGTGTTAGGGTTATGTTGAGGGCTAGTTTTAGAGATCCGGTTAGGGTTACAATTGGAACTAGGGTTAGGGATATGTTGAGGGATAGGGTTAGAGATAAGTTTAGGGTTACGATTGGACCTAGGGTTAGGGTTATGTTGAGGGCTAGGGTTAGAGATACGGTTAGGGTTCCGATTGGACCTAAGGTTAGGGTTATGTTGAGGGCTAGGGTTAGCGATTCGGTTAGTGTTACGATTGGACCTAGGGTTAGGGTTATGTAGAGGGGTAGTGTTAGAGATCCCGTTAGGGTTACGATTGGACCTCGGGTTAGGGTTATGTTGAGGGCTAGGGTTACAGATCAGGTTAGGGTTCCGATTGGACCTAGGGTTAGGGTTATGTTGAGGGCTAGGGTTAGAGATCCGGTCAGGGTTCCGATTGGACCTAGGGTTAGGGTTAGGTTGAGGGCTAGTGTTAGAGATCCAGTTAGGGTTCCGATTGGACCTAGGGTTAGGGTTATGTTGAGGGATAGGGTTAGAGATCCGGTTAGGGTTCCGATTGGACCTACGGTTAGGGTTATGTTGAGGGCTAGGGTTAGAGATCCGGTTAGCGTTACTATTGCAAATAGGGTTAGGGTTATGTTGAGGGATAGGGTTAGAGATACTTTTAGGGTTACGATTGGACCTAGGGTAGCGTTATGTTGACGGCTAGGGATAGAGATCCGGATAGGGTACCAATTGGACCTAGGGTTAGGCTTATGTGTAGAGCTAGGGTTAGAGATCCGGGTAGGGTTCCGATTGGACCTAGTGTTAGGGTTATGTTGAGGGCTAGTTTTAGAGATCCGGTTAGGGTTACGATTGGAACTAGGGTTAGGGATATGTTGAGGGATAGGGTTAGAGATAAGTTTAGGGTTACGATTGGACCTAGGGTTAGGGTTATGTTGAGGGCTAGGGTTAGAGATCCGGTTAGGGTTCCGATTGGACCTAAGGTTAGTGGTATGTTAAGGGCTAGTGTTAGAGATCCAGTTAGGGTTACGATTGGACCTAGTTTTACGGTTCCGTTGAGGGCTAGGGTTAGAGATCCGGTTAGGGTTTCGATTGGACCTAGCGTTAGGGTTATGTTGAGGGCTAGGATTCAATATCCGTTTAGGTTTCCGATTGGACCTAGGGTTATGGTTATGTTGAGGGCTAGAGTTAGAGATCCGGTTAGGGTTCCGATTGGACCTACGGTTAGGGTTATGTTGAGGGCTAGGGTTAGAGATCCGTTTAGCGTTACTATTGCAAATAGGGTTAGGGTTATGTTGAGGGATAGGGTTAGAGATACTTTTAGGGTTACGATTGGACCTAGGGTAGCGTTATGTTGACGGCTAGGGATAGAGATCCGGATAGGGTACCAATTGGACCTAGGGTTAGTCTTATGTGTAGAGCTAGGGTTAGAGATCCGGGTAGGGTTCCCATTGGACCTAGTGTTAGGGTTATGTTGAGGGCTAGTTTTAGAGATCCGGTTAGGGTTACGATTGGAACTAGGGTTAGGGATATGTTGAGGGATAGGGTTAGAGATAAGTTTAAGGTTACGATTGGACCTAGGGTTAGGGAATGTTGAGGGCTAGGGTTAGAGATCCGGGTAGGGTTCCGATTGGACCTAAGGTTAGTGGTATGTTAAGGGCTAGTGGTAGAGATCCAGTTAGGGTTACGATTGGACCTAGGGTTAGGGTTATGTTGAGGGCTAGGATTCAATATCCGTTTAGGTTTCCGATTGGACCTAGGGTTATGGTTATGTTGAGGGCTAGAGTTAGAGATCCGGTTAGGGTTCTGATTGGACCTAGGGTTATGGTTAGTTTGGGGGTTGGGTTAGAGATCCGGTTAGGGTTCCGATTGAACCTAGGGTTAGGGTTATGTTGAGGGCTAGGGTTACAGATCAGGTTAGGGTTTCGATTGGTCCTAGGGTTAGGGTTATGTTGAGGGCTAGGGTTAGAGATCCGGTTAGGGTTCCGATTGGACCTAGGGTTAGGGTTATGTTGAGGGCTAGGGTTAGAGATCCGTGTAGGGTTCCGATTGGACCTAGGGTTAAGGTTATGTTGAGGGCTAGTGTTAGAGATCCGGTTAGGGTTCCGATTGGACCTAGGGTTAGGGTTATGTTGAGGGCTAGTGTTAGAGATCCGGTTAGGGTTCCGAATGGACCTAGGGTTAGGGTTATGTTGAGGGCTAGGGTTAGATATCCGGTTAGGGTTTCGATTGGACCTAGGGTTAGGGTTATGTTGAGGGCTAGGGTTAGCGATTCGGTTAGTGTTACGATTGGACCTAGGGTTAGGGTTATGTAGAGGGGTAGTGTTAGAGATCCCGTTAGGGTTACGATTGGACCTCGGGTTAGGGTTATGTTGAGGGCTAGGGTTACAGATTAGGTTAGGGTTCCGATTGGACCTAGGGTTAGGGTTATGTTGAGGGCTAGGGTTAGAGATCCGGTCAGGGTTCCGATTGGACCTAGGGTTAGGGTTAGGTTGAGGGCTAGCGTTAGAGATCCAGTTAGGGTTCCGATTGGACCTAGGGTTAGGGTTATGTTGAGGGATAGGGTAAGAGATCCGGTTAGCGTTACTATTGCAAATAGGGTTAGGGTTATGTTGAGGGATAGGGTTAGAGATACTTTTAGGGTTACGATTGGACCTAGGGTTAGCGTTATGTTGACGGCTAGGGATAGAGATCCGGATAGGGTACCAATTGGACCTAGGGTTAGGCTTATGTGTAGAGCTAGGGTTAGAGATCCGGGTAGGGTTCCGATTGGACCTAGTGTTAGGGTTATGTTGAGGGCTAGTGTTAGAGATCCGGTTAGGGTTACGATTGGAACTAGGGTTAGGGATATGTTGAGGGATAGGGTTAGAGATAAGTTTAGGGTTACGATTGGACCTAGGGTTTGGGTTATGTTGAGGGATAGGGTTAGAGATCCGGTTAGGGTTCCGATTGGACCTAAGGTTAGTGGTATGTTAAGGGCTAGTGGTAGAGATCCAGTTAGGGTTACGATTGGACCTAGGGTTACGGTTCCGTTGAGGGCTAGGGTTAGAGATCCGGTTAGGGTTTCGATTGGACCTAGCGTTAGGGTTATGTTGAGGGCTAGGATTCAATATCCGTTTAGGTTTCCGATTGGACCTAGGGTTATGGTTATGTTGAGGGCTAGAGTTAGAGATCCGGTTAGGGTTCTGATTGGACCTAGGGTTATGGTTAGTTTGGGGGTTGGGTTAGAGATCCGGTTAGGGTTCCGATTGAACCTAGGGTTAGGGTTATGTTGAGGGCTAGGGTTACAGATCAGGTTAGGGTTTCGATTGGTCCTAGGGTTAGGGTTATGTTGAGGGATAGGGTTAGAGATCCGGTTAGGGTTCCGATTGTACCTAGGGTTAGGGTTATTTTAAGGCTAGGGTTAGAGATCCGGTTAGTCTTAAGATTGGACCTAGGGTTAGGATCATGTTCCGGGCTAGGGTTAGACATCCGGTTAGGGTTCCGATTGGACCTAGGTTTAGGGTTATGTTGAGAGCGAGGGTTAGAGTTCCGGTTAGGGTTCCGATTGGACCTAGGGTTAGGGTTATGTTGAGGGCGAGGGTTAGAGATCCGGTTATGGTTACTATTGGAGCTAGGGTTAGGGTTATGTTGAGAGTTAGGGTTAGAGATCCGGTTAGGGTTCCGATTGGACCTAGGGTTAGGGTTATGTTGAGGGCTAAGGCTAGAGATCCGGTTAGGGTTCCGATTGGACCTAGGGTTAGGGTTATGTTGAGGGCTAGGGTTAGAGATCCGTGTAGGGTTCCGATTGGACCTAGGGTTAGGGTTATGTTGAGGGCTAGTGTTAGAGATCCGGTTAGGGTTCCGATTGGACCTAGGGTTAGGGTTATGTTGAGGGCTACTGTTAGAGATCCGGTTAGGGTTCCGAATGGACCTAGGGTTAGGGTTATGTTGAGGGCTAGGGTTAGATATCCGGTTAGGGTTTCGATTGGACCTAGGGTTAGGGTTATGTTGAGGGCTAGGGTTAGCGATTCGGTTAGTGTTACGATTGGACCTAGGGTTAGGGTTATGTAGAGGGGTAGTGTTAGAGATCCCGTTAGGGTTACGATTGGACCTCGGGTTAGGGTTATGTTGAGGGCTAGGGTTACAGATCAGGTTAGGGTTCCGATTGGACCTAGGGTTAGGGTTATGTTGAGGGCTAGGGTTAGAGATCCGGTCAGGGTTCCGATTGGACCTAGGGTTAGGGTTAGGTTGAGGGCTAGTGTTGGAGATCCAGTTAGGGTTCCGATTGGACCTAGGGTTAGGGTTATGTTGAGGGATAGGGTTAGAGATCCGGTTAGGGTTCCGATTGGACCTACGGTTAGGGTTATTTTGAGGGCTAGGGTTACAGATACGGTTAGGGTTCCGATTGGACCTAGGGTTAGGGTTATGTTGAGGGCTAGGGTTAGAGATCCGGTTAGGGTTCCGATTGGACCTACGGTTAGGGTTATGTTGAGGGCTAGGGTTAGAGATCCGGTTAGCGTTACTATTGCAAATAGGGTTAGGGTTATGTTGAGGGATAGGGTTAGAGATACTTTTAGGGTTACGATTGGACCTAGGGTAGCGTTATGTTGACGGCTAGGGATAGAGATCCGGATAGGGTACCAATTGGACCTAGGGTTAGGCTTATGTGTAGAGCTAGGGTTAGAGATCCGGGTAGGGTTCCGATTGGACCTAGTGTTAGGGTTATGTTGAGGGCTAGTTTTAGAGATCCGGTTAGGGTTACAATTGGAACTAGGGTTAGGGATATGTTGAGGGATAGGGTTAGAGATAAGTTTAGGGTTACGATTGGACCTAGGGTTAGGGTTATGTTGAGGGCTAGGGTTAGAGATACGGTTAGGGTTCCGATTGGACCTAAGGTTAGGGTTATGTTGAGGGCTAGGGTTAGCGATTCGGTTAGTGTTACGATTGGACCTAGGGTTAGGGTTATGTAGAGGGGTAGTGTTAGAGATCCCGTTAGGGTTACGATTGGACCTCGGGTTAGGGTTATGTTGAGGGCTAGGGTTACAGATCAGGTTAGGGTTCCGATTGGACCTAGGGTTAGGGTTATGTTGAGGGCTAGGGTTAGAGATCCGGTCAGGGTTCCGATTGGACCAAGGGTTAGGGTTAGGTTGAGGGCTAGTGTTAGAGATCCAGTTAGGGTTCCGATTGGACCTAGGGTTAGGGTTATGTTGAGGGATAGGGTTAGAGATCCGGTTAGGGTTCCGATTGGACCTACGGTTAGGGTTATGTTGAGGGCTAGGGTTAGAGATCCGGTTAGCGTTACTATTGCAAATAGGGTTAGGGTTATGTTGAGGGATAGGGTTAGAGATACTTTTAGGGTTACGATTGGACCTAGGGTAGCGTTATGTTGACGGCTAGGGATAGAGATCCGGATAGGGTACCAATTGGACCTAGGGTTAGGCTTATGTGTAGAGCTAGGGTTAGAGATCCGGGTAGGGTTCCGATTGGACCTAGTGTTAGGGTTATGTTGAGGGCTAGTTTTAGAGATCCGGTTAGGGTTACGATTGGAACTAGGGTTAGGGATATGTTGAGGGATAGGGTTAGAGATAAGTTTAGGGTTACGATTGGACCTAGGGTTAGGGTTATGTTGAGGGCTAGGGTTAGAGATCCGGTTAGGGTTCCGATTGGACCTAAGGTTAGTGGTATGTTAAGGGCTAGTGTTAGAGATCCAGTTAGGGTTACGATTGGACCTAGTTTTACGGTTCCGTTGAGGGCTAGGGTTAGAGATCCGGTTAGGGTTTCGATTGGACCTAGCGTTAGGGTTATGTTGAGGGCTAGGATTCAATATCCGTTTAGGTTTCCGATTGGACCTAGGGTTATGGTTATGTTGAGGGCTAGAGTTAGAGAACCGGTTAGGGTTCTGATTGGACCTAGGGTTATGGTTAGTTTGGGGGTTGGGTTAGAGATCCGGTTAGGGTTACGATTGGACCTAAGGTTAGTGGTATGTTAAGGGCTAGTGGTAGAGATCCAGTTAGGGTTACGATTGGACCTAGGGTTACGGTTCCGTTGAGGGCTAGGGTTAGAGATCCGGTTAGGGTTTCGATTGGACCTAGCGTTAGGGTTATGTTGAGGGCTAGGATTCAATATCCGTTTAGGTTTCCGATTGGACCTAGGGTTATGGTTATGTTGAGGGCTAGAGTTAGAGATCCGGTTAGGGTTCTGATTGGACCTAGGGTTATGGTTAGTTTGGGGGTTGGGTTAGAGATCCGGTTAGGGTTCCGATTGAACCTAGGGTTAGGGTTATGTTGAGGGCTAGGGTTACAGATCAGGTTAGGGTTTCGATTGGTCCTAGGGTTAGGGTTATGTTGAGGGATAGGGTTAGAGATCCGGTTAGGGTTCCGATTGTACCTAGGGTTAGGGTTATTTTAATGCTAGGGTTAGAGATCCGGTTAGGCTTAAGATTGCACCTAGGGTTAGGATCATGTTCCGGGCTAGGGTTAGACATCCGGTTAGGGTTCCGATTGGACCTAGGTTTAGGGTTATGTTGAGAGCGAGGGTTAGAGTTCCGGTTAGGGTTCCGATTGGACCTAGGGTTAGGGTTATGTTGAGGGCGAGGGTTAGAGATCCGGTTATGGTTACTATTGGAGCTAGGGTTAGGGTTATGTTGAGAGTTAGGGTTAGAGATCCGGTTAGGGTTCCGATTGGACCTAGGGTTAGGGTTATGTTGAGGGCTAGTGTTAGAGATCCGGTTAGGTTTCCGATTGGACCTAGGGTTAGGGTTATGTTGAGGGCTAGTGTTAGAGATCCGGTTAGGGTTCCGAATGGACCTAGGGTTAGGGTTATGTTGAGGGCTAGGGTTAGATATCCGGTTAGGGTTTCGATTGGACCTAGGGTTAGGGTTATGTTGAGGGCTAGGGTTAGCGATTCGGTTAGTGTTACGATTGGACCTAGGGTTAGGGTTATGTAGAGGGGTAGTGTTAGAGATCCCGTTAGGGTTACGATTGGACCTCGGGTTAGGGTTATGTTGAGGGCTAGGGTTACAGATCAGGTTAGGGTTCCGATTGGACCTAGGGTTAGGGTTATGTTGAGGGCTAGGGTTAGAGATCCGGTCAGGGTTCCGATTGGACCTAGGGTTAGGGTTAGGTTGAGGGCTAGTGTTAGAGATCCAGTTAGGGTTCCGATTGGACCTAGGGTTAGGGTTATGTTGAGGGATAGGGTTAGAGATCCGGTTAGGGTTCCGATTGGACCTACGGTTAGGGTTATTTTGAGGGCTAGGGTTAGACATCCGGTTAGGGTTCCGATTGGACCTAGGGTTAGGGTTATGTTGAGGGCTAGGGTTAGAGATCCGGTTAGGGTTCCGATTGGACCTACGGTTAGGGTTATGTTGAGGGCTAGGGTTAGAGATCCGGTTAGCGTTACTATTGCAAATAGGGTTAGGGTTATGTTGAGGGATAGGGTTAGAGATACTTTTAGGGTTACGATTGGACCTAGGGTAGCGTTATGTTGACGGCTAGGGATAGAGATCCGGATAGGGTACCAATTGGACCTAGGGTTAGGCTTATGTGTAGAGCTAGGGTTAGAGATCCGGGTAGGGTTCCGATTGGACCTAGTGTTAGGGTTATGTTGAGGGCTAGTTTTAGAGATCCGGTTAGGGTTACGATTGGAACTAGGGTTAGGGATATGTTGAGGGATAGGGTTAGAGATAAGTTTAGGGTTACGATTGGACCTAGGGTTAGGGTTATGTTCAGGGATAGGGTTAGAGATCCGG
The DNA here is from genome assembly GCF_054644295.1 of Miniopterus natalensis. Lineage (NCBI taxonomy): Eukaryota > Metazoa > Chordata > Mammalia > Chiroptera > Miniopteridae > Miniopterus > Miniopterus natalensis. The sequence continues at coordinate 87,147,796 of NC_142088.1, forward strand.
TTAGGGTTCCGATTGTACCTAGGGTTAGGGTTATTTTAAGGCTAGGGTTAGAGATCCGGTTAGGGTTCCGATTGGACATAAGGTTAGGGTTATGTTGAGGGCGAGGGTTAGAGATCCGGTTATGGTTACGATTGGAGCTAGGGTTAGGGTTATGTTGAGAGTTAGGGTTAGAGATCCGGTTAGGGTTCCGATTGGACCTAGGGTTAGGGTTATGTTGAGGGCTAGGGTTAGAGATCCGGTTAGGGTTCCGATTGGACCTAGGGTTAGGGTTATGTTGAGGGCTAGGGTTAGAGATCCGGTTAGGTTCCGATTGGACCTAGGGTTAGGGTTATGTTGAGGGCTAGGGTTACAGATCAGGTTAGGGTTTCGATTGGTCCTAGGGTTAGGGTTATGTTGAGGGATAGGGTTAGAGATCCGGTTAGGGTTCCGATTGGACCTAGGGTTAGGGTTATGTTGAGGGCTAGGGTTACAGATCAGGTTAGGGTTTCGATTGGTCCTAGGGTTAGGGTTATGTTGAGGGATAGGGTTAGAGATCCGGTTAGGGTTCCGATTGTACCTAGGGTTAGGGTTACTTTAAGGCCAGGGCTGGAGATCCGGTTAGGCTTAAGATTGGACCTAGGGTTAGGATCATGTTCCGGGCTAGGGTTAGACATCCGGTTAGGGTTCCGATTGGACCTAGGGTTAGGGTTATGTTGAGAGCGAGGGTTAGAGTTCCGGTTAGGGTTCCGATTGGACCTAGGGTTAGGGTTATGTTGAGGGCGAGGGTTAGAGATCCGGTTATGGTTACGATTGGAGCTAGGGTTAGGGTTATGTTGAGAGTTAGGGTTAGAGATCCGGTTAGGGTTCCGATTGGTCCTAGGGTTAGGGTTATGTTCAGGGCTAGGTTTAGAGATCCGGTTAGGGTTCCGATTGGACCTAGGGTTAGGGTTATGTTGAGGGCTAGGGTTAGAGATCCGTGTAGGGTTCCGATTGGACCTAGGGTTAGGGTTATGTTGAGGGCTAGTGTTAGAGATCCGGTTAGGGTTCCGAATGGACCTAGGGTTAGGGTTATGTTGAGGGCTAGAGTTAGAGATCCGGTTAGGGTTCTGATTGGACCTAGGGTTATGGTTAGTTTGGGGGTTGGGTTAGAGATCCGGTTAGGGTTCCGATTGAACCTAGGGTTAGGGTTATGTTGAGGGCTAGGGTTACAGATCAGGTTAGGGTTTCGATTGGTCCTAGGGTTAGGGTTATGTTGAGGGATAGGGTTAGAGATCCGGTTAGGGTTCCGATTGTACCTAGGGTTAGGGTTATTTTAATGCTAGGGTTAGAGATCCGGTTAGGCTTAAGATTGCACCTAGGGTTAGGATCATGTTCCGGGCTAGGGTTAGACATCCGGTTAGGGTTCCGATTGGACCTAGGTTTAGGGTTATGTTGAGAGCGAGGGTTAGAGTTCCGGTTAGGGTTCCGATTGGACCTAGGGTTAGGGTTATGTTGAGGGCGAGGGTTAGAGATCCGGTTATGGTTACTATTGGAGCTAGGGTTAGGGTTATGTTGAGAGTTAGGGTTAGAGATCCGGTTAGGGTTCCGATTGGACCTAGGGTTAGGGTTATGTTGAGGGCTAGTGTTAGAGATCCGGTTAGGTTTCCGATTGGACCTAGGGTTAGGGTTATGTTGAGGGCTAGTGTTAGAGATCCGGTTAGGGTTCCGAATGGACCTAGGGTTAGGGTTATGTTGAGGGCTAGGGTTAGATATCCGGTTAGGGTTTCGATTGGACCTAGGGTTAGGGTTATGTTGAGGGCTAGGGTTAGCGATTCGGTTAGTGTTACGATTGGACCTAGGGTTAGGGTTATGTAGAGGGGTAGTGTTAGAGATCCCGTTAGGGTTACGATTGGACCTCGGGTTAGGGTTATGTTGAGGGCTAGGGTTACAGGTCAGGTTAGGGTTCCGATTGGACCTAGGGTTAGGGTTATGTTGAGGGCTAGGGTTAGAGATCCGGTCAGGGTTCCGATTGGACCTAGGGTTAGGGTTAGGTTGAGGGCTAGTGTTAGAGATCCAGTTAGGGTTCCGATTGGACCTAGGGTTAGGGTTATGTTGAGGGATAGGGTTAGAGATCCGGTTAGGGTTCCGATTGGACCTACGGTTAGGGTTATTTTGAGGGCTAGGGTTAGAGATCCGGTTAGGGTTCCGATTGGACCTAGGGTTAGGGTTATGTTGAGGGCTAGGGTTAGAGATCCGGTTAGGGTTCCGATTGGACCTACGGTTAGGGTTATGTTGAGGGCTAGGGTTAGAGATCCGGTTAGCGTTACTATTGCAAATAGGGTTAGGGTTATGTTGAGGGATAGGGTTAGAGATACTTTTAGGGTTACGATTGGACCTAGGGTAGCGTTATGTTGACGGCTAGGGATAGAGATCCGGATAGGGTACCAATTGGACCTAGGGTTAGGCTTATGTGTAGAGCTAGGGTTAGAGATCCGGGTAGGGTTCCGATTGGACCTAGTGTTAGGGTTATGTTGAGGGCTAGTTTTAGAGATCCGGTTAGGGTTACGATTGGAACTAGGGTTAGGGATATGTTGAGGGATAGGGTTAGAGATAAGTTTAGGGTTACGATTGGACCTAGGGTTAGGGTTATGTTCAGGGATAGGGTTAGAGATCCGGTTAGGTTCCGATTGGACCTAGGGTTAGGGTTATGTTGAGGGCTAGGGTTACAGATCAGGTTAGGGTTTCGATTGGTCCTAGGGTTAGGGTTATGTTGAGGGATAGGGTTAGAGATCCGGTTAGGGTTCCGATTGGACCTAGGGTTAGGGTTATGTTGAGGGCTAGGGTTACAGATCAGGTTAGGGTTTTGATTGGTCCTAGGGTTAGGGTTATGTTGAGGGATAGGGTTAGAGATCCGGTTAGGGTTCCGATTGTACCTAGGGTTAGGGTTATTTTAAGGCCAGGGCTAGAGATCCGGTTAGGCTTAAGATTGGACCTAGGGTTAGGATCATGTTCCGGGCTAGGGTTAGACATCCGGTTAGGGTTCCGATTGGACCTAGGGTTAGGGTTATGTTGAGAGCGAGGGTTAGAGTTCCGGTTAGGGTTCCGATTGGACCTAGGGTTAGGGTTATGTTGAGGGCGAGGGTTAGAGATCCGGTTATGGTTACGATTGGAGCTAGGGTTAGGGTTATGTTGAGAGTTAGGGTTAGAGATCCGGTTAGGGTTCCGATTGGTCCTAGGGTTAGGGTTATGTTCAGGGCTAGGTTTAGAGATCCGGTTAGGGTTCCGATTGGACCTAGGGTTAGGGTTATGTTGAGAGCTAGGGTTAGAGATCCGTGTAGGGTTCCGATTGGACCTAGGGTTAGGGTTATGTTGAGGGCTAGTGTTAGAGATCCGGTTAGGGTTCCGAATGGACCTAGGGTTAGGGTTATGTTGAGGGCTAGGGTTAGATATCCGGTTAGGGTTTCGATTGGACCTAGGGTAAGGGTTATGTTGAGGGCTAGGGTTAGCGATTCGGTTAGTGTTACGATTGGACCTAGGGTTAGGGTTATGTAGAGGGGTAGTGTTAGAGATCCCGTTAGGGTTACGATTGGACCTCGGGTTAGGGTTATGTTGAGGGCTAGGGTTAGAGATCAGGTTAGGGTTCCGATTGGACCTAGGGTTAGGGTTATGTTGAGGGCTAGGGTTAGAGATCCAGTTAGGGATTCCGATTGGACCTAGGGTTAGGGTTATGTTGAGGGATAGGGTTAGAGATCCGGTTAGGGTTCCGATTGGACCTACGGTTAGGGTTATGTTGAGGGCTAGGGTTAGAGATCCGGTTAGGGTTCCGATTGGACCTAGGGTTAGGGTTATGTTGAGGGCTAGGGTTAGAGATCCGGTTAGGGTTCCGATTGGACCTACGGTTAGGGTTATGTTGAGGGCTAGGGATAGAGATCCGGTTAGCGTTACTATTGCAAATAGGGTTAGGGTTATGTTGAGGGATAGGGTTAGAGATACTTTTAGGGTTACGATTGGACCCTGGGTAGCGTTATGTTGACGGCTAGGGATAGAGATCCGGATAGGGTACCAATTGGACCTAGGGTTAGGCTTATGTGTAGAGCTAGGGTTAGAGATCCGGGTAGGGTTCCGATTGGACCTAGTGTTAGGGTTATGTTGAGGGCTAGTTTTAGAGATCCGGTTAGGGTTACGATTGGAACTAGGGTTAGGGTTATGTTGAGGGCTAGGGTTAGAGATCCGGTTAGGGTTCCGATTGGACCTAAGGTTAGTGGTATGTTAAGGGCTAGTGTTAGAGATCCAGTTAGGGTTACGATTGGACCTAGGGTTACGGTTCCGTTGAGGGCTAGGGTTAGAGATCCGGTTAGGGTTTCGATTGGACCTAGCGTTAGGGTTATGTTGAGGGCTAGGATTCAATATCCGTTTAGGTTTCCGATTGGACCTAGGGTTATGGTTATGTTGAGGGCTAGAGTTAGAGATCCGGTTAGGGTTCTGATTGGACCTAGGGTTATGGTTAGTTTGGGGGTTGGGTTAGAGATCCGGTTAGGGTTCCGATTGAACCTAGGGTTAGGGTTATGTTGAGGGCTAGGGTTACAGATCAGGTTAGGGTTTCGATTGGTCCTAGGGTTAGGGTTATGTTGAGGGATAGGGTTAGAGATCCGGTTAGGGTTCCGATTGTACCTAGGGTTAGGGTTATTTTAAGGCTATTGTTAGAGATCCGGTTAGGCTTAAGATTGGACCTAGGGTTAGGATCATGTTCCGGGCTAGGGTTAGAGTTCCGGTTAGGGTTCCGATTGGACCTAGGGGTAGGGTTATGTTGAGGGCGAGGGTTAGAGATCCGGTTATGGTTACGATTGGAGCTAGGGTTAGGGTTATGTTGAGAGTTAGGGTTAGAGATCCGGTTAGGGTTCCGATTGGACCTAGGGTTAGGGTTATGTTGAGGGCTAGGGTTAGAGATCCGGTTAGGGTTCCGATTGGACCTAGGGTTAGGGTTATGTTGAGGGCTAGGGTTAGAGATCCGTGTAGGGTTCCGATTGGACCTAGGGTTAGGGTTATGTTGAGGGCTAGTGTTAGAGATCCGGTTAGGGTTCCGATTGGACCTAGGGTTAGGGTTATGTTGAGGGCTAGTGTTAGAGATCCGGTTAGGGTTCCGAATGGACCTAGGGTTAGGGTTATGTTGAGGGCTAGGGTTAGATATCCGGTTAGGGTTTCGATTGGACATAGGGTTAGGGTTATGTTGAGGGCTAGGGTTAGATATCCGGTTAGTGTTACGATTGGACCTAGGGTTAGGGTTATGTAGAGGGGTAGTGTTAGAGATCCCGTTAGGGTTACGATTGGACCTCGGGTTAGGGTTATGTTGAGGGCTAGGGTTACAGATCAGGTTAGGGTTCCGATTGGACCTAGGGTTAGGGTTATGTTGAGGGCTAGGGTTAGAGATCCGGTCAGGGTTCCGATTGGACCTAGGGTTAGGGTTAGGTTGAGGGCTAGTGTTAGAGATCCAGTTAGGGTTCCGATTGGACCTAGGGTTAGGGTTATGTTGAGGGATAGGGTTAGAGATCCGGTTAGGGTTCCGTTTGGACCTACGGTTAGGGTTATGTTGAGGGCTAGGGTTGGAGATCCGGTTAGCGTTACTATTGCAAATAGGGTTAGGGTTATGTTGAGGGATAGGGTTAGAGATACTTTTAGGGTTACGATTGGACCTAGGGTTAGCGTTATGTTGACGGCTAGGGATAGAGATCCGGATAGGGTACCAATTGGACCTAGGGTTAGGCTTATGTGTAGAGCTAGGGTTAGAGATCCGGGTAGGGTTCCGATTGGACCTAGTGTTAGGGTTATGTTGAGGGCTAGTGTTAGAGATCCGGTTAGGGTTACGATTGGAACTAGGGTTAGGGATATGTTGAGGGATAGGGTTAGAGATAAGTTTAGGGTTACGATTGGACCTAGGGTTTGGGTTATGTTGAGGGCTAGGGTTAGAGATCCGGTTAGGGTTCCGATTGGACCTAAGGTTAGTGGTATGTTAAGGGCTAGTGTTAGAGATCCAGTTAGGGTTACGATTGGACCTAGGGTTACGGTTCCGTTGAGGGCTAGGGTTAGAGATCCGGTTAGGGTTTCGATTGGACCTAGCATTAGGGTTATGTTGAGGGCTAGGATTCAATATCCGTTTAGGTTTCCGATTGGACCTAGGGTTATGGTTATGTTGAGGGCTAGAGTTTGAGATCCGGTTAGGGTTCTGATTGGACCTAGGGTTATGGTTAGTTTGGGGGTTGGGTTAGAGATCCGGTTAGGGTTCCGATTGAACCTAGGGTTAGGGTTATGTTGTGGGCTAGGGTTACAGATCAGGTTAGGGTTTCGATTGGTCCTAGGGTTAGGGTTATGTTGAGGGCTAGGGTTAGAGATCCGGTTAGGGTTCCGATTGTACCTAGGGTTAGGGTTATTTTAAGGGCTAGGGTTAGATCCGGTTAGGCTTAAGATTGGACCTAGGGTTAGGATCATGCTCCGGGCTAGGGTTAGACATCCGCTTAGGGTTCCGATTGGACCTAGGTTTAGGGTTATGTTGAGAGCGAGGGTTAGAGTTCCGGTTAGGGTTCCGATTGGACCTAGGGTTAGGGTTATGTTGAGGGCGAGGGTTAGAGATCCGGTTATGGTTACGATTGGACCTAGGGTTAGGGTTATGTTGAGAGTTAGGGTTAGAGATCCGGTTAGGGTTCCGATTGGACCTAGGGTTAGGGTTATGTTGAGGGCTAGGGTTAGAGATCCGGTTAGGGTTCCGATTGGACCTAGGGTTAGGGTTATGTTGAGGGCTAGGGTTAGAGACCCGTGTAGGGTTCCGATTGGACCTAGGGTTAGGGTTATGTTGAGGGCTAGTGTTAGAGATCCGGTTAGGGTTCCGATTGGACCTAGGGTAGGGTTATGTTGAGGGCTAGTGTTAGAGATCCGGTTAGGGTTCCGAATGGACCTAGGGTTAGGGTTATGTTGAGGGCTAGGGTTAGATATCCGGTTAGGGTTTCGATTGGACCTAGGGTTAGGGTTATGTTGAGGGCTAGGGTTAGCGATTCGGTTAGTGTTACGATTGGACCTAGGGTTAGGGTTATGTAGAGGGGTAGTGTTAGAGATCCCGTTAGGGTTACGATTGGACCTCGGGTTAGGGTTATGTTGAGGGCTAGGGTTACAGATCAGGTTAGGGTTCCGATTGGACCTAGGGTTAGGGTTATGTTGAGGGCTAGGGTTAGAGATCCGGTCAGGGTTCCGATTGGACCTAGGGTTAGTGTTAGGTTGAGGGCTAGTGTTAGAGATCCAGTTAGGGTTCCGAATGGACCTAGGGTTAGGGTTATGTTGAGGGATAGGGTTAGAGATCCTTTTAGGGTTTCGATTTGACCTAGGGTTAGGGTTATGCTGAGGGCTAGGGTTAGAGATCCGGTTAGGTTTCCGATTGGACGTAGGGTTAGGGTTATATTGAGGGCTAGGGTTAGAGATCCGGTTATGGTTACGATTGGACCTAGGGTTAGGGTTATGTTGAGGGCTAGGGTTAGAGATCCGGTTAGGGTTCCGATTGTACCTAGGGTTAGGGTAATTTTAAGGGCTAGGGTTAGAGATCCGGTTAGGGTTCCGATTGGACCTAGGGTTAGGGTTATGTTGAGGGCTAGGGTTAGAGATCCTGTTAGTGTTACGATTGGACCTAGGGTTAGGGTTATGTTGAGGGCTAGGGTTAGAGATCCGGTTAGGGTTCCGATTGGACCTAGGGTTAGGGTTATGTTGAGGGCTAGGGTTAGAGATCCGGTTAGGGTTCCGATTGGACCTAGGGTTAGGGTTATGTTGAGGGCTAGGGTTAGAGATCCGTGTAGGGTTCCGATTGGACCTAGGGTTAAGGTTATGTTGAGGGCTAGTGTTAGAGATCCGGTTAGGGTTCCGATTGGACCTAGGGTTAGGGTTATGTTGAGGGCTAGTGTTAGAGATCCGGTTAGGGTTCCGAATGGACCTAGGGTTAGGGTTATGTTGAGGGCTAGGGTTAGATATCCGGTTAGGGTTTCGATTGGACCTAGGGTTAGGGTTATGTTGAGGGCTAGGGTTAGCGATTCGGTTAGTGTTACGATTGGACCTAGGGTTAGGGTTATGTAGAGGGGTAGTGTTAGAGATCCCGTTAGGGTTACGATTGGACCTCGGGTTAGGGTTATGTTGAGGGCTAGGGTTACAGATTAGGTTAGGGTTCCGATTGGACCTAGGGTTAGGGTTATGTTGAGGGCTAGGGTTAGAGATCCGGTCAGGGTTCCGATTGGACCTAGGGTTAGGGTTAGGTTGAGGGCTAGCGTTAGAGATCCAGTTAGGGTTCCGATTGGACCTAGGGTTAGGGTTATGTTGAGGGATAGGGTTAGAGATCCGGTTAGGGTTCCGATTGGACCTACGGTTTGGGTTATGTTGAGGGCTAGGGTTAGAGATCCGGTTAGCGTTACTATTGCAAATAGGGTTAGGGTTATGTTGAGGGATAGGGTTAGAGATACTTTTAGGGTTACGATTGGACCTAGGGTTAGCGTTATGTTGACGGCTAGGGATAGAGATCCGGATAGGGTACCAATTGGACCTAGGGTTAGGCTTATGTGTAGAGCTAGGGTTAGAGATCCGGGTAGGGTTCCGATTGGACCTAGTGTTAGGGTTATGTTGAGGGCTAGTGTTAGAGATCCGGTTAGGGTTACGATTGGAACTAGGGTTAGGGATATGTTGAGGGATAGGGTTAGAGATAAGTTTAGGGTTACGATTGGACCTAGGGTTTGGGTTATGTTGAGGGCTAGGGTTAGAGATCCGGTTAGGGTTCCGATTGGACCTAAGGTTAGTGGTATGTTAAGGGCTAGTGTTAGAGATCCAGTTAGGGTTACGATTGGACCTAGGGTTACGGTTCCGTTGAGGGCTAGGGTTAGAGATCCGGTTAGGGTTTCGATTGGACCTAGCGTTAGGGTTATGTTGAGGGCTAGGATTCAATATCCGTTTAGGTTTCCGATTGGACCTAGGGTTATGGTTATGTTGAGGGCTAGAGTTAGAGATCCGGTTAGGGTTCTGATTGGACCTAGGGTTATGGTTAGTTTGGGGGTTGGGTTAGAGATCCGGTTAGGGTTCCGATTGAACCTAGGGTTAGGGTTAGGTTGAGGGCTAGTGTTAGAGATCCAGTTAGGGTTCCGAATGGACCTAGGGTTAGGGTTATGTTGAGGGATAGGGTTAGAGATCCTTTTAGGGTTTCGATTTGACCTAGGGTTAGGGTTATGCTGAGGGCTAGGGTTAGAGATCCGGTTAGGTTTCCGATTGGACGTAGGGTTAGGGTTATATTGAGGGCTAGGGTTAGAGATCCGGTTATGGTTACGATTGGACCTAGGGTTAGGGTTATGTTGAGGGCTAGGGTTAGAGATCCGGTTAGGGTTCCGATTGTACCTAGGGTTAGGGTAATTTTAAGGGCTAGGGTTAGAGATCCGGTTAGGCTTACGATTGGACCTAGGGTTAGAATTATGTTCCGGGCTAGGGTTAGACATCCGGTTAGGGTTCCGATTGGACCTAGGTTTAGGGTTATGTTGAGAGCGAGGGTTAGAGTTCCGGTTAGGGTTCCGATTGGACCTAGGGTTAGGGTTATGTTGAGGTCTAGGGTTAGAGATCCTGTTAGTGTTACGATTGGACCTAGGGTTAGGGTCATGTTGAGCGCTAGGGTTAGAGATCCTGTTAGGATTACGATTGGACCTAGGGTTAGGGTTATGTTGAGGGCTAGGGTTAGAGATCCGGTTAGGATTACGATTGGACCTAAGGTTAGGGTTATGTTGAGGGCTAGGGTTAGAGATCTGGTTACTGTTACCATTGGACCTAGGGTTAGGGTTATGTTGAGGGCTAGGGTTAGACATCCGGTTAGGGATCCGATTGGACCTAGGGTTAGGGTTATGTTGAGGGCTAGGGTTAGAGATCCGGTTAGGGTTCCGATTGGACCTAGGGTTAGGGTTATGTTGAGGGCTAGGGTTAGAGATCCGTGTAGGGTTCCGATTGGACCTAGGGTTAAGGTTATGTTGAGGGCTAGTGTTAGAGATCCGGTTAGGGTTCCGATTGGACCTAGGGTTAGGGTTATGTTGAGGGCTAGTGTTAGAGATCCGGTTAGGGTTCCGAATGGACCTAGGGTTAGGGTTATGTTGAGGGCTAGGGTTAGATATCCGGTTAGGGTTTCGATTGGACCTAGGGTTAGGGTTATGTTGAGGGCTAGGGTTAGCGATTCGGTTAGTGTTACGATTGGACGTAGGGTTAGGATCATGTTCCGGGCTAGGGTTAGACATCCGGTTAGGGTTCCGATTGGACCTAGGTTTAGGGTTATGTTGAGAGTGAGGGTTAGAGATCCGGTTATGGTTACGATTGGACCTAGGGTTTGGGTTATGTTGAGGGCGAGGGTTAGAGATCCGTTTATGGTTACGATTGGACCTAGGGTTAGGGTTATGTTGAGAGTTAGGGTTAGAGATCCGGTTAGGGTTCCGATTGGACCTAGGGTTAGGGTTATGTTGAGGGCTAGGGTTAGTGATCCGGTTAGGGTTCCGATTGGACCTAGGGTTAGGGTTATGTTGAGGGCTAGGGTTAGAGATCTGTGTAGGGTTCCGATTGGACCTAGGGTTAGGGTTATGTTGAGGGCTAGGTTTAGATCCGGTTAGGGTATTATTTGACCTAGGGTTAGTGTTATGTTGAGGGCTAAGGTTAGAGAGACGGTTAGGGTTACAATTGGACCTAGAGTTAGGGTTATGTTGAGGGATAGGGTTAGAGATACTTTTAGGGTTACGACTGGACCTAGGGTTAGGATTACGTTGAGGACTAGGGTTAGAGATCCTGTTAGGGTTCCGATTGGACCTAGGGTTAGGGTTATGTTGAGGGCTAGTGTTAGAGATCCCCTCAGGGTTACGATTGGACCTAGGGTGAGGGATATGTTGAGGGATAGGGTTAGAGATCCGTTTACGGTTGCGATTGGACGTAGGGTTAGGGTTATGTTGAGGGCTAGGTTTAGAGATCCGGTTAGGGTTACGATTGGACCTAGGGTTAGGGTTATGTTGAGGGCTAAGGTTAGAGATCTGGTTAGGGTTCCGATTGGACCTAGGGTTAGGGTTATGTTGAGAGTTAGGGTTAGAGATCCGGTTAGGGTTCCGATTGGACCTAGGGTTAGGGTTATGTTGAGGGCTAGGGTTAGAGATCCGGTTAGGGTTCCGATTGGACCTAGGGTTAGGGTTATGTTGAGGGCTAGGGTTAGAGATCCGTGTAGGGTTCCGATTGGACCTAGGGTTAGGGTTATGTTGAGGGCTAGTGTTAGAGATCCGGTTAGGGTTCCGATTGGACCTAGGGTTAGGGTTATGTTGAGGGCTAGTGTTAGAGATAAGGTTAGGGTTCCGAATGGACCTAGGGTTAGGGTTAAGTTGAGGGCTAGGGTTAGATATCCGGTTAGGGTTCCGATTGGACCTAGGGTTAGGGTTATGTTGAGGGCTAGGTTTAGCGATTCAGTTAGTGTTACGATTGGACCTAGGGTTAGGGTTATGTAGAGGGGTAGTGTTAGAGATCCCGTTAGGGTTACGATTCGACCTAGGGTTAGGGTTATGTTGATGGCTAGGTTTAGAGATCCAGTTAGGGTTCCGATTGGACCTCGGGTTAGGGTTATGTTGACGGCTAGGGTTACAGATCAGGTTAGGGTTCCGATTGGACCTAGGGTTAGGGTTATGTTGAGGGCTAGGGTTAGAGACCCGTGTAGGGTTCCGATTGGACCTAGGGTTAGGGTTATGTTGAGGGCTAGTGTTAGAGATCCGGTTAGGGTTCCGATTGGACCTAGGGTTAGGGTTATGTTGAGGGCTAGTGTTAGAGATCCGGTTAGGGTTCCGAATGGACCTAGGGTTAGGGTTATGTTGAGGGCTAGGGTTAGATATCCGGTTAGGGTTTCGATTGGACCTAGGGTTAGGGTTATGTTGAGGGCTAGGGTTAGATATCCGGTTAGTGTTACGATTGGACCTAGGGTTAGGGTTATGTAGAGGGGTAGTGTTAGAGATCCCGTTAGGGTTACGATTGGACCTCGGGTTAGGGTTATGTTGAGGGCTAGGGTTACAGATCAGGTTAGGGTTCCGATTGGACCTAGGGTTAGGGTTATGTTGAGGGCTAGGGTTAGAGATCCGGTCAGGGTTCCGATTGGACCTAGGGTTAGGGTTAGGTTGAGGGCTAGTGTTAGAGATCCAGTTAGGGTTCCGATTGGACCTAGGGTTAGGGTTATGTTGAGGGATAGGGTTAGAGATCCGGTTAGGGTTCCGTTTGGACCTACGGTTAGGGTTATGTTGAGGGCTAGGGTTAGAGATCCGGTTAGCGTTACTATTGCAAATAGGGTTAGGGTTATGTTGAGGGATAGGGTTAGAGATACTTTTAGGGTTACGATTGGACCTAGGGTTAGCGTTATGTTGACGGCTAGGGATAGAGATCCGGATAGGGTACCAATTGGACCTAGGGTTAGGCTTATGTGTAGAGCTAGGGTTAGAGATCCGGGTAGGGTTCCGATTGGACCTAGTGTTAGGGTTATGTTGAGGGCTAGTGTTAGAGATCCGGTTAGGGTTACGATTGGAACTAGGGTTAGGGATATGTTGAGGGATAGGGTTAGAGATAAGTTTAGGGTTACGATTGGACCTAGGGTTTGGGTTATGTTGAGGGCTAGGGTTAGAGATCCGGTTAGGGTTCCGATTGGACCTAAGGTTAGTGGTATGTTAAGGGCTAGTGTTAGAGATCCAGTTAGGGTTACGATTGGACCTAGGGTTACGGTTCCGTTGAGGGCTAGGGTTAGAGATCCGGTTAGGGTTTCGATTGGACCTAGCATTAGGGTTATGTTGAGGGCTAGGATTCAATATCCGTTTAGGTTTCCGATTGGACCTAGGGTTATGGTTATGTTGAGGGCTAGAGTTTGAGATCCGGTTAGGGTTCTGATTGGACCTAGGGTTATGGTTAGTTTGGGGGTTGGGTTAGAGATCCGGTTAGGGTTCCGATTGAACCTAGGGTTAGGGTTATGTTGTGGGCTAGGGTTACAGATCAGGTTAGGGTTTCGATTGGTCCTAGGGTTAGGGTTATGTTGAGGGCTAGGGTTAGAGATCCGGTTAGGGTTCCGATTGTACCTAGGGTTAGGGTTATTTTAAGGGCTAGGGTTAGAGATCCGGTTAGGCTTAAGATTGGACCTAGGGTTAGGATCATGCTCCGGGCTAGGGTTAGACATCCGGTTAGGGTTCCGATTGGACCTAGGTTTAGGGTTATGTTGAGAGCGAGGGTTAGAGTTCCGGTTAGGGTTCCGATTGGACCTAGGGTTAGGGTTATGTTGAGGGCGAGGGTTAGAGATCCGGTTATGGTTACGATTGGACCTAGGGTTAGGGTTATGTTGAGAGTTAGGGTTAGAGATCCGGTTAGGGTTCCGATTGGACCTAGGGTTAGGGTTATGTTGAGGGCTAGGGTTAGAGATCCGGTTAGGGTTCCGATTGGACCTAGGGTTAGGGTTATGTTGAGGGCTAGGGTTAGAGACCCGTGTAGGGTTCCGATTGGACCTAGGGTTAGGGTTATGTTGAGGGCTAGTGTTAGAGATCCGGTTAGGGTTCCGATTGGACCTAGGGTTAGGGTTATGTTGAGGGCTAGTGTTAGAGATCCGGTTAGGGTTCCGAATGGACCTAGGGTTAGGGCTATGTTGAGGGCTAGGGTTAGATATCCGGTTAGGGTTTCGATTGGACCTAGGGTTAGGGTTATGTTGAGGGCTAGGGTTAGCGATTCGGTTAGTGTTACGATTGGACCTAGGGTTAGGGTTATGTAGAGGGGTAGTGTTAGAGATCCCGTTAGGGTTACGATTGGACCTCGGGTTAGGGTTATGTTGAGGGCTAGGGTTACAGATCAGGTTAGGGTTCCGATTGGACCTAGGGTAAGGGTTATGTTGAGGGCTAGGGTTAGAGATCCGGTCAGGGTTCCGATTGGACCTAGGGTTAGTGTTAGGTTGAGGGCTAGTGTTAGAGATCCAGTTAGGGTTCCGAATGGACCTAGGGTTAGGGTTATGTTGAGGGATAGGGTTAGAGATCCTTTTAGGGTTTCGATTTGACCTAGGGTTAGGGTTATGCTGAGGGCTAGGGTTAGAGATCCGGTTAGGTTTCCGATTGGACGTAGGGTTAGGTTTATATTGAGGGCTAGGGTTAGAGATCCGGTTATGGTTACGATTGGACCTAGGGTTAGGGTTATGTTGAGGGCTAGGGTTAGAGATCCGGTTAGGGTTCCGATTGTACCTAGGGTTAGGGTAATTTTAAGGGCTAGGGTTAGAGATCCGGTTAGGGTTCCGATTGGACCTAGGGTTAGGGTTATGTTGAGGGCTAGGGTTAGAGATCCTGTTAGTGTTACGATTGGACCTAGGGTTAGGGTTATGTTGAGGGCTAGGGTTAGAGATCCGGTTAGGGTTCCGATTGGACCTAGGTTTAGGGTTATGTTGAGGGCTAGTGTTAGAGATCCGGTTAGGGTTCCGAATGGACCTAGGGTTAGGGTTATGTTGAGGGCTAGGGTTAGATATCCGGTTAGGGTTTCGATTGGACCTAGGGTTAGGGTTATGTTGAGGGCTAGGGTTAGCGATTCGGTTAGTGTTACGATTGGACCTAGGGTTAGGGTTATGTAGAGGGGTAGTGTTAGAGATCCCGTTAGGGTTACGATTGGACCTCGGGTTAGGGTTATGTTGAGGGCTAGGGTTACAGATTAGGTTAGGGTTCCGATTGGACCTAGGGTTAGGGTTATGTTGAGGGCTAGGGTTAGAGATCCGGTCAGGGTTCCGATTGGACCTAGGGTTAGGGTTAGGTTGAGGGCTAGCGTTAGAGATCCAGTTAGGGTTCCGATTGGACCTAGGGTTAGGGTTATGTTGAGGGATAGGGTTAGAGATCCGGTTAGGGTTCCGATTGGACCTACGGTTAGGGTTATGTTGAGGGCTAGGGTTAGAGATCCGGTCAGCGTTACTATTGCAAATAGGGTTAGGGTTATGTTGAGGGATAGGGTTAGAGATACTTTTAGGGTTACGATTGGACCTAGGGTTAGCGTTATGTTGACGGCTAGGGATAGAGATCCGGATAGGGTACCAATTGGACCTAGGGTTAGGCTTATGTGTAGAGCTAGGGTTAGAGATCCGGGTAGGGTTCCGATTGGACCTAGTGTTAGGGTTATGTTGAGGGCTAGTGTTAGAGATCCGGTTAGGGTTACGATTGGAACTAGGGTTAGGGATATGTTGAGGGATAGGGTTAGAGATAAGTTTAGGGTTACGATTGGACCTAGGGTTTGGGTTATGTTGAGGGCTAGGGTTAGAGATCCGGTTAGGGTTCCGATTGGACCTAAGGTTAGTGGTATGTTAAGGGCTAGTGTTAGAGATCCAGTTAGGGTTACGATTGGACCTAGGGTTACGGTTCCGTTGAGGGCTAGGGTTAGAGATCCGGTTAGGGTTTCGATTGGACCTAGCGTTAGGGTTATGTTGAGGGCTAGGATTCAATATCCGTTTAGGTTTCCGATTGGACCTAGGGTTATGGTTATGTTGAGGGCTAGAGTTAGAGATCCGGTTAGGGTTCTGATTGGACCTAGGGTTATGGTTAGTTTGGGGGTTGGGTTAGAGATCCGGTTAGTGTTCCGATTGAACCTAGGGTTAGGGTTAGGTTGAGGGCTAGTGTTAGAGATCCAGTTAGGGTTCCGAATGGACCTAGGGTTAGGGTTATGTTGAGGGATAGGGTTAGAGATCCTTTTAGGGTTTCGATTTGACCTAGGGTTAGGGTTATGCTGAGGGCTAGGGTTAGAGATCCGGTTAGGTTTCCGATTGGACGTAGGGTTAGGGTTATATTGAGGGCTAGGGTTAGAGATCCGGTTATGGTTACGATTGGACCTAGGGTTAGGGTTATGTTGAGGGCTAGGGTTAGAGATCCGGTTAGGGTTCCGATTGTACCTAGGGTTAGGGTAATTTTAAGGGCTAGGGTTAGAGATCCGGTTAGGCTTACGATTGGACCTAGGGTTAGAATTATGTTCCGGGCTAGGGTTAGACATCCGGTTAGGGTTCCGATTGGACCTAGGTTTAGGGTTATGTTGAGAGCGAGGGTTAGAGTTCCGGTTAGGGTTCCGATTGGACCTAGGGTTAGGGTTATGTTGAGGTCTAGGGTTAGAGATCCTGTTAGTGTTACGATTGGACCTAGGGTTAGGGTCATGTTGAGCGCTAGGGTTAGAGATCCTGTTAGGATTACGATTGGACCTAGGGTTAGGGTTATGTTGAGGGCTAGGGTTAGAGATCCGGTTAGGATTACGATTGGACCTAAGGTTAGGGTTATGTTGAGGGCTAGGGTTAGAGATCTGGTTACTGTTACCATTGGACCTAGGGTTAGGGTTATGTTGAGGGCTAGGGTTAGACATCCGGTTAGGGATCCGATTGGACCTAGGGTTAGGGTTATGTTGAGGGCTAGGGTTAGAGATCCGGTTAGGGTTCCGATTGGACCTAGGGTTAGGGTTATGTTGAGGGCTAGGGTTAGAGATCCGTGTAGGGTTCCGATTGGACCTAGGGTTAAGGTTATGTTGAGGGCTAGTGTTAGAGATCCGGTTAGGGTTCCGATTGGACCTAGGGTTAGGGTTATGTTGAGGGCTAGTGTTAGAGATCCGGTTAGGGTTCCGAATGGACCTAGGGTTAGGGTTATGTTGAGGGCTAGGGTTAGATATCCGGTTAGGGTTTCGATTGGACCTAGGGTTAGGGTTATGTTGAGGGCTAGGGTTAGCGATTCGGTTAGTGTTACGATTGGACGTAGGGTTAGGATCATGTTCCGGGCTAGGGTTAGACATCCGGTTAGGGTTCCGATTGGACCTAGGTTTAGGGTTATGTTGAGAGTGAGGGTTAGAGATCCGGTTATGGTTACGATTGGACCTAGGGTTTGGGTTATGTTGAGGGCGAGGGTTAGAGATCCGTTTATGGTTACGATTGGACCTAGGGTTAGGTTTATGTTGAGAGTTAGGGTTAAAGATCCGGTTAGGGTTCCGATTGGACCTATGGTTAGGGTTATGTTGAGGGCTAGGGTTAGTGATCCGGTTAGGGTTCCGATTGGACCTAGGGTTAGGGTTATGTTGAGGGCTAGGGTTAGAGATCCGTGTAGGGTTCCGATTGGACCTAGGGTTAGGGTTATGTTGAGGGCTAGGTTTAGATCCGGTTAGGGTATTATTTGACCTAGGGTTAGTGTTATGTTGAGGGCTAAGGTTAGAGAGACGGTTAGGGTTACAATTGGACCTAGAGTTAGGGTTATGTTGAGGGATAGGGTTAGAGATACTTTTAGGGTTACGACTGGACCTAGGGTTAGGATTACGTTGAGGACTAGGGTTAGAGATCCTGTTAGGGTTCCGATTGGACCTAGGGTTAGGGTTATGTTGAGGGCTAGTGTTAGAGATCCCCTCAGGGTTACGATTGGACCTAGGGTGAGGGATATGTTGAGGGATAGGGTTAGAGATCCGTTTACGGTTGCGATTGGACGTAGGGTTAGGGTTATGTTGAGGGCTAGGTTTAGAGATCCGGTTAGGGTTACGATTGGACCTAGGGTTAGGGTTATGTTGAGGGCTAAGGTTAGAGATCTGGTTAGGGTTCCGATTGGACCTAGGGTTAGGGTTATGTTGAGAGTTAGGGTTAGAGATCCGGTTAGGGTTCCGATTGGACCTAGGGTTAGGGTTATGTTGAGGGCTAGGGTTAGAGATCCGGTTAGGGTTCCGATTGGACCTAGGGTTAGGGTTATGTTGAGGGCTAGGGTTAGAGATCCGTGTAGGGTTCCGATTGGACCTAGGGTTAGGGTTATGTTGAGGGTTAGTGTTAGAGATCCGGTTAGGGTTCCGATTGGACCTAGGGTTAGGGTTATGTTGAGGGCTAGTGTTAGAGATAAGGTTAGGGTTCCGAATGGACCTAGGGTTAGGGTTAAGTTGAGGGCTAGGGTTAGATATCCGGTTAGGGTTCCGATTGGACCTAGGGTTAGGGTTATGTTGAGGGCTAGGTTTAGCGATTCAGTTAGTGTTACGATTGGACCTAGGGTTAGGGTTATGTAGAGGGGTAGTGTTAGAGATCCCGTTAGGGTTACGATTCGACCTAGGGTTAGGGTTATGTTGATGGCTAGGTTTAGAGATCCAGTTAGGGTTCCGATTGGACCTCGGGTTAGGGTTATGTTGACGGCTAGGGTTACAGATCAGGTTAGGGTTCCGATTGGACCTAGGGTTAGGGTTATGTTGAGGGCTAGGGTTAGAGACCCGTGTAGGGTTCCGATTGGACCTAGGGTTAGGGTTATGTTGAGGGCTAGTGTTAGAGATCCGGTTAGGGTTCCGATTGGACCTAGGGTTAGGGTTATGTTGAGGGCTAGTGTTAGAGATCCGGTTAGGGTTCCGAATGGACCTAGGGTTAGGGTTATGTTGAGGGCTAGGGTTAGATATCCGGTTAGGGTTTCGATTGGACCTAGGGTTAGGGTTATGTTGAGGGCTAGGGTTAGATATCCGGTTAGTGTTACGATTGGACCTAGGGTTAGGGTTATGTAGAGGGGTAGTGTTAGAGATCCCGTTAGGGTTACGATTGGACCTCGGGTTAGGGTTATGTTGAGGGCTAGGGTTACAGATCAGGTTAGGGTTCCGATTGGACCTAGGGTTAGGGTTATGTTGAGGGCTAGGGTTAGAGATCCGGTCAGGGTTCCGATTGGACCTAGGGTTAGGGTTAGGTTGAGGGCTAGTGTTAGAGATCCAGTTAGGGTTCCGATTGGACCTAGGGTTAGGGTTATGTTGAGGGATAGGGTTAGAGATCCGGTTAGGGTTCCGTTTGGACCTACGGTTAGGGTTATGTTGAGGGCTAGGGTTAGAGATCCGGTTAGCGTTACTATTGCAAATAGGGTTAGGGTTATGTTGAGGGATAGGGTTAGAGATACTTTTAGGGTTACGATTGGACCTAGGGTTAGCGTTATGTTGACGGCTAGGGATAGAGATCCGGATAGGGTACCAATTGGACCTAGGGTTAGGCTTATGTGTAGAGCTAGGGTTAGAGATCCGGGTAGGGTTCCGATTGGACCTAGTGTTAGGGTTATGTTGAGGGCTAGTGTTAGAGATCCGGTTAGGGTTACGATTGGAACTAGGGTTAGGGATATGTTGAGGGATAGGGTTAGAGATAAGTTTAGGGTTACGATTGGACCTAGGGTTTGGGTTATGTTGAGGGCTAGGGTTAGAGATCCGGTTAGGGTTCCGATTGGACCTAAGGTTAGTGGTATGTTAAGGGCTAGTGTTAGAGATCCAGTTAGGGTTACGATTGGACCTAGGGTTACGGTTCCGTTGAGGGCTAGGGTTAGAGATCCGTTTAGGGTTTCGATTGGACCTAGCATTAGGGTTATGTTGAGGGCTAGGATTCAATATCCGTTTAGGTTTCCGATTGGACCTAGGGTTATGGTTATGTTGAGGGCTAGAGTTTGAGATCCGGTTAGGGTTCTGATTGGACCTAGGGTTATGGTTAGTTTGGGGGTTGGGTTAGAGATCCGGTTAGGGTTCCGATTGAACCTAGGGTTAGGGTTATGTTGTGGGCTAGGGTTACAGATCAGGTTAGGGTTTCGATTGGTCCTAGGGTTAGGGTTATGTTGAGGGCTAGGGTTAGAGATCCGGTTAGGGTTCCGATTGTACCTAGGGTTAGGGTTATTTTAAGGGCTAGGGTTAGAGATCCGGTTAGGCTTAAGATTGGACCTAGGGTTAGGATCATGCTCCGGGCTAGGGTTAGACATCCGGTTAGGGTTCCGATTGGACCTAGGTTTAGGGTTATGTTGAGAGCGAGGGTTAGAGTTCCGGTTAGGGTTCCGATTGGACCTAGGGTTAGGGTTATGTTGAGGGCGAGGGTTAGAGATCCGGTTATGGTTACGATTGGACCTAGGGTTAGGGTTATGTTGAGAGTTAGGGTTAGAGATCCGGTTAGGGTTCCGATTGGACCTAGGGTTAGGGTTATGTTGAGGGCTAGTGTTAGAGATCCGGTTAGGGTTCCGATTGGACCTAGGGTTAGGGTTATGTTGAGGGCTAGGGTTAGAGACCCGTGTAGGGTTCCGATTGGACCTAGGGTTAGGGTTATGTTGAGGGCTAGTGTTAGAGATCCGGTTAGGGTTCCGATTGGACCTAGGGTTAGGGTTATGTTGAGGGCTAGTATTAGAGATCCGGTTAGGGTTCCGAATGGACCTAGGGTTAGGGCTATGTTGAGGGCTAGGGTTAGATATCCGGTTAGGGTTTCGATTGGACCTAGGGTTAGGGTTATGTTGAGGGCTAGGGTTAGCGATTCGGTTAGTGTTACGATTGGACCTAGGGTTAGGGTTATGTAGAGGGGTAGTGTTAGAGATCCCGTTAGGGTTACGATTGGACCTAGGGTTAGGGTTATGTTGAGGGCTAGGGTTAGAGATCCGGTCAGGGTTCCGATTGGACCTAGGGTTAGTGTTAGGTTGAGGGCTAGTGTTAGAGATCCAGTTAGGGTTCCGAATGGACCTAGGGTTAGGGTTATGTTGAGGGATAGGGTTAGAGATCCTTTTAGGGTTTCGATTTGACCTAGGGTTAGGGTTATGCTGAGGGCTAGGGTTAGAGATCCGGTTAGGTTTCCGATTGGACGTAGGGTTAGGGTTATATTGAGGGCTAGGGTTAGAGATCCGGTTATGGTTACGATTGGACCTAGGGTTAGGGTTATGTTGAGGGCTAGGGTTAGAGATCCGGTTAGGGTTCCGATTGTACCTAGGGTTAGGGTAATTTTAAGGGCTAGGGTTAGAGATCCGGTTAGGGTTCCGATTGGACCTAGGGTTAGGGTTATGTTGAGGGCTAGGGTTAGAGATCCGGTTAGGGTTCCGAATGGACCTAGGGTTAGGGTTATGTTGAGGGCTAGGGTTAGATATCCGGTTAGGGTTCCGAATGGACCTAGGGTTAGGGTTATGTTGAGGGCTAGGGTTAGATATCCGGTTAGGGTTTCGATTGGACCTAGGGTTAGGGTTATGTTGAGGGCTAGGGTTAGCGATTCGGTTAGTGTTACGATTGGACCTAGGGTTAGGGTTATGTAGAGGGGTAGTGTTAGAGATCCCGTTAGGGTTACGATTGGACCTCGGGTTAGGGTTATGTTGAGGGCTAGGGTTACAGATTAGGTTAGGGTTCCGATTGGACCTAGGGTTAGGGTTATGTTGAGGGCTAGGGTTAGAGATCCGGTCAGGGTTCCGATTGGACCTAGGGTTAGGGTTAGGTTGAGGGCTAGCGTTAGAGATCCAGTTAGGGTTCCGATTGGACCTAGGGTTAGGGTTATGTTGAGGGATAGGGTTAGAGATCCGGTTAGGGTTCCGATTGGACCTACGGTTAGGGTTATGTTGAGGGCTAGGGTTAGAGATCCGGTTAGCGTTACTATTGCAAATAGGGTTAGGGTTATGTTGAGGGATAGGGTTAGAGATACTTTTAGGGTTACGATTGGACCTAGGGTTAGCGTTATGTTGACGGCTAGGGATAGAGATCCGGATAGGGTACCAATTGGACCTAGGGTTAGGCTTATGTGTAGAGCTAGGGTTAGAGATCCGGGTAGGGTTCCGATTGGACCTAGTGTTAGGGTTATGTTGAGGGCTAGTGTTAGAGATCCGGTTAGGGTTACGATTGGAACTAGGGTTAGGGATATGTTGAGGGATAGGGTTAGAGATAAGTTTAGGGTTACGATTGGACCTAGGGTTTGGGTTATGTTGAGGGCTAGGGTTAGAGATCCGGTTAGGGTTCCGATTGGACCTAAGGTTAGTGGTATGTTAAGGGCTAGTGTTAGAGATCCAGTTAGGGTTACGATTGGACCTAGGGTTACGGTTCCGTTGAGGGCTAGGGTTAGAGATCCGGTTAGGGTTTCGATTGGACCTAGCGTTAGGGTTATGTTGAGGGCTAGGATTCAATATCCGTTTAGGTTTCCGATTGGACCTAGGGTTATGGTTATGTTGAGGGCTAGAGTTAGAGATCCGGTTAGGGTTCTGATTGGACCTAGGGTTATGGTTAGTTTGGGGGTTGGGTTAGAGATCCGGTTAGGGTTCCGATTGAACCTAGGGTTAGGGTTAGGTTGAGGGCTAGTGTTAGAGATCCAGTTAGGGTTCCGAATGGACCTAGGGTTAGGGTTATGTTGAGGGATAGGGTTAGAGATCCTTTTAGGGTTTCGATTTGACCTAGGGTTAGGGTTATGCTGAGGGCTAGGGTTAGAGATCCGGTTAGGTTTCCGATTGGACGTAGGGTTAGGGTTATATTGAGGGCTAGGGTTAGAGATCCGGTTATGGTTACGATTGGACCTAGGGTTAGGGTTATGTTGAGGGCTAGGGTTAGAGATCCGGTTAGGGTTCCGATTGTACCTAGGGTTAGGGTAATTTTAAGGGCTAGGGTTAGAGATCCGGTTAGGCTTACGATTGGACCTAGGGTTAGAATTATGTTCCGGGCTAGGGTTAGACATCCGGTTAGGGTTACGATTGGACCTAGGTTTAGGGTTATGTTGAGAGCGAGGGTTAGAGTTCCGGTTAGGGTTCCGATTGGACCTAGGGTTAGGGTTATGTTGAGGTCTAGGGTTAGAGATCCTGTTAGTGTTACGATTGGACCTAGGGTTAGGGTCATGTTGAGCGCTAGGGTTAGAGATCCTGTTAGGATTACGATTGGACCTAGGGTTAGGGTTATGTTGAGGGCTAGGGTTAGAGATCCGGTTAGGATTACGATTGGACCTAAGGTTAGGGTTATGTTGAGGGCTAGGGTTAGAGATCTGGTTACTGTTACCATTGGACCTAGGGTTAGGGTTATGTTGAGGGCTAGGGTTAGACATCCGGTTAGGGATCCGATTGGACCTAGGGTTAGGGTTATGTTGAGGGCTAGGGTTAGAGATCCGGTTAGGGTTCCGATTGGACCTAGGGTTAGGGTTATGTTGAGGGCTAGGGTTAGAGATCCGTGTAGGGTTCCGATTGGACCTAGGGTTAAGGTTATGTTGAGGGCTAGTGTTAGAGATCCGGTTAGGGTTCCGATTGGACCTAGGGTTAGGGTTATGTTGAGGGCTAGTGTTAGAGATCCGGTTAGGGTTCCGAATGGACCTAGGGTTAGGGTTATGTTGAGGGCTAGGGTTAGATATCCGGTTAGGGTTTCGATTGGACCTAGGGTTAGGGTTATGTTGAGGGCTAGGGTTAGCGATTCGGTTAGTGTTACGATTGGACGTAGGGTTAGGATCATGTTCCGGGCTAGGGTTAGACATCCGGTTAGGGTTCCGATTGGACCTAGGTTTAGGGTTATGTTGAGAGTGAGGGTTAGAGATCCGGTTATGGTTACGATTGGACCTAGGGTTTGGGTTATGTTGAGGGCGAGGGTTAGAGATCCGTTTATGGTTACGATTGGACCTAGGGTTAGTGTTATGTTGAGAGTTAGGGTTAGAGATCCGGTTAGGGTTCCGATTGGACCTAGGGTTAGGGTTATGTTGAGGGCTAGGGTTAGTGATCCGGTTAGGGTTCCGATTGGACCTAGGGTTAGGGTTATGTTGAGGGCTAGGGTTAGAGATCCGTGTAGGGTTCCGATTGGACCTAGGGTTAGGGTTATGTTGAGGGCTAGGTTTAGATCCGGTTAGGGTATTATTTGACCTAGGGTTAGTGTTATGTTGAGGGCTAAGGTTAGAGAGACGGTTAGGGTTACAATTGGACCTAGAGTTAGGGTTATGTTGAGGGATAGGGTTAGAGATACTTTTAGGGTTACGACTGGACCTAGGGTTAGGATTACGTTGAGGACTAGGGTTAGAGATCCTGTTAGGGTTCCGATTGGACCTAGGGTTAGGGTTATGTTGAGGGCTAGTGTTAGAGATCCCCTCAGGGTTACGATTGGACCTAGGGTGAGGGATATGTTGAGGGATAGGGTTAGAGATCCGTTTACGGTTGCGATTGGACGTAGGGTTAGGGTTATGTTGAGGGCTAGGTTTAGAGATCCGGTTAGGGTTACGATTGGACCTAGGGTTAGGGTTATGTTGAGGGCTAAGGTTAGAGATCTGGTTAGGGTTCCGATTGGACCTAGGGTTAGCGTTATGTTGAGAGTTAGGGTTAGAGATCCGGTTAGGGTTCCGATTGGACCTAGGGTTAGGGTTATGTTGAGGGCTAGGGTTAGAGATCCGGTTAGGGTTCCGATTGGACCTAGGGTTAGGGTTATGTTGAGGGCTAGGGTTAGAGATCCGTGTAGGGTTCCGATTGGACCTAGGGTTAGGGTTATGTTGAGGGCTAGTGTTAGAGATCCGGTTAGGGTTCCGATTGGACCTAGGGTTAGGGTTATGTTGAGGGCTAGTGTTAGAGATAAGGTTAGGGTTCCGAATGGACCTAGGGTTAGGGTTAAGTTGAGGGCTAGGGTTAGATATCCGGTTAGGGTTCCGATTGGACCTAGGGTTAGGGTTATGTTGAGGGCTAGGGTTAGCGATTCAGTTAGTGTTACGATTGGACCTAGGGTTAGGGTTATGTAGAGGGGTAGTGTTAGAGATCCCGTTAGGGTTACGATTCGACCTAGGGTTAGGGTTATGTTGATGGCTAGGTTTAGAGATCCAGTTAGGGTTCCGATTGGACCTCGGGTTAGGGTTATGTTGACGGCTAGGGTTACAGATCAGGTTAGGGTTCCGATTGGACCTAGGGTTAGGGTTATGTTGAGGGCTAGGGTTAAAGATCCGGTCAGGGTTCCGATTGGACCTAGGGTTAGGGTTAGGTTGAGGGCTAGTGTTAGAGATCCAGTTAGGGTTCCGATTGGACCTAGGGTTAGGGTTATGTTGATGGATAGGGTTAGAGATCCTTTTAGGGTTTCGATTGGACCTAGGGTTAGGGTTATGCTGAGGGCTAGGGTTAGAGATCCGGTTAGGTTTCCGATTGGACGTAGGGTTAGGGTTATATTGAGGGCTAGGGTTAGAGATCCGGTTATGGTTCCGATTGTACCTAGGGTTAGGGTTATGTTGAGGGCTAGTGTTAGAGATCCGGTTAGGGTTCCGAATGGACCTAGGGTTAGGGTTATGTTGAGGGCTAGGGTTAGATATCCGGTTAGGGTTTCGATTGGACCTAGGGTTAGGGTTATGTTGAGGGCTAGGGTTAGCGATTCGGTTAGTGTTACGATTGGACGTAGGGTTAGGATCATGTTCCGGGCTAGGGTTAGACATCCGGTTAGGGTTCCGATTGGACCTAGGTTTAGGGTTATGTTGAGAGTGAGGGTTAGAGATCCGGTTATGGTTACGATTGGACCTAGGGTTTGGGTTATGTTGAGGGCGAGGGTTAGAGATCCGTTTATGGTTACGATTGGACCTAGGGTTAGGGTTATGTTGAGAGTTAGGGTTAGAGATCCGGTTAGGGTTCCGATTGGACCTAGGGTTAGGGTTATGTTGAGGGCTAGGGTTAGTGATCCGGTTAGGGTTCCGATTGGACCTAGGGTTAGGGTTATGTTGAGGGCTAGGGTTAGAGATCCGTGTAGGGTTCCGATTGGACCTAGGGTTAGGGTTATGTTGAGGGCTAGGTTTAGATCCGGTTAGGGTATTATTTGACCTAGGGTTAGTGTTATGTTGAGGGCTAAGGTTAGAGAGACGGTTAGGGTTACAATTGGACCTAGAGTTAGGGTTATGTTGAGGGATAGGGTTAGAGATACTTTTAGGGTTACGACTGGACCTAGGGTTAGGATTACGTTGAGGACTAGGGTTAGAGATCCTGTTAGGGTTCCGATTGGACCTAGGGTTAGGGTTATGTTGAGGGCTAGTGTTAGAGATCCCCTCAGGGTTACGATTGGACCTAGGGTGAGGGATATGTTGAGGGATAGGGTTAGAGATCCGTTTATGGTTGCGATTGGACGTAGGGTTAGGGTTATGTTGAGGGCTAGGTTTAGAGATCCGGTTAGGGTTACGATTGGACCTAGGGTTAGGGTTATGTTGAGGGCTAAGGTTAGAGATCTGGTTAGGGTTCCGATTGGACCTAGGGTTAGGGTTATGTTGAGAGTTAGGGTTAGAGATCCGGTTAGGGTTCCGATTGGACCTAGGGTTAGGGTTATGTTGAGGGCTAGGGTTAGAGATCCGGTTAGGGTTCCGATTGGACCTAGGGTTAGGGTTATGTTGAGGGCTAGGGTTAGAGATCCGTGTAGGGTTCCGATTGGACCTAGGGTTAGGGTTATGTTGAGGGCTAGTGTTAGAGATCCGGTTAGGGTTCCGATTGGACCTAGGGTTAGGGTTATGTTGAGGGCTAGTGTTAGAGATAAGGTTAGGGTTCCGAATGGACCTAGGGTTAGGGTTAAGTTGAGGGCTAGGGTTAGATATCCGGTTAGGGTTCCGATTGGACCTAGGGTTAGGGTTATGTTGAGGGCTAGGGTTAGCGATTCAGTTAGTGTTACGATTGGACCTAGGGTTAGGGTTATGTAGAGGGGTAGTGTTAGAGATCCCGTTAGGGTTACGATTCGACCTAGGGTTAGGGTTATGTTGATGGCTAGGTTTAGAGATCCAGTTAGGGTTCCGATTGGACCTCGGGTTAGGGTTATGTTGACGGCTAGGGTTACAGATCAGGTTAGGGTTCCGATTGGACCTAGGGTTAGGGTTATGTTGAGGGCTAGGGTTAAAGATCCGGTCAGGGTTCCGATTGGACCTAGGGTTAGGGTTAGGTTGAGGGCTAGTGTTAGAGATCCAGTTAGGGTTCCGATTGGACCTAGGGTTAGGGTTATGTTGATGGATAGGGTTAGAGATCCTTTTAGGGTTTCGATTGGACCTAGGGTTAGGGTTATGCTGAGGGCTAGGGTTAGAGATCCGGTTAGGTTTCCGATTGGACGTAGGGTTAGGGTTATATTGAGGGCTAGGGTTAGAGATCCGGTTATGGTTCCGATTGTACCTAGGGTTAGGGTTATGTTGAGGGCTAGGGTTAGAGATCCGGTTAGGGTTCCGATTGTACCTAGGGTTAGGGTTATTTTAAGGGCTAGGGTTAGAGATCCGGTTAGGCTTACGATTGCACCTACGGTTAGAATTATGTTTCGGGCTAGGGTTAGACATCCGGTTAGGGTTCCGATTGGACCTAGGTTTAGAGTTATATTGAGAGCGAGGGTTAGAGTTCCGGTTAGGGTTCCGATTGGACCTAGGGTTAGGGTTTATGTTGAGGGAGAGGGTTAGAGATCCGGTTAGGGTTCCGATTGGACCTAGGTTTAGGGTTATGTTGAGGGCTAGGATTAGAGATCCGGTTAGGGTTCCGATTGGACCCAGGGTTAGGGTTATGTTGAGGGCTAGGGTTAGAGATCCGGTTAGGGTTCCGAATGGACCTAGGGTTAGGTTTATGTTGAGGGCTAGGGTTAGATATCCGGTTAGGGTTCCGATTGGACCTAGGGTTTGGGTTATGTTGAGGGCTAGGGTTAGCGATCCGGTTAGTGGTACGATTGGACCTAGGGTTAGTTTTCCGTTGAGGGCTAGGGTTAGAGATCCGGTTAGGGTTCCGATTGGACCTAGGGTTAGGGTTATGTTGAGGGCTAGGATTAGAGATCCGGTTAGTGTTACGATAGGACCTAGGGTTAGGGTTACGGTGAGGGCTAGGGTTACAGATCCGGTTAGGGTTCCGAATGGACCTAGGGTTAGGGTTATATTGAGGGCTAGGGTTAGAGATCCGGTTAGGGTTCCGATTGGACCTAGGGTTAGGGTTATGTTGAGGGCTAGGGTTAGCGATCCGGTTAGTGTTACGATTGGACCTAGGGTTTGTGTTACGTTGAGGGCTAGGGTTAGAGATCCGGTCAGGGTTCCGATTGGACCTAGGGTTAGGGTTAGGTTGAGGGCTAGTGTTAGAGATCCAGTTAGGGTAACGATTGGACCTAGGGTTATGGTTATGTTGAGGGATAGGGTTAGAGATCCGGTTAGGGTTCCGATTGGACCTAGGGTTAAGGTTATGTTGAGGGCTAGGGTTAGAGATCCGGTTAGGTTTCCGATTGCACGTAGGGTTAGGATTATATTGAGGGCTAGGGTTAGAGATCCGGTTATGGTTACGATTGGACCTAGGGTTAGGGTTATGTTGAGGGCTAGGGTTAGAGATCCGGTTAGGGTTCCGAATGGACATAGGGTTAGGCTTATGTTGAGGGCTAGGGTTAGAGATCTTGGTAGGGTTCGGATTGGACCTAGGGTTAGGGTTATGTGGAGGGCTAGGGTTAGAGATCCGGTTAGGGTTCCGATTGGACCTAGGGTTAGGGTTATGTGTAGGGCTAGGGTTAGAGATCCGGGTAGGGTTCCGATTGGACCTAGGGTTAGGGTTATGTTGAGGGATAGGGTTAGAGATCCGTTTAGAGTTACGATTGGACCTAGGCTTAGGGTTATGTTGAGGTCTAGGGTTAGAGATCCGGTTATGGTTACTATTGGACCTAGGGTTAGGGTTATGTTGAGGTCTGGGGTTTGAGATCTGGTTAGTTTTCCCATTGGACCTAGGGTTATGGTTATGTTGAGGGCTACGGTTACAGATCCGGTTCCGGTTCCGGTTGGACCAAGGGTTAGGGTTATGTTGAGGGCTAGGGTTAGAGATCCGGTTAGGATTACGATTTTACCTAGGGTTAGGGATATGTTGAGGAATAGGGTTAGAAATCCGTTTAGGGTTACGATTGGACGTAGGGTTAGGGTTATGTTGAGCGCTAGGGTTAGCGATCCGGTTATGGTTATGATTGGACCTAGGGTTAGGGTTATGATGAGGTCTAGGTTTAGAGATCCCGTTAGGTTTCCCATTGTACCTAGGGTTAGGGTTATGTTGAGGGCTAGGGTTTCAGATCAGGTTAGGGTTCCGATTGGACCTATGGTTAGGGTTATGTTGATGGCTAGGTTTAGAGATCCAGTTAGGGTTCCGATTGGACCTAGGGTTAGGGTAATGTTGAGGGCTAGGGTTAGAGATCAGGTTAGGGTTCCGATTGGACCTAGGGTTTGGGTTATGTTGAGGGCTAGGGTTAGAGATCCGGTTAGGGTTCCGATTGGACCTAGGGTGAGGGTTATGTTGAGGGTAGGGTTAGAGATCCGGTTAGGGTTCCCTTTGGACCTAGAGTTAGGGTTAGGTTAAGGGCTAGTTTTATAGATCCAGTTAGGGTTACGATTGGACCTAGGGTTAGGGTTATGTTGAGGGATAGGTTTAGAGATCCTTTTAGGTTTACGGTTGGACCTAGGGTTAGGGTTATGTTGAGGGCTAGGGTTAGAGATCCGTATAGGGTTCCGATTGGACCTAGGGTTAAGGTTATGTTGAGGGCTAGTGTTAGAGATCCGGTTAGGGTTCCGATTGGACCTAGGGTTAGGGTTATGTTGAGGGCTAGTGTTAGAGATCCGGTTAGGGTTCCGAATGGACCTAGGGTTAGGGTTATGTTGAGGGCTAGGGTTAGATATCCGGTTAGGGTTTCGATTGGACCTAGGGTTAGGGTTATGTTGAGGGCTAGGGTTAGCGATTCGGTTAGTGTTACGATTGGACCTAGGGTTAGGGTTATGTAGAGGGGTAGTGTTAGAGATCCCGTTAGGGTTACGATTGGACCTCGGGTTAGGGTTATGTTGAGGGCTAGGGTTACAGATTAGGTTAGGGTTCCGATTGGACCTAGGGTTAGGGTTATGTTGAGGGCTAGGGTTAGAGATCCGGTCAGGGTTCCGATTGGACCTAGGGTTAGGGTTAGGTTGAGGGCTAGCGTTAGAGATCCAGTTAGGGTTCCGATTGGACCTAGGGTTAGGGTTATGTTGAGGGATAGGGTTAGAGATCCGGTTAGGGTTCCGATTGGACCTACGGTTAGGGTTATGTTGAGGGCTAGGGTTAGAGATCCGGTTAGCGTTACTATTGCAAATAGGGTTAGGGTTATGTTGAGGGATAGGGTTAGAGATACTTTTAGGGTTACGATTGGACCTAGGGTTAGCGTTATGTTGACGGCTAGGGATAGAGATCCGGATAGGGTACCAATTGGACCTAGGGTTAGGCTTATGTGTAGAGCTAGGGTTAGAGATCCGGGTAGGGTTCCGATTGGACCTAGTGTTAGGGTTATGTTGAGGGCTAGTGTTAGAGATCCGGTTAGGGTTACGATTGGAACTAGGGTTAGGGATATGTTGAGGGATAGGGTTAGAGATAAGTTTAGGGTTACGATTGGACCTAGGGTTTGGGTTATGTTGAGGGCTAGGGTTAAAGATCCGGTTAGGGTTCCGATTGGACCTAAGGTTTGTGGTATGTTAAGGGCTAGTGTTAGAGATCCAGTTAGGGTTACGATTGGACCTAGCGTTAGGGTTATGTTGAGGGCTAGGATTCAATATCCGTTTAGGTTTCCGATTGGACCTAGGGTTATGGTTATGTTGAGGGCTAGAGTTAGAGATCCGGTTAGGGTTCTGATTGGACCTAGGGTTATGGTTAGTTTGGGGGTTGGGTTAGAGATCCGGTTAGGGTTCCGATTGAACCTAGGGTTAGGGTTAGGTTGAGGGCTAGTGTTAGATATCCAGTTAGGGTTCCGAATGGACCTAGGGTTAGGGTTATGTTGAGGGATAGGGTTAGAGATCCTTTTAGGGTTTCGATTTGACCTAGGGTTAGGGTTATGCTGAGGGCTAGGGTTAGAGATCCGGTTAGGTTTCCGATTGGACGTAGGGTTAGGGTTATATTGAGGGCTAGGGTTAGAGATCCGGTTATGGTTACGATTGGACCTAGGGTTAGGGTTATGTTGAGGGCTAGGGTTAGAGATCCGGTTAGGGTTCCGATTGTACCTAGGGTTAGGGTAATTTTAAGGGCTAGGGTTAGAGATCCGGTTAGGCTTACGATTGGACCTAGGGTTAGAATTATGTTCCGGGCTAGGGTTAGACATCCGGTTAGGGTTCCGATTGGACCTAGGTTTAGGGTTATGTTGAGAGCGAGGGTTAGAGTTCCGGTTAGGGTTCCGATTGGACCTAGGGTTAGGGTTATGTTGAGGTCTAGGGTTAGAGATCCTGTTAGTGTTACGATTGGACCTAGGGTTAGGGTCATGTTGAGCGCTAGGGTTAGAGATCCTGTTAGGATTACGATTGGACCTAGGGTTAGGGTTATGTTGAGGGCTAGGGTTAGAGATCCGGTTAGGATTACGATTGGACCTAAGGTTAGGGTTATGTTGATGGCTAGGGTTAGAGATCTGGTTACTGTTACCATTGGACCTAGGGTTAGGGTTATGTTGAGGGCTAGGGTTAGACATCCGGTTAGGGATCCGATTGGACCTAGGGTTAGGGTTATGTTGAGGGCTAGGGTTAGAGATCCGTGTAGGGTTCCGATTGGACCTAGGGTTAAGGTTATGTTGAGGGCTAGTGTTAGAGATCCGTTTAGGGTTCCGATTGGACCTAGGGTTAGGGTTATGTTGAGGGCTAGTGTTAGAGATCCGGTTAGGGTTCCGAATGGACCTAGGGTTAGGGTTATGTTGAGGGCTAGGGTTAGATATCCGGTTAGGGTTTCGATTGGACCTCGGGTTAGGGTTATGTTGAGGGCTAGGGTTAGCGATTCGGTTAGTGTTACGATTGGACGTAGGGTTAGGATCATGTTCCGGGCTAGGGTTAGACATCCGGTTAGGGTTCCGATTGGACCTAGGTTTAGGGTTATGTTGAGAGTGAGGGTTAGAGATCCGGTTATGGTTACGATTGGACCTAGGGTTTGGGTTATGTTGAGGGCGAGGGTTAGAGATCCGTTTATGGTTACGATTGGACCTAGGGTTAGGGTTATGTTGAGAGTTAGGGTTAGAGATCCGGTTAGGGTTCCGATTGGACCTAGGGTTAGGGTTATGTTGAGGGCTAGGGTTAGTGATCCGGTTAGGGTTCCGATTGGACCTAGGGTTAGGGTTATGTTGAGGGCTAGGGTTAGAGATCCGTGTAGGGTTCCGATTGGACCTAGGGTTAGGGTTATGTTGAGGGCTAGGTTTAGATCCGGTTAGGGTATTATTTGACCTAGGGTTAGTGTTATGTTGAGGGCTAAGGTTAGAGAGACGGTTAGGGTTACAATTGGACCTAGGGTTAGGGTTATGTTGAGGGCTAGGGTTTCAGATCAGGTTAGGGTTCCGATTGGACCTATGGTTAGGGTTATGTTGATGGCTAGGTTTAGAGATCCAGTTAGGGTTCCGATTGGACCTAGGGTTAGGGTAATGTTGAGGGCTAGGGTTAGAGATCAGGTTAGGGTTCCGATTGGACCTAGGGTTTGGGTTATGTTGAGGGCTAGGGTTAGAGATCCGGTTAGGGTTCCGATTGGCCCTAGGGTGAGGGTTATGTTGAGGGTAGGGTTAGAGATCCGGTTAGGGTTCCCTTTGGACCTAGAGTTAGGGTTAGGTTAAGGGCTAGTTTTATAGATCCAGTTAGGGTTACGATTGGACCTAGGGTTAGGGTTATGTTGAGGGATAGGTTTAGAGATCCTTTTAGGTTTACGGTTGGACCTAGGGTTAGGGTTATGTTGAGGGCTAGGGTTAGAGATCCGTGTAGGGTTCCGATTGGACCTAGGGTTAAGGTTATGTTGAGGGCTAGTGTTAGAGATCCGGTTAGGGTTCCGATTGGACCTAGGGTTAGGGTTATGTTGAGGGCTAGTGTTAGAGATCCGGTTAGGGTTCCGAATGGACCTAGGGTTAGGGTTATGTTGAGGGCTAGGGTTAGATATCCGGTTAGGGTTTCGATTGGACCTAGGGTTAGGGTTATGTTGAGGGCTAGGGTTAGCGATTCGGTTAGTGTTACGATTGGACCTAGGGTTAGGGTTATGTAGAGGGGTAGTGTTAGAGATCCCGTTAGGGTTACGATTGGACCTCGGGTTAGGGTTATGTTGAGGGCTAGGGTTACAGATTAGGTTAGGGTTCCGATTGGACCTAGGGTTAGGGTTATGTTGAGGGCTAGGGTTAGAGATCCGGTCAGGGTTCCGATTGGACCTAGGGTTAGGGTTAGGTTGAGGGCTAGCGTTAGAGATCCAGTTAGGGTTCCGATTGGACCTAGGGTTAGGGTTATGTTGAGGGATAGGGTTAGAGATCCGGTTAGGGTTCCGATTGGACCTACGGTTAGGGTTATGTTGAGGGCTAGGGTTAGAGATCCGGTTAGCGTTACTATTGCAAATAGGGTTAGGGTTATGTTGAGGGATAGGGTTAGAGATACTTTTAGGGTTACGATTGGACCTAGGGTTAGCGTTATGTTGACGGCTAGGGATAGAGATCCGGATAGGGTACCAATTGGACCTAGGGTTAGGCTTATGTGTAGAGCTAGGGTTAGAGATCCGGGTAGGGTTCCGATTGGACCTAGTGTTAGGGTTATGTTGAGGGCTAGTGTTAGAGATCCGGTTAGGGTTACGATTGGAACTAAGGTTAGGGATATGTTGAGGGATAGGGTTAGAGATAAGTTTAGGGTTACGATTGGACCTAGGGTTTGGGTTATGTTGAGGGCTAGGGTTAGAGATCCGGTTAGGGTTCCGATTGGACCTAAGGTTTGTGGTATGTTAAGGGCTAGTGTTAGAGATCCAGTTAGGGTTACGATTGGACCTAGGGTTACGGTTCCGTTGAGGGCGAGGTTTAGAGATCCGGTTAGGGTTTCGATTGGACCTAGCGTTAGGGTTATGTTGAGGGCTAGGATTCAATATCCGTTTAGGTTTCCGATTGGACCTAGGGTTATGGTTATGTTGAGGGCTAGAGTTAGAGATCCGGTTAGGGTTCTGATTGGACCTAGGGTTATGGTTAGTTTGGGGGTTGGGTTAGAGATCCGGTTAGGGTTCCGATTGAACCTAGGGTTAGGGTTAGGTTGAGGGCTAGTGTTAGATATCCAGTTAGGGTTCCGAATGGACCTAGGGTTAGGGTTATGTTGAGGGATAGGGTTAGAGATCCTTTTAGGGTTTCGATTTGACCTAGGGTTAGGGTTATGCTGAGGGCTAGGGTTAGAGATCCGGTTAGGTTTCCGATTGGACGTAGGGTTAGGGTTATATTGAGGGCTAGGGTTAGAGATCCGGTTATGGTTACGATTGGACCTAGGGTTAGGGTTATGTTGAGGGCTAGGGTTAGAGATCCGGTTAGGGTTCCGATTGTACCTAGGGTTAGGGTAATTTTAAGGGCTAGGGTTAGAGATCCGGTTAGGCTTACGATTGGACCTAGGGTTAGAATTATGTTCCGGGCTAGGGTTAGACATCCGGTTAGGGTTCCGATTGGACCTAGGTTTAGGGTTATGTTGAGAGCGAGGGTTAGAGTTCCGGTTAGGGTTCCGATTGGACCTAGGGTTAGGGTTATGTTGAGGTCTAGGGTTAGAGATCCTGTTAGTGTTACGATTGGACCTAGGGTTAGGGTCATGTTGAGCGCTAGGGTTAGAGATCCTGTTAGGATTACGATTGGACCTAGGGTTAGGGTTATGTTGAGGGCTAGGGTTAGAGATCCGGTTAGGATTACGATTGGACCTAAGGTTAGGGTTATGTTGATGGCTAGGGTTAGAGATCTGGTTACTGTTACCATTGGACCTAGGGTTAGGGTTATGTTGAGGGCTAGGGTTAGACATCCGGTTAGGGATCCGATTGGACCTAGGGTTAGGGTTATGTTGAGGGCTAGGGTTAGAGATCCGGTTAGGGTTCCGATTGGACCTAGGGTTAGGGTTATGTTGAGGGCTAGGGTTAGAGATCCGTGTAGGGTTCCGATTGGACCTAGGGTTAAGGTTATGTTGAGGGCTAGTGTTAGAGATCCGTTTAGGGTTCCGATTGGACCTAGGGTTAGGGTTATGTTGAGGGCTAGTGTTAGAGATCCGGTTAGGGTTCCGAATGGACCTAGGGTTAGGGTTATGTTGAGGGCTAGGGTTAGATATCCGGTTAGGGTTTCGATTGGACCTAGGGTTAGGGTTATGTTGAGGGCTAGGGTTAGCGATTCGGTTAGTGTTACGATTGGACGTAGGGTTAGGATCATGTTCCGGGCTAGGGTTAGACATCCGGTTAGGGTTCCGATTGGACCTAGGTTTAGGGTTATGTTGAGAGTGAGGGTTAGAGATCCGGTTATGGTTACGATTGGACCTAGGGTTTGGGTTATGTTGAGGGCGAGGGTTAGAGATCCGTTTATGGTTACGATTGGACCTAGGGTTAGGGTTATGTTGAGAGTTAGGGTTAGAGATCCGGTTAGGGTTCCGATTGGACCTAGGGTTAGGGTTATGTTGAGGGCTAGGGTTAGTGATCCGGTTAGGGTTCCGATTGGACCTAGGGTTAGGGTTATGTTGAGGGCTAGGGTTAGAGATCCGTGTAGGGTTCCGATTGGACCTAGGGTTAGGGTTATGTTGAGGGCTAGGTTTAGATCCGGTTAGGGTATTATTTGACCTAGGGTTAGTGTTATGTTGAGGGCTAAGGTTAGAGAGACGGTTAGGGTTACAATTGGACCTAGGGTTAGGGTTATGTTGAGGGATAGGGTTAGAGATACTTTTAGGGTTACGACTGGACCTAGGGTTAGGATTACGTTGAGGACTAGGGTTAGAGATCCTGTTAGGGTTCCGATTGGACCTAGGGTTAGGGTTATGTTGAGGGCTAGTGTTAGAGATCCCCTCAGGGTTACGATTGGACCTAGGGTGAGGGATATGTTGAGGGATAGGGTTAGAGATCCGTTTACGGTTGAGATTGGACGTAGGGTTAGGGTTATGTTGAGGGCTAGGTTTAGAGATCCGGTTAGGGTTACGATTGGACCTAGGGTTAGGGTTATGTTGAGGGCTAAGGTTAGAGATCTGGTTAGGGTTCCGATTGGACCTAGGGTTAGGGTTATGTTGAGAGTTAGGGTTAGAGATCCGGTTAGGGTTCCGATTGGACCTAGGGTTAGGGTTATGTTGAGGGCTAGGGTTAGAGATCCGTGTAGGGTTCCGATTGGACCTAGGGTTAGGGTTATGTTGAGGGCTAGTGTTAGAGATCCGGTTAGGGTTCCGATTGGACCTAGGGTTAGGGTTATGTTGAGGGCTAGTGTTAGAGATAAGGTTAGGGTTCCGAATGGACCTAGGGTTAGGGTTAAGTTGAGGGCTAGGGTTAGATATCCGGTTAGGGTTCCGATTGGACCTAGGGTTAGGGTTATGTTGAGGGCTAGGGTTAGCGATTCAGTTAGTGTTACGATTGGACCTAGGGTTAGGGTTATGTAGAGGGGTAGTGTTAGAGATCCCGTTAGGGTTACGATTCGACCTAGGGTTAGGGTTATGTTGATGGCTAGGTTTAGAGATCCAGTTAGGGTTCCGATTGGACCTCGGGTTAGGGTTATGTTGACGGCTAGGGTTACAGATCAGGTTAGGGTTCCGATTGGACCTAGGGTTAGGGTTATGTTGAGGGCTAGGGTTAAAGATCCGGTCAGGGTTCCGATTGGACCTAGGGTTAGGGTTAGGTTGAGGGCTAGTGTTAGAGATCCAGTTAGGGTTCCGATTGGACCTAGGGTTAGGGTTATGTTGATGGATACGGTTAGAGATCCTTTTAGGGTTTCGATTGGACCTAGGGTTAGGGTTATGCTGAGGGCTAGGGTTAGAGATCCGGTTAGGTTTCCGATTGGACGTAGGGTTAGGGTTATATTGAGGGCTAGGGTTAGAGATCCGGTTATGGTTCCGATTGTACCTAGGGTTAGGGTTATGTTGAGGGCTAGGGTTAGAGATCCGGTTAGGGTTCCGATTGTACCTAGGGTTAGGGTTATTTTAAGGGCTAGGGTTAGAGATCCGGTTAGGCTTACGATTGCACCTACGGTTAGAATTATGTTTCGGGCTAGGGTTAGACATCCGGTTAGGGTTCCGATTGGACCTAGGTTTAGGGTTATGTTGAGAGCGAGGGTTAGAGTTCCGGTTAGGGTTCCGATTGGACCTAGGGTTAGGGTTTATGTTGAGGGAGAGGGTTAGAGATCCGGTTAGGGTTCCGATTGGACCTAGGTTTAGGGTTATGTTGAGGGCTAGGATTAGAGATCCGGTTAGGGTTCCGATTGGACCCAGGGTTAGGGTTATGTTGAGGGCTAGGGTTAGAGATCCGGTTAGGGTTCCGAATGGACCTAGGGTTAGGTTTATGTTGAGGGCTAGGGTTAGATATCCGGTTAGGGTTCCGATTGGACCTAGGGTTTGGGTTATGTTGAGGGCTAGGGTTAGCGATCCGGTTAGTGGTACGATTGGACCTAGGGTTAGTTTTCCGTTGAGGGCTAGGGTTAGAGATCCGGTTAGGGTTCCGATTGGACCTAGGGTTAGGGTTATGTTGAGGGCTAGGATTAGAGATCCGGTTAGTGTTACGATAGGACCTAGGGTTAGGGTTACGGTGAGGGCTAGGGTTACAGATCCGGTTAGGGTTCCGAATGGACCTAGGGTTAGGGTTATATTGAGGGCTAGGGTTAGAGATCCGGTTAGGGTTCCGATTGGACCTAGGGTTAGGGTTATGTTGAGGGCTAGGGTTAGCGATCCGGTTAGTGTTACGATTGGACCTAGGGTTTGTGTTACGTTGAGGGCTAGGGTTAGAGATCCGGTCAGGGTTCCGATTGGACCTAGGGTTAGGGTTAGGTTGAGGGCTAGTGTTAGAGATCCAGTTAGGGTAACGATTGGACCTAGGGTTATGGTTATGTTGAGGGATAGGGTTAGAGATCCGGTTAGGGTTCCGATTGGACCTAGGGTTAAGGTTATGTTGAGGGCTAGGGTTAGAGATCCGGTTAGGTTTCCGATTGCACGTAGGGTTAGGATTATATTGAGGGCTAGGGTTAGAGATCCGGTTATGGTTACGATTGGACCTAGGGTTAGGGTTATGTTGAGGGCTAGGGTTAGAGATCTTGGTAGGGTTCGGATTGGACCTAGGGTTAGGGTTATGTGGAGGGCTAGGGTTAGAGATCCGGTTAGGGTTCCGATTGGACCTAGGGTTAGGGTTATGTGTAGGGCTAGGGTTAGAGATCCGGGTAGGGTTCCGATTGGACCTAGGGTTAGGGTTATGTTGAGGGATAGGGTTAGAGATCCGTTTAGAGTTACGATTGGACCTAGGCTTAGGGTTATGTTGAGGTCTAGGGTTAGAGATCCGGTTATGGTTACTATTGGACCTAGGGTTAGGGTTTTGTTGAGGTCTGGGGTTTGAGATCTGGTTAGTTTTCCCATTGGACCTAGGGTTATGGTTATGTTGAGGGCTACGGTTACAGATCCGGTTCCGGTTCCGGTTGGACCAAGGGTTAGGGTTATGTTGAGGGCTAGGGTTAGAGATCCGGTTAGGATTACGATTTTACCTAGGGTTAGGGATATGTTGAGGAATAGGGTTAGAAATCCGTTTAGGGTTACGATTGGACGTAGGGTTAGGGTTATGTTGAGCGCTAGGGTTAGCGATCCGGTTATGGTTATGATTGGACCTAGGGTTAGGGTTATGTTGAGGTCTAGATTTAGAGATCCCGTTAGGTTTCCCATTGTACCTAGGGTTAGGGTTATGTTGAGGGCTAGGGTTTCAGATCAGGTTAGGGTTCCGATTGGACCTATGGTTAGGGTTATGTTGATGGCTAGGTTTAGAGATCCAGTTAGGGTTCCGATTGGACCTAGGGTTAGGGTAATGTTGAGGGCTAGGGTTAGAGATCAGGTTAGGGTTCCGATTGGACCTAGGGTTTGGGTTATGTTGAGGGCTAGGGTTAGAGATCCGGTTAGGTTTCCGATTGGACCTAGGGTTAGGGTTATGTTGAGGGCTAGGGTTAGAGATCCAGTTAGGGTTCCGATTGGACCTAGGGTGAGGGTTATGTTGAGGGTAGGGTTAGAGATCCGGTTAGGGTTCCCTTTGGACCTAGAGTTAGGGTTAGGTTAAGGGCTAGTTTTATAGATCCAGTTAGGGTTACGATTGGACCTAGGGTTAGGGTTATGTTGAGGGATAGGTTTAGAGATCCTTTTAGGTTTACGGTTGGACCTAGGGTTAGGGTTATGTTGAGGGGTAGGGTTAGAGATCCGGTTAGGTTTCCGATTGGACATAGGGATAGGGTTATATTGAGGGCTAGGGTTAGAGATCTGGTTATGGTTACGATTGGACCTAGGGTTAGGGATATGTTGAGGGCTAGGGTTAGAGATCCGTTTAGGGTTACGATTGGACCTAGGGTTAGGGTTATGATGAGGGCTAGGGTTCGAGATACGGTTAGGGTTACGATTGGACCTAGGGTTAGGGTTATGTTGAGGGCTAGGGTTAGAGATCCGGTTAGGGTTCCGAATGGACCTAGGGTTAGGCTTATCTTGAAGGCTAGGGTTAGAGATCCGGGTAGGGTTCCGATTGGACCTAGGGTTAGGGTTATGTGGAGGGCTAGGGTTAGAGATACGGTTAGGGTTCTGATTGGACCTAGGGTTAGGGTTATGTGTAGGGCTAGGGTTAGAGATTCGGGTAGGGTTCGGATTGGACCTAGGGTTAGGGTTATGTTGAGGGCTAGGGTAAGAGATCCGGTTAGGGTTACGATTGGACCTAGGGTTAGGGATATGTTGAGGAATAGGGTTAGAGATCCGTTTAGGGTTACGATTGGACGTAGGGTGAGGGTTATGTTGAGGGCTAGGGTTAGAGATCCGGTTAGGGTTCCCTTTGGTCCTAGGGTGAGGGTTATGTTGAAGTCTAGGTTTAGAGATCCGGTTGGGTTTCCCATTGGACGTAGGGTTAGGGTTATGTTGAGGGCTAACGTTAGAGATTCGGTTATGGTTCCGATTGGACCTAGGGTGAGGGTTATGTTGAGGTCTAGGTTTAGAGATCCGGTTAGGTTTCCCATTGGACCTAGGGTTAGGGTTATGTTGAGGGCTCGGGTGACAGATCCGTTTAGGGTTCCGATTGGACCTAGGGTTAGGGTTATGTTGATGGCTAGGTTTAGAGATCCAGTTAGGGTTCCGATGGGACCTAGGGTTAGGGTTATTTTGAGGGATAGGTTTAGAGATCCTTTTAGGGTTACGATTGGACCTAGGGTTAGGGTTATGTTGAGGGCTAGGGTTAGAGATCCGGTTATGGTTACGATTGGACCTAGGGTTAGGGTTATGTTGAAGGCTAGGGTTAGAGATCCGGTTAGGGTTCCGAATTGACCTAGGGTTAGGGTTATGTTGCGGGCCTGGGTTAGAGATCCGGTTAGGGTTCCGATTGGACCTAGGGTTAGAATTATGTTCCGGGCTAGGGTTAGAGATCAGGTTAGGGTTCCGATTGGACCTAGGGTTAGGGTTATGTTGAGGACTAGGGTTAGAGATCCGGTTAGGGTTCCGATTGGACCTAGGGTTAGGGTTATGTTGAGGGCTAGGGTTAGAGATCCGGTTATGTTTCCGATTGGACCTAGGGTTACGGTTATTTTAAGGACTAGGGTTAGAGATCAGGTTAGGGTTACGATAGGACGTAGGGTTAGGATCATGTTCAGGGATAGGGTTAGACATCCGGTTAGGGTTCCGATTGGACCTAGGTTTAGGGTTATGTTGAGAGCGAGGGATAGAGATCCGGTTATAGTTGCGATTGGACCTAGGGTTAGGGTTACGTTGAGGGCTAGGGTTAGAGATCCGGTTAGGGTTCCGATTGGACCAAGGTTAGGGTCATATTGAGGCCTAGGGTTAGAGATCCGGTTAGGGTTCCGATTGGACCTAGGCTGAGGGTTATGTTGAGGGCTAGGGTTAGAGATCCGGTTAGGGTTCCCATTGGACATAGGGATAGGGTTAGGTTGAGGGCTAGTGTTAGAGATCCTGTTAGGGTTACGATTGGACCTAGGGTTAGGGTTATGTTGAGGGTAAGGGTTAGAGATCCTTTTAGGGTTACGATTGGACCTAAGGTTAGGGTTATGTTGACGGCTAGGTTTAGAGATCCGGTAAGGTTTCCGATTGGACGTAGGGTTAGGGTTATATTGAGGGCTAGGGTTAGAGATCCGGTTATGTTTACGATTGGACCTAGGGTTAGGGTTATGTTGAGGGCTAGGGTTAGAGATCCGGTTAGGGTTCCGAATGGACCTAGGGTTAGGGTTATGTTGAGGGCTAGGGTTAGAGATCCTGTTAGCGTTCCGATTGGACCTAGGGTTAGGGTTTTGTTGAGGGCTAGGGTTAGAGATCAGGTTAGGGTTCCGATTGGACCTAGGGTTAGGGTTATGTTTAGGGCTAGGGTTAGAGATCCGGTTAGGGTTCCGATTGGACCTAGGGTTAGGGTTATGTTGAGGGCTAGGGTTAGAGATCCAGTTAGGGTTCCGATTGGACCTAGACTGAGGGTTATGTTGAGGGCTAGGCTTAGAGATCCGGTTAGGGTTCCCATTGGACCTAGGGTTAGGGTTAGGTTGAGGGCTAGTGTTAGAGATCCTGTTAGGGTTACGATTGGACCTAGGGTTAGGGTTATGTTGACGGCTATGGGTAGAGATCCGGATAGGATTCCAATTGGACCTAGGGTTAGGCTTATGTGTAGGGCCAAGGTTAGAGATCCGGTTAGGGTTACGATTGGACCTAGGGTTAGGGATATGTTGAGGGATAGGGTTAGGGATCCGTTTAGTGTTACGATTGTACCTAGGGTTAGGGTTATGTTGAGGGCTAGGGTTAGAGCTACGGTTAGGGTTCCGATTGGACCTAGGGTTAGTGGTATGTTAAGGGCTAGTGTTAGAGATCCGGTTAGGGTTACGATTGGACCTAGGGTTAGGGTTATGTTGAAGGCTAGGGTTAGAGATCCGGTTAGGGTTCCGATTGTACCTAGGGTTAGGGTTATTTTAAGGGCTAGGGTTAGAGATCCGGTTAGGCTTACGATTGGACCTAGGGTTAGGATCATGTTCCGGGCTAGGGTTAGACATCCGGTTAGGGTTCCGATTGGACCTAGGTTTAGGGTTATGTTGAGAGCGAGGGTTAGAGTTCCGGTTAGGGTTCTGGTTGGACCTAGAGTTAGGGTTATGTTGAGGGAGAGGGTTAGAGATCCCATTATGTTTACGATTGGACCTAGGGTTAGGGTTATGTTGAGGGCTAGAATTAGAGATTCGGTTAGGTTTCCGATTGGACCTAGGGTTAGGGTTATGTTGAGGGCTAGGGTTAGAGATCCGGTTAGGGTTCCGATTGGACCTAGGGTTAGGGTTATGTTGAGGGCTAGGATTAGAGATCCGGTTAGGGTTCCGATTGGACCCAGGGTTAGGGTTATGTTGAGGGCTAGGGTTAGAGATCCGGTTAGGGTTCCGAATGGACCTAGGGTTAGGGTTATGTTGAGGGCTAGGTATAGAGATCCAGTTAGGGTTCCGATTGGACCTAGGGTTAGGGTTATGTTGAGGGCTAGGGTTAGCGATCCGGTTAGTGTTATGATTGGACTTAGGGTTAGGGTTACGTTGAGGGCTAGGGTTAGATATCCGGTTAGGGTTCTGATTGGACCTAGGGTTAGGGTTATGTAGAGGGGTAGTGTTAGAGATCCCGTTAGGGTTACGATTGGACCTAGGGTTAGGGTTATGTTGATGACTAGGTTTAGAGATCCAGTTAGGGTTCCGATTGGACCTCGCGGTAGGGTTATGTTGAGGG
Organism: Miniopterus natalensis; assembly: GCF_054644295.1. Lineage (NCBI taxonomy): Eukaryota > Metazoa > Chordata > Mammalia > Chiroptera > Miniopteridae > Miniopterus > Miniopterus natalensis. The sequence continues at coordinate 87,190,097 of NC_142088.1, forward strand.
CTAGGGTTACAGATCAGTTTAGGGTTCCGATTGGACCTAGGGTTAGGGTTATGTTCAGGGCAAGGGTTAGAGATCAGGTTAGGGTTCCGATTGGACCTAGGGTTAGGGTTATGTTGAGGGCTAGGGTTAGAGATCCGGTTAGGGTTCCGATTGGACCTAGGGTTAGGGTTATGTTGAGGGCTAGGGTTAGAGATCCGTTTATGGTTCCGATTGGACCTAGGGTTAGCGTTATGTTCAGGGCTAGGGTTAGAGATCCGGTTAGGGTTCCCTTTGGACTTAGGGTTAGGGTTAGGTTAAGGGCTAGTGTTATAGATCCAGTTAGGGTTACGATTGGACCTATGGTTAGGGTTATGTTGAGGGCTAGGGTTAGAGATCCGGTTAGGGTTCCGATTGGACCTAGGGTTAGGGTTATGTTGAGGGCTAGGATTAGAGATCCGGTTAGGGTTCCGATTGGACCCACGGTTAGCGTTATGTGGAGAGCTAGGGTTAGAGATCTGGTTAGGGTTCTGATTGGACCTAGGGTTAGGGTTATATGTAGGGCTAGGGTTAGAGATCCGGTTAGGGTTCCGATTGGATCTAGGGTTAGGGTTATGTAGAGGGCTAGGATTAGAGATCCGGTTAGTGTTACGATTGGACCTAGGGTTATGGTTACGTTGAGGGCTAGGGTTAGAGATCCGGTTAGGGTTCCGAATGGACCTAGGGTTAGGGTTATGTTGAGGGCTAGGTATAGAGATCCAGTTAGGGTTCCGATTGGACCTCGCGTTAGGGTTATGTTGAGGGCTAGGGTTACAGATCAGTTTAGGGTTCCGATTGGACCTAGGGTTAGGGTTATGTTCAGGGCTAAGGTTAGAGATCAGGTTAGGGTTCCGATTGGACCTAGGGTTAGGGTTATGTTGAGGGCTAGGGTTAGAGATCCGGTTAGGGTTCCCTTTGGACCTAGGGTTAGGGTTAGGTTAAGGGCTAGTGTTATAGATCCAGTTAGGGTTACGATTGGACCTATGGTTAGGGTTATGTTGAGGGCTAGGGTTAGAGATCCGGTTAGGGTTCCGATTGGACCTAGGGTTAGGGTTATGTTGAGGGCTAGGGTTAGAGATCCAGTTAGGGTTCCGATTGGACCTAGGGTTAGGGTTATGTTGAGGGCTAGGGTTAGAGATCCGGTTAGGGTTCCGATTGGACCTAGGGTTAGGGTTATGTTGAGGGCTAGGATTAGAGATCCGGTTAGGGTTCCGATTGGACCCAGGGTTAGGGTTATGTTGAGGGCTAGGGTTAGAGATCCGGTTAGGGTTCCGAATGGACCTAGGGTTAGGGTTATGTTGAGGGCTAGGTATAGAGATCCAGTTAGGGTTCCGATTGGACCTAGGGTTAGGGTTATGTTGAGGGCTAGGGTTAGCGATCCGGTTAGTGTTATGATTGGACTTAGGGTTAGGGTTACGTTGAGGGCTAGGGTTAGAGATCCGGTTAGGGTTCTGATTGGACCTAGGGTTAGGGTTATGTAGAGGGGTAGTGTTAGAGATCCCGTTAGGGTTACGATTGGACCTAGGGTTAGGGTTATGTTGATGACTAGGTTTAGAGATCCAGTTAGGGTTCCGATTGGACCTCGCGGTAGGGTTATGTTGACGGCTAGGGTTACAGATCAGTTTAGGGTTCCGATTGGACCTAGGGTTAGGGTTATGTTCAGGGCAAGGGTTAGAGATCAGGTTAGGGTTCCGATTGGACCTAGGGTTAGGGTTATGTTGAGGGCTAGGGTTAGAGATCCGGTTAGGGTTCCGATTGGACCTAGGGTTAGGGTTATGTTGAGGGCTAGGGTTAGAGATCCGGTTATGGTTCCGATTGGACCTAGGGTTAGCGTTATGTTCAGGGCTAGGGTTAGAGATCCGGTTAGGGTTCCCTTTGGACTTAGGGTTAGGGTTAGGTTAAGGGCTAGTGTTATAGATCCAGTTAGGGTTACGATTGGACCTATGGTTAGGGTTATGTTGAGGGCTAGGGTTAGAGATCCGGTTAGGGTTCCGATTGGACCTAGGGTTAGGGTTATGTTGAGGGCTAGGATTAGAGATCCGGTTAGGGTTCCGATTGGACCCACGGTTAGCGTTATGTGGAGAGCTAGGGTTAGAGATCTGGTTAGGGTTCTGATTGGACCTAGGGTTAGGGTTATATGTAGGGCTAGGGTTAGAGATCCGGTTAGGGTTCCGATTGGATCTAGGGTTAGGGTTATGTAGAGGGCTAGGATTAGAGATCCGGTTAGTGTTACGATTGGACCTAGGGTTATGGTTACGTTGAGGGCTAGGGTTAGAGATCCGGTTAGGGTTCCGAATGGACCTAGGGTTAGGGTTATGTTGAGGGCTAGGTATAGAGATCCAGTTAGGGTTCCGATTGGACCTCGCGTTAGGGTTATGTTGAGGGCTAGGGTTACAGATCAGTTTAGGGTTCCGATTGGACCTAGGGTTAGGGTTATGTTCAGGGCTAGGGTTAGAGATCAGGTTAGGGTTCCGATTGGACCTAGGGTTAGGGTTATGTTGAGGGCTAGGGTTAGAGATCCGGTTAGGGTTCCCTTTGGACCTAGGGTTAGGGTTAGGTTAAGGGCTAGTGTTATAGATCCAGTTAGGGTTACGATTGGACCTATGGTTAGGGTTATGTTGAGGGCTAGGGTTAGAGATCCGGTTAGGGTTCCGATTGGACCTAGGGTTAGGGTTATGTTGATGGCTAGGGTTAGAGATCCAGTTAGGGTTCCGATTGGACCTAGGGTGAGGGTTATGTTGAGGGCTAGGGTTAGAGATCCGGTTAGGGTTCCCTTTGGACCTAGGGTTAGGGTTAGGTTAAGGGTAGTGTTATAGATCCAGTTAGGGTTACGATTGGACCTAGGGTTAGGGTTATGTTGAGGGCTAGGGTTAGAGATCCGGTTAGGTTTCCGATTGGACGTAGGGATAGGGTTATATTGAGGGCTAGGGTTAGAGATCTGGTTATGGTTACGATTGGACCTAGGGTTAGGGTTATGTTGAGGGCTAGGGTTAGAGATCCGACTAGGGTTCCGAATGGACCTAGGGTTAGGCTTATGTTGAGGACTAGGGTTAGAGATCCGGGTAGGGTTCCTTTTGGACCTAGGTTTAGGGTTATGTTGAGGGCTAGTGTTAGAGATCCGGTTAGGGTTACGATTGGACCTAGGGTTAGGGATATGTTGAGGGATAAGGTTAGAGATCCGTTTAGGGTTACGATTGGACCTAGGGTTAGGGTTATGTGGAGGGCTAGGGTTCCAGATCCGGTTAGGGTTACGATTGGACCTAGGGTTAGGGTTATGTTGAGGGCTAGGGTTAGAGATCCGGTTAGGGTTCCGAATGGACCTAGGGTTAAGCTTATGTTGAGGGCTAGGGTTAGAGATCCGGGTAGGGTTCCGATTGGACCTAGGGTTAGCGTTATGTGGAGAGCTAGGGTTAGAGATCCGGTTAGTGTTCTGATTGGACCTAGGGTTAGGGTTATATGTAGGGCTAGGGTTAGAGATTCGGGTAGGGTTCCGATTGGACCTAGGGTTAGGGTTATGTTGAGGGCTAGGGTTAGAGATCCGGTTATGGTTACGATTGGACCTAGGGTTAGGGTTATGTTGAGGGCTAGGGTTAGCGATCCGGTTATGGTTACGATTGGACCTAGGGTTAGGGTTATGTTGAGGTCTAGGTTTAGAGATCCCGTTAGGTTTCCCATTGGACCTAGGGTTAGGGTTATTTTGAGGGCTAGGGTTTCAGATCAGGTTAGGGTTCCGATTGGACCTAGGGTTAGGGTTATGTTGATGGCTAGGTTTAGAGATCCAGTTAGGGTTCCGATTGGACCTAGGGTTAGGGTTATGTTGAGGGCTAGGGTTAGAGATCCGGTTAGGGTTCCGATTTGACCTACGGTGAGGGTTATTTTGAGGGATAGGTTTAGAGATCCTTTTAGGGTTACGATTGGACCTAGGGTTAGGATTATGTTGAGGGCTACGTTTAGAGATCCAGTTAGGGTTCCGATAGGACCTCGGGTTAGGGTTATGTTGAGGGCTAGTGTTAGAGATCCAGTTAGGGTTACGATTGGACCTAGGGTTAGGGTTTTGTTGAGGGATAGGGTTAGAGATCCTTTTAGGGTTTCGATTGGACCTAGGGTTAAGGTTATGCTGAGGGCTAGGGTTAGACATCCGGTTAGGTTTCCGATTGGACGTAGTGTTAGGGTTATATTGAGGGCAGGGTTAGAGATCCGGTTATGGTTACGATTGGACCTAGGGTTAGGGTTATGTTGAGGGTAGGGTTAGAGATCCGGTTAGGGTTCCGATTGTACCTAGGGTTAGGGTTATTTTAAGGGCTAGGGTTAGAGATCCGGTTATGCTTACGACTGGACCTGGGGTTAGGATCATGTTCCGGGCTAGGGTTAGACATCCGGTTAGGGTTCCGATTGGACCTAGGTTTAGGGTTATGTTGAGAGCGAGGGTTAGAGTTCCGGTTAGGGTTCCGATTGGACCTAGGGTTAGGGTTATGTTGAGGGAGAGGGTTAGAGATCCCATTATGGTTACGATTGGACCTAGGGTTAGGGTTATGTTGATGGCTAGGTTTAGAGATCCAGTTAGGGTTTCGATTGGACCTCGCGTTAGGGTTATGTTGAGGGCTAGGGTTACAGATCAGGTTAGGGTTCCGATTGGACCTAGGGTTAGGGTTATGTTGAGGGCTAGGGTTAGAGATCAGGTTAGGGTTCCGATTGGACCTAGGGTTAGGGTTATGTTGAGGGCTAGGGTTAGAGATCAGGTTAGGGTTCCGATTAGACCTAGGGTTAGGGTTATGTTGAGGGCTAGGGTTAGAGATCCGGTTAGGGCTCCGATTGGACCTAGGGTGAGGGTTATGTTGAGGGCTAGGGTTAGAGATCCGGTTAGGGTTCCCTTTGGACCTAGGGTTAGGGTTAGGTTAAGGGTAGTGTTATAGATCCAGTTAGGGTTACGATTGGACCTAGGGTTAGGGTTATGTTGAGGGCTAGGGTTAGAGATCCGGTTAGGTTTCCGATTGGACGTAGGGATAGGGTTATATTGAGGGCTAGGGTTAGAGATCTGGTTATGGTTACGATTGGACCTAGGGTTAGGGTTATGTTGAGGGCTAGGGTTAGAGTTCCGACTAGGGTTCCGAATGGACCTAGGGTTAGGCTTATGTTGAGGACTAGGGTTAGAGATCCGGGTAGGGTTCCTTTTGGACCTAGGTTTAGGGTTATGTTGAGGGCTAGTGTTAGAGATCCGGTTAGGGTTACGATTGGACCTAGGGTTAGGGATATGTTGAGGGATAAGGTTAGAGATCCGTTTAGGGTTACGATTGGACCTAGGGTTAGGGTTATGATGAGGGCTAGGGTTCCAGATCCGGTTAGGGTTACGATTGGACCTAGGGTTAGGGTTATGTTGAGGGCTAGGGTTAGAGATCCGGTTAGGGTTCCGAATGGACCTAGGGTTAAGCTTATGTTGAGGGCTAGGGTTAGAGATCCGGGTAGGGTTCCGATTGGACCTAGGGTTAGCGTTATGTGGAGAGCTAGGGTTAGAGATCCGGTTAGTGTTCTGATTGGACCTAGGGTTAGGGTTATATGTAGGGCTAGGGTTAGAGATTCGGGTAGGGTTCCGATTGGACCTAGGGTTAGGGTTATGTTGAGGGCTAGGGTTAGAGATCCGGTTATGGTTACGATTGGACCTAGGGTTAGGGTTATGTTGAGGGCTAGGGTTAGCGATCCGGTTATGGTTACGATTGGACCTAGGGTTAGGGTTATGTTGAGGTCTAGGTTTAGAGATCCCGTTAGGTTTCCCATTGGACCTAGGGTTAGGGTTATTTTGAGGGCTAGGGTTTCAGATCAGGTTAGGGTTCCGATTGGACCTAGGGTTAGGGTTATGTTGATGGCTAGGTTTAGAGATCCAGTTAGGGTTCCGATTGGACCTAGGGTTAGGGTTATGTTGAGGGCTAGGGTTAGAGATCCGGTTAGGGTTCCGATTTGACCTACGGTGAGGGTTATTTTGAGGGATAGGTTTAGAGATCCTTTTAGGGTTACGATTGGACCTAGGGTTAGGGTTATGTTGAGGGCTACGTTTAGAGATCCAGTTAGGGTTCCGATAGGACCTCGGGTTAGGGTTATGTTGAGGGCTAGTGTTAGAGATCCAGTTAGGGTTACGATTGGACCTAGGGTTAGGGTTTTGTTGAGGGATAGGGTTAGAGATCCTTTTAGGGTTTCGATTGGACCTAGGGTTAAGGTTATGCTGAGGGCTAGGGTTAGACATCCGGTTAGGTTTCCGATTGGACGTAGTGTTAGGGTTATATTGAGGGCAGGGTTAGAGATCCGGTTATGGTTACGATTGGACCTAGGGTTAGGGTTATGTTGAGGGTAGGGTTAGAGATCCGGTTAGGGTTCCGATTGTACCTAGGGTTAGGGTTATTTTAAGGGCTAGGGTTAGAGATCCGGTTATGCTTACGACTGGACCTAGGGTTAGGATCATGTTCCGGGCTAGGGTTAGACATCCGGTTAGGGTTCCGATTGGACCTAGGTTTAGGGTTATGTTGAGAGCGAGGGTTAGAGTTCCGGTTAGGGTTCCGATTGGACCTAGGGTTAGGGTTATGTTGAGGGAGAGGGTTAGAGATCCCATTATGGTTACGATTGGACCTAGGGTTAGGGTTATGTTGATGGCTAGGTTTAGAGATCCAGTTAGGGTTTCGATTGGACCTCGCGTTAGGGTTATGTTGAGGGCTAGGGTTACAGATCAGGTTAGGGTTCCGATTGGACCTAGGGTTAGGGTTATGTTGAGGGCTAGGGTTAGAGATCAGGTTAGGGTTCCGATTGGACCTAGGGTTAGGGTTATGTTGAGGGCTAGGGTTAGAGATCAGGTTAGGGTTCCGATTAGACCTAGGGTTAGGGTTATGTTGAGGGCTAGGGTTAGAGATCCGGTTAGGGCTCCGATTGGACCTAGGGTTAGGGTTCTGTTGAGGGCTAGGGTTAGAGATCCGGTTAGGGTTCCCTTTGGACCTAGGGTTAGGGTTAGGTTAAGGGCTAGTGTTATAGATCCAGTTCGGGTTACGATTGGACCTAGGGTTAGGGTTATGTTGAGGGCTAGGGTTAGAGATCCGGTTAGGTTTCCGATTGGACGTAGGGATAGGGTTATATTGAGGGCTAGGGTTAGATATCTGGTTATGGTTACGATTGGACCTAGGGTTAGGGTTATGTTGAGGGCTAGTGTTAGATATCCGGTTAGGGTTACGATTGGACCTAGGGTGGGATATGTTGAGGGATAAGGTTAGAGATACGTTTAGGGTTACGATTGGACCTAGGGTTAGGGTTATGATGAGGGCTAGGGTTCGAGATCCGGTTAGGGTTACGATTGGACCTAGGGTTAGGGTTATGTTGAGGGCTAGGGTTAGCGATCCCGTTAGTGGTACGATTGGACCTAGGGTTAAGGTTCCGTTGAGGGCTAGGGTTAGAGATCCGGTTAGGGTTCCGATTGGACCTAGGGTTAGGGTTATGTAGAGGGCTTGGATTAGAGATCCGGTTAGTGTTACGATTGGACCTAGGGTTAGGGTTACGTTGAGGGCTAGGGTTAGAGATCCGGTTAGGGTTCCGAATGGACCTAGGGTTAGGGTTATGTTGAGGGCTAGGTATAGAGATCCGGTTAGGGTTCCGATGGACCTAGGGTTAGGGTTATGTTGAGGGCTAGGTTTAGAGATCCGGTTAGGGTTCCGATTGGACCTCGCGTTAGGGTTATGTTGAGGGCTAGGGTTACAGATCAGTTTAGGGTTCCGATAGGACCTAGGGTTAGGGTTATGTTGAGGGCTAGGGTTAGAGATCAGGTTAGGGTTCCGATTGGACCTAGGGTTAGGATTATGTTGAGGGCTAGGGTTAGAGATCCGGTTAGGGTTCCGATTGGACCTAGGGTTAGGGTTATGTTGAGGGCTAGGGTTAGAGATCCGGTTAGGGTTACGATTGGACCTAGGGTTAGGGTTATGTTGAGGGCTAGGGTTAGAGATCCGGTTAGGGTTCCGAATGGACCTAGGGTTAAGCTTATGTTGAGGGCTAGGGTTAGAGATCCGGGTAGGGTTCCGATTGGACCTAGGGTTAGCGTTATGTGGAGAGCTAGGGTTAGAGATCCGGTTAGGGTTCTGATTGGACCTAGGGTTAGGGTTATATGTAGGGCTAGGGTTAGAGATTCGGGTAGGGTTCCGATTGGACCTAGGGTTAGGGTTATGTTGAGGGCTAGGGTTAGAGATCCGGTTATGGTTACGATTGGACCTAGGGTTAGGGTTATGTTGAGGGCTAGGGTTAGCGATCCGGTTATGGTTACGATTGGACCTAGGGTTAGGGTTATGTTGAGGTCTAGGTTTAGAGATCCCGTTAGGTTTCCCATTGGACCTAGGGTTAGGATTATTTTGAGGGCTAGGGTTTCAGATCAGGTTAGGGTTCCGATTGGACCTAGGGTTAGGGTTATGTTGATGGCTAGGTTTAGAGATCCAGTTAGGGTTCCGATTGGACCTAGGGTTAGGGTTATGTTGAGGGCTAGGGTTAGAGATCCGGTTAGGGTTCCGATTTGACCTACGGTGAGGGTTATTTTGAGGGATAGGTTTAGAGATCCTTTTAGGGTTACGATTGGACCTAGGGTTAGGGTTATGTTGTGGGCTAGGGTTACAGATCAGGTTAGGGTTTCGATTGGTCCTAGGGTTAGGGTTATGTTGAGGGCTAGGGTTAGAGATCCGGTTAGGGTTCCGAGTGTACCTAGGGTTAGGGTTATTTTAAGGGCTAGGGTTAGAGATCCGGTTATGCTTACGATTGGACCTACGGTTAGGATCATGTTCCGGGCTAGGGTTAGACATCCGGTTAGGGTTCCGATTGGACCTAGGTTTAGGGTTATGTTGAGAGCGAGGGTTAGAGTTCCGGTTAGGGTTCCGATTGGACCTAGGGTTAGGGTTATGTTGATAGCTAGGTTTAGAGATCCAGTTAGGGTTTCGATTGGACCTCGCGTTAGGGTTATGTTGAGGGCTAGGGTTACAGATCAGGTTAGGGTTCCGATTGGACCTAGGGTTAGGGTTATGTTGAGGGCTAGGGTTAGAGATCAGGTTAGGGTTCCGATTGGACCTAGGGTTACGGTTATGTTGAGGGCTAGGGTTAGAGATCAGGTTAGGGTTCCGATTAGACCTAGGGTTAGGGTTATGTTGAGGGCTAGGGTTAGAGATCCGGTTAGGGTTCCGATTGGGCCTAGGGTTAGGGTTCTGTTGAGGGCTAGGGTTAGAGATCCTGTTAAGGTTCCCTTTGGACCTAGGGTTAGGGTTATGTTGAGGGCTAGGGTTAGAGATCAGGTTAGGGTTCCGATTGGACCTAGGGTTAGGGTTATGTTGAGGGCTAGGGTTAGAGATCCAGTTAGGGTTCCGATTGGACCTAGGGTGAGGGTTATGTTGAGGGCTAGGGTTAGAGATCCGGTTAGGGTTCCCTTTGGACCTAGGGTGAGGGTTAGGTTAAGGGCTAGTGTTATAGATCCAGTTAGAGTTACGATTGGACCTAGGGTTAGGGTTATGTTGAGGGCTAGGTATAGAGATCCAGTTAGGGTTCCGATTGGACCTAGGGTTAGGGTTATGTTGAGGGCTAGGGTTAGAGATCCGGTTAGGGTTCCCTTTGGACCTAGGGTTAGGGTTAGGTTAAGGGCTAGTGTTATAGATCCAGTTAGGGTTACGATTGGACCTAGGGTTAGGGTTATGTTGAGGGCTAGGGTTAGAGATCCGGTTAGGGTTCCGATTGGACCTAGGGTTAGGGTTATGTTGAGGGCTAGGGTTAGAGATCCAGTTAGGGTTCCGATTGGACCTAGGGTGAGGGTTATGTTGAGGGCTAGGGTTAGAGATCCGGTTAGGGTTCCCTTTGGACCTAGGGTTAGGGTTAGGTTAAGGGCTAGTTTTATAGATCCAGTTACGGTTACGATTGGACCTAGGGTTAGGGTTATGTTGAGGGCTAGGGTTAGAGATCCGGTTAGGTTTCCGATTGGACGTAGGGATAGGGTTATATTGAGGGCTAGGGTTAGAGATCTGGTTATGGTTACGATTGGACCTAGGGTTAGGGTAATGTTGAGGGCTAGGGATAGAGATCCGACTAGGGTTCCGAATGGACGTAGGGTTAGGCTTATGTTGATTACTAGGGTTAGAGATCCGGGTAGGGTTCCTTTTGGACCTAGGTTTAGGGTTATGTTGAGGGCTAGTGTTAGAGATCCGGTTAGGGTTACGATTGGACCTACGGTTAGGGATATGTTGAGGGATAAGGTTAGAGATCCGTTTAGGGTTACGAATGGACCTAGGGTTAGGGTTATGATGAGGGCTAGGGTTCGAGATCCGGTTAGGGTTACGATTGGACCTAGGGTTAGGGTTATGTTGAGGGCTAGGGTTAGAGATCCGGTTAGGGTTCCGAATGGACCTAGGGTTAAGCTTATGTTGAGGGCTAGGGTTAGAGATCCGGGTATGGTTCCGATTGGACCTAGGGTTAGCGTTATGTGGAGAGCTAGGGTTAGAGATCCGGTTAGGGTTCTGATTGGACCTAGGGTTAGGGTTATATGTAGGGCTAGGGTTAGAGATTCGGGTAGGGTTCCGATTGGACCTAGGGTTAGGGTTATGTTGAGGGCTAGGGTTAGAGATCCGGTTCGGGTTACGATTGGACCTAGGGTTAGGGATATGTTGAGGAATAGGGTTAGAGATCCGTTTAGGGTTACGATTGGACGTAGGGTTAGGGTTATGTTGAGGGCTAGGGTTAGCGATCCGGTTATGGTTACGATTGGACCTAGGGTTAGGGTTATGTTGAGGTCTAGGTTTAGAGATCCCGTTAGGTTTCCCATTGGACCTAGGGTTAAGGTTATTTTGAGGGCTAGGGTTTCAGATCAGGTTAGGGTTCCGATTGGACCTAGGGTTAGGGTTATGTTGATGGCTAGGTTTAGAGATCCAGTTAGGGTTCCGATTGGACCTAGGGTTAGGGTTATGTTGAGGGCTAGGGTTAGAGATCAGGTTAGGGTTCCGATTGGACTTAGGGTTAGGGTTATGTTGAGGGCTAGGGTTAGAGATCCGGTTAGGGTTCCGATTTGACCTACGGTGAGGGTTTTGTTGAGGGCTAGGCTTAGAGATCCGGTTAGGGTTCCCTTTGGACCTAGGGTTAGGGTTAGGTTGAGGGCTAGTGTTAGAGATCCAGTTAGGGTTACGATGGGACCTAGGGTTAGGGTTATTTTGAGGGATAGGTTTAGAGATCCTTTTAGGGTTACGATTTTACCTAGGGTTAGGATCATGTTCCGGGCTAGGGTTAGACATCCGGTTAGGGTTCCGATTGGACATAGGTTTAGGGTTATGTTGAGAGCGAGGGTTAGAGTTCCGGTTAGGGTTTCGATTGGACCTAGGGTTAGGGTTATGTTGAGGGAGAGGGTTAGAGATCCCATTATGGTTACGATTGGACCTAGGGTTAGGGTTATGTTGATGGCTAGGTTTAGAGATCCAGTTAGGGTTCCGATTGGACCTCGCGTTAGGGTTATGTTGAGGGCTAGGGTTACAGATCAGGTTAGGGTTCCGATTGGACCTAGGGTTAGGGTTATTTTGAGGGCTAGGGTTAGAGATCAGGTTAGGGTTCCGATTGGACCTAGGGTTAGGTTTATGTTGAGGACTAGGGTTAGAGATCCGGTTAGGGTTCCATTTAGACCTAGGGTTAGGGTTATGTTGAGGGCTAGGGTTAGAGATCCAGTTAGGGTTCCGATTGGACCTAGGGTTAGGGTTATGTTGAGGGCTAGGGTTAGAGATCCGGTTAGGGTTCCGATTGGACATAGGGTGAGGGTTATGTTGAGGGCTAGGGTTAGAGATCCGGTTAGGGTTCCCTTTGGACCTAGGGTTAGGGTTAGGTAAGGGCTAGTGTTATAGATCCAGTTAGGGTTACGATTGGACCTAGGGTTAGGGATATGTTGATGGATAAGTTTAGAGATCCGTTTAGGGTTACGAATGGACCTAGGGTTAGGATCATGTTCCGGGCTAGGGTTAGACATCCGGTTAGGGTTCCGATTGGACCTAGGTTTAGGGTTATGTTGAGAGCGAGGGTTAGAGTTCCGGTTAGGGTTCCGATTGGACCTAGGGTTAGGGTTATGTTGAGGGCGAGGGTTAGAGATCCGGTTATGGTTACGATTGGACCTAGGGTTAGGGTTATGTTGAGAGTTAGGGTTAGAGATCCGGTTAGGGTTCCGATTGGACCTAGGGTTAGGGTTATGTTGAGGGCTAGGGTTAGAGATCCGGTTAGGGTTCTGATTGGACCTAGGGTTAGGGTTATGTTGAGGGCTAGGGTTAGAGATCCGTGTAGAGTTCCGATTGGACCTAGGGTTAGGGTTATGTTGAGGGCTAGTGTTAGAGATCCGGTTAGGGTTCCGATTGGACCTAGGGTTAGGGTTATGTTGAGGGCTAGTGTTAGAGATCCGGTTAGGGTTCCGAATGGACCTAGGGTTAGGGTTATGTTGAGGGCTAGGGTTAGATATCCGGTTAGGGTTTCGATTGGACCTAGGGTTAGGGTTATGTTGAGGGCTAGGGTTAGCGATTCGGTTAGTGTTACGATTGGACCTAGGGTTAGGGTTATGTAGAGGGGTAGTGTTAGAGATCCCGTTAGGGTTACGATTGGACCTCGGGTTAGGCTTATGTTGAGGGCTAGGGTTACAGATCAGGTTAGGGTTCCGATTGGACCTAGCGTTAGGGTTATGTTGAGGGCTAGGGTTAGAGATTCGGTCAGGGTTCCGATTGGACCTAGGGTTAGGGTTAGGTTGAGGGCTAGTGTTAGAGATCCAGTTAGGGTTCCGAATGGACCTAGGGTTAGGGTTATGTTCAGGGATAGGGTTAGAGATCCTTTTAGGGTTTCGATTGGACCTAGGGTTAGGGTTATGCTGAGGGCTAGGGTTAGAGATCAGGTTAGGTTTCCGATTGGACGTAGGGTTAGGGTTATATTGAGGGCTAGGGTTAGAGATCCGGTTATGGTTACGATTGGACCTAGGGTTAGGGTTATGTTGAGGGCTAGGGTTAGAGATCCGGTTAGGGTTCCGATTGTACCTAGGGTTAGGGTAAGTTTAAGGGCTAGGGTTAGAGATCCGGTTAGGCTTACGATTGGACCTAGGGTTAGAATTATTTTCCGGGCTAGGGTAAGACATCCGGTTAGGGTTCCGATTGGACCTAGGGTTCGGGTTATGTTGAGGTCTAGGGTTAGAGATCCTGTTAGTGTTACGATTGGACCTAGGGTTAGGGTCATGTTGAGCGCTAGGGTTAGAGATCCTGTTAGGATTACGATTGGACCTAGGGTTAGGGTTATGTTGAGGGCTAGGGTTAGAGATCCGGTTAGGATTACGATTGGACCTAAGGTTAGGGTTATGTTGAGGGCTAGGGTTAGAGATCTGGTTACTGTTACCATTGGACCTAGGGTTAGGGTTATGTTGAGGGCTAGGGTTAGACATCCGGTTAGGGTTCCGATTGGACCTAGGGTTAGGGTAATGTTGAGGGCTAGGGTTAGAGATCCAGTTAGGGTTCCGATTGGACCTAGGGTTAGGGTTATGTTGAGGGCTAGGGTTAGAGATCCGGTTAGGGTTCCGATTGGACCTAGGGTTAGGGTTATGTTGAGGGCTAGGGTGAGAGATCCGGTTAGGGTTACGATTGGACCTAGGGTTAGGGTTATGTTGAGGGCTAGGGTTAGAGATCCGGTTAGGGTTCCAATTGGACCTAGGGTTAGGGTTATGTTGAGGGCTAAGGTTAGAGATCCGGTTAGGGTTCCGATTGGACATAGGGGTAGGGTTATGTTGAGGGATAGGGTTAGAGATACTTTTAGGGTTACGACTGGACCTAGGGTTAGGATTACGTTGAGGACTAGGGTTAGAGATCCTGTTAGGGTTCCGATTGGACCTAGGGTTAGGGTTATGTGTAGGGCTAGGGTTAGATATCCGGGTAGGGTTCCGATTGGATCTAGGGTTAGGGTTATGTTGAGGGCTAGTGTTAGAGATCCCGGCAGGGTTACGATTGGACCTAGGGTGAGGGATATGTTGAGGGCTAGGATTAGAGATCCGTTTAGGGTTCCGATTGGACATAGGGTTAGGATTATGTTGAGGGCTAGGGTTAGAGATCCGGTTAGGGTTCCGATTGGACTTAGGGTTAGGGTTATGTTGAGGGCTAGGGTTAGAGATCCGGTTAGGGTTCCGATTGGACTTAGGGTTAGGGTTATGTTGAGTGATAGGGTTAGAGATACTTTTAGGGTTACATTTGGACCTAGTGTTAGGGTCATGTTGAGCGCTAGGGTTAGAGATCCTGTTAGGATTACGATTGGACCTAAGGTTAGGGTTATGTTGAGGGCTAGGGTTAGAGATCTGGTTACTGTTACCATTGGACCTAGGGTTAGGGTTATGTTGAGGGCTAGGTTTAGATCCGGTTAGGGTATGATTTGACCTAGGGTTAGTGTTATGTTGAGGGCTAAGGTTAGAGAGACGGTTAGGGTTACAATTGGACCTAGGGTTAGGATTATGTTGAGGGATAGGGTTAGAGATACTTTTAGGGTTCCGATTGGACCTAGGGTGAGGGATATGTTGAGGGATAGGGTTAGAGATCCGGTTAGGGTTACGATTGGACCTAGGGTTAGGGTTATGTTGAGGGCTAAGGTTAGAGATCCGGTTAGGGTTCCGATTGGACCTAGGGTTAGGGTTATATTGAGGGCTAGGATTAGAGATCCGGTTGGGGTTCCGATTGGACCTAGGGTTAGGGTTATGTTAAGGGCTAGGGTTAGAGATCCGGTTAGGGTTACGATTGGACCTACGGTTAGGGTTATGTTGAGGGCTAGGGTTAGAGATCCGGTTAGGGTTCCGATTGGACCTAGGGTTAGGGTTATGTTGAGGGCTAGGGTTAGAGATCCGGTTAGGGTTCCGATTGGACCTACGTTTATGGTTATGTTGAGGGCTAGGGTTAGAGATCCGGTTAGCGTTACTATTGCAAATAGGGTTAGCGTTATGTTGAGGGATAGGGTTAGAGATACTTTTAGGGTTACGATTGGACCTAGGGTTAGCGTTATGTTGACGGCTAGGGATAGAGATCCGGTTAGGGTACCAATTGGACCTAGGGTTAGGCTTAGGTGTAGAGCTAGGGTTAGAGATCCGGGTAGGGTTCCGATTGGACCTAGTGTTAGGGTTATGTTGAGGGCTAGTGTTAGAGATCCGGTTAGGGTTACGATTGGAACTAGGGTTACGGTTCCGTTGAGGGCTAGGGTTAGAGATCCGGTTAGGGTTTCGATTGGACCTAGGGTTAGGGTTATGTTGAGGGCTAGGATTCAATATCCGTTTAGGTTTCCGATTGGACCTTGGGTTATGGTTATGTTGAGGGCTAGTGTTAGAGATCCGGTTAGGGTTCTGATTGGACCTAGGGTTATGGTTAGTTTGCGGGTTGGGTTAGAGATCCGGTTAGGGTTCCGATCTGACCTACGGTGAGGGTTTTGTTGAGGGCTAGGCTTAGAGATCCGGTTAGGGTTCCCTTTGGACCTAGGGTTAGGGTTAGGTTGAGGGCTAGTGTTAGAGATCCAGTTAGGGTTACGATGGGACCTAGGGTTAGGGTTATTTTGAGGGATAGATTTAGAGATCCTTTTAGGGTTACGATTGGACCTAGGGTTAGGGTTATGTTGAGGGCTAGGTTTAGAGATCCAGTTAGGGTTCCGATTGGACCTCGGGTTAGGGTTATGTTGAGGGCTAGGGTTACAGATCAGGTTAGGGTTCCGATTGGACCTAGGGTTAGGGTTATGTTGAGGTCTAGGGTTAGAGATCCGGTCAGGGTTCCGATTGGACCTAGGGTTAGGGTTAGGTTGAGGGCTAGTGTTAGAGATCCAGTTAGGGTTACGATTGGACCTAGGGTTAGGGTTATGTTGAGGGATAGGGTTAGAGATCCTTTTAGGGTTTCGATTGGACCTAGGGTTAGGGTTATGCTGGGGGCTAGGGTTAGACATCCTGTTAGGTTTCCGATTGGACCTAGTGTTAGGGTTATATTGAGGGTTAGGGTTATAGATCCGGTTATGGTTACGATTCGATCTAGGGTTAGGGTTATGTTGAGGGCTAGGGTTAGAGATCCGGTTAGGGTTCCGATTGTACCTAGGGTTAGGGTTATTTTAAGGGCTAGGGTTAGAGATCCGGTTAGGCTTACGATTGGACCTAGGGTTAGGATCATGTTCCGGGCTAGGGTTAGACATCCGGTTAGGGTTCCGATTGGACCTAGGTTTAGGGTTATGTTGAGAGCGAGGGTTAGAGTTCCGGTTAGGGTTCCGATTGGACCTAGGGTTAGGGTTATGTTGAGGGAGAGGGTTAGAGATCCCATTAGGGTTACGATTGGACCTAGGGTTAGGGTTATGTTGATGGCTAGGTTTAGAGATCCAGTTAGGGTTCCGATTGGACCTCGCGTTAGGGTTATGTTGAGGGCTAGGGTTACAGATCAGGTTAGGGTTCCGATTGGGCCTAGGGTTAGGGTTATGTTGAGGGCTAGGGTTAGAGATCAGGTTAGGGTTCCGATTGGACCTAGAGTTAGGGTTATGTTGAGGGCTAGGGTTAGAGATCCGGTTAGGGTTCCATTTAGACCTAGGGTTAGGGTTATGTTGAGGGCTAGGGTTAGAGATCCAGTTAGGGTTCCGATTGGACCTAGGGTTAGGGTTATGTTGAGGGCTAGGGTTAGAGATCCGGTTAGGGTTCCGATTGGACATAGGGTGAGGGTTATGTTGAGGGCTAGGGTTAGAGATCCGGTTAGGGTTCCCTTTGGACCTAGGGTTAGGGTTAGGTTAAGGGCTAGTGTTATAGATCCAGTTCGGGTTACGATTGGACCTAGGGTTAGGGTTATGTTGAGGGCTAGGGTTAGAGATCAGGTTAGGGTTCCGATTGGACCTAGGGTTAGGGTTATGTTGAGGGCTAGGGTTAGAGATCCAGTTAGGGTTCCGATTGGACCTAGGGTGAGCGTTATGTTGAGGGCTAGGGTTAGAGATCCGGTTAGGGTTCCCTTTGGACCTAGGGTTAGGGTTAGGTAAGGGCTAGTGTTATAGATCCAGTTAGGGTTAGGATTGGACCTAGGGTTAGGGTTATGTTGAGGGCTAGGGTTAGAGATCCGGTTAGGTTTCCGATTGGACGTAGGGATAGGGTTATATTGAGGGCTAGGGTTAGAGATCTGGTTATGGTTACAATTGGACCTAGGGTTAGGGTTATGTTGAGGGCTAGGGTTAGAGATCCGACTAGGGTTCCGAATGGACCTAGGGTTAGGCTTATGTTGAGGACTAGGGTTAGAGATCCGGGTAGGGTTCCTTTTGGACCTAGGTTTAGGGTTATGTTGAGGGCTTGTGTTAGAGATCCGGTTAGAGTTACGATTGGACCTAGGGTTAGGGATATGTTGAGGGATAAGGTTAGAGATCCGTTTAGGGTTACGAATGGACCTAGGGTTAGGGTTATGATAAGGGCTAGGGTTCGAGATCCGGTTAGGGTTACGATTGGACCTAGGGTTAGGGTTATGTTGAGGGCTAGGGTTAGAGATCCGGTTAGGGTTCCGAATGGACCTAGGGTTAAGCTTATGTTGAGGGCTAGGGTTAGAGATCCGGGTAGGGTTCCGATTGGACCTAGGGTTAGCGTTATGTGGAGAGCTAGGGTTAGAGATCCGGTTAGGGTTCCGAATGGACCTAGGGTTAGGGTTATGTTGAGGGCTAGGTATAGAGATCCAGTTAGGGTTCCGATTGGACCTAGGGTTAGGGTTATGTTGAGGGCTGGGGTTAGAGATCCGGTTAGGTTTCCGATTCGACGTAGGGATAGGGTTATATTGAGGGCTAGGGTTAGAGATCTGGTTATGGTTACGATTGGACCTAGGGTTAGGGTTATGTTGAGGGCTAGGGTTAGAGATCCGGTTAGGGTTCCGATTGGACCTAGGGTTAGGGTTATGTAGAGGGGTAGTGTTAGAGATCCCGTTAGGGTTACGATTGGACCTAGGGTTAGGGTTATGTTGATGACTAGGTTTAAAGATCCAGTTAGGGTTCCGATTGGACCTCGCGTTAGGGTTATGTTGAGGGCTAGGGTTACAGATCAGTTTAGGGTTCCGATTGGACCTAGGGTTAGGGTTATGTTGAGGGCTAGGGTTAGAGATCAGGTTAGGGTTCCGATTGGACCTAGGGTTAGGGTTCTGTTGAGGGCTAGGGTTACAGATCAGTTTAGGGTTCCGATTGGACCTAGGGTTAGGGTTATGTTGAGGGCTAGGGTTAGAGATCCGGTTAGGGTTCCGATTGGACCTAGGGTTAGGGTTATGTTGAGGGCTAGGGTTAGAGATCCGGTTAGGGTTCCGATTGGACCTAGGGTTAGGGTTATTGAGGGCTAGGGTTAGAGATCCGGTTAGGGTTCCCTTTGGACCTAGGGTTAGGGTTAGGTTAAGGGCTAGTGTTATAGATCCAGTTAGGGTTCCGATTGGACCTAGGGTTAGGGTTATGTTGAAGGCTAGGGTTAGAGATCCGGTTAGGGTTCCGATTGGACCTAGGGTTAGGGTTATGTTGAGGGCTAGGGTTAGAGATCCAGTTAGGGTTCCGATTGGACCTAGGGTGAGGGTTATGTTGAGGGCTAGGGTTAGAGATCCGGTTAGGGTTCCCTTTGGACCTAGGGTTAGGGTTAGGTAAGGGCTAGTGTTATAGATCCAGTTAGGGTTACGATTGGACCTAGGGTTAGGGTTATGTTGAGGGCTAGGGTTAGAGATCCGGTTAGGTTTCCGATTGGACGTAGGGATAGGGTTATATTGAGGGCTAGGGTTAGAGATCTGGTTATGGTTACGATTGGACCTAGGGTTAGGGTTATGTTGAGGGCTAGGGTTAGAGATCCGACTAGGGTTCCGAATGGACCTAGGGTTAGGCTTATGTTGAGGACTAGGGTTAGTGATCCGGGTAGGGTTCCTTTTGGACCTAGGTTTAGGGTTATGTTGAGGGCTTGTGTTAGAGATCCGGTTAGGGTTACGAATGGACCTAGGGTTAGGGTTATGATGAGGGCTAGGGTTCGAGATCCGGTTAGGGTTACGATTGGACCTAGGGTTAGGGTTATGTTGAGGGCTAGGGTTAGAGATCCGGTTAGGGTTCCGAATGGACCTAGGGTTAGCGTTATGTGGAGAGCTAGGGTTAGAGATCCGGTTAGGGTTCTGATTGGACGTAGGGTTAGGGTTATATGTAGGGCTAGGGTTAGAGATCCGGTTCGGGTTACGATTGGACCTAGGGTTAGGGATATGTTGAGGAATAGGGTTAGAGATCCGTTTAGGGTTACGATTGGACGTAGGGTTAGGGTTATGTTGAGGGCTAGGGTTAGCGATCCGGTTATGGTTACGATTGGACCTAGGGTTAGGGTTATGTTGAGGTCTAGGTTTAGAGATCCCGTTAGGTTTCCCATTGGACCTAGGGTTAGGGTTATTTTGAGGGCTAGGGTTTCAGATCAGGTTAGGGTTCCGATTGGACCTAGGGTTAGGGTTATGTTGATGGCTAGGTTTAGAGATCCAGTTAGGGTTCCGATTGGACCTAGGGTTAGGGTTATGTTGAGGGCTAGGGTTAGAGATCAGGTTAGGGTTCCGATTGGACTTAGGGTGAGGGTTATGTTGAGGGCTAGTGTTAGAGATCCGGTTAGGGTTCCGATTGGACCTAGGGTTAGGGTTATGTAGAGGGCTTGGATTAGAGATCCGGTTAGTGTTACGATTGGACCTAGGGTTAGGGTTTCGTTGAGGGCTAGGGTTAGAGATCCGGTTAGGGTTCCGAATGGACCTAGGGTTAGGGTTATGTTGAGGGCTAGGTATAGAGATCCAGTTAGGGTTCCGATTGGACCTAGGGTTAGGGTTATGTTGAGGGCTAGGGTTAGCGATCCGGTTAGTGTTATGATTGGACCTAGGGTTAGGGTTACGTTGAGGGCTAGGGTTAGAGATCCGGTTAGGGTTCCGATTGGACCTAGGGTTAGGGTTATGTAGAGGGGTAGTGTTAGAGATCCCGTTAGGGTTACGATTGGACCTAGGGTTAGGGTTATGTTGATGACTAGGATTAGAGATCCAGTTAGGGTTCCGATTGGACCTCACGTTAGGGTTATGTTGAGGGCTAGGGTTACAGATCAGTTTAGGGTTCCGATTGGACCTAGGGTTAGGGTTATGTTGAGGCCTAGGGTTAGAGATCAGGTTAGGGTTCCGATTGGACCTAGGGTTAGGGTTATGTTGAGGGCTAGGGTTACAGATCAGTTTAGGGTTCCGATTGGACCTAGGGTTAGGGTTATGTTGAGGGCTAGGGTTAGAGATCCGGTTAGGGTTCCGATTGGACCTAGGGTTAGGGTTATGTTGAGGGCTAGGGTTAGAGATCCGGTTAGGGTTCCGATTGGACCTAGGGTTAGGGTTATGTTAAGGGCTAGGGTTAGAGATCCGGTTAGGGTTCCGATTGGACCTAGGGTTAGGGTTATGTTGAGGGCTAGGGTTAGAGATCCGGTTAGGGTTCCGATTGGACCTAGGGTTAGGGTTATGTTGAGGGCTAGGGTTAGAGATCCGGTTAGGGTTCCCTTTGGACCTAGGGTTAGGGTTAGGTAAGGGCTAGTGTTATAGATCCAGTTAGGGTTACGATTGGACCTAGGGTTAGGGTTATGTTGAGGGCTAGGGTTAGAGATCCGGTTAGGTTTCCGATTGGACGTAGGGATAGGGTTATATGGAGGGCTAGGGTTAGAGATCTGGTTATGGTTACGATTGGACCTAGGGTTAGGGTTATGTTGAGGGCTAGGGTTAGAGATCCGACTAGGGTTCCGAATGGACCTAGGGTTAGGCTTATGTTGAGGACTAGGGTTAGTGATCCGGGTAGGGTTCCTTTTGGACCTAGGTTTAGGGTTATGTTGAGGGCTTGTGTTAGAGATCCGGTTAGGGTTACGATTGGACCTAGGGTTAGGGATATGTTGAGGGATAAGGTTAGAGATCCGTTTAGGGTTACGAATGGACCTAGGGTTAGGGTTATGATGAGGGCTAGGGTTCGAGATCCGGTTAGGGTTACGATTGGACCTAGGGTTAGGGTTATGTTGAGGGCTAGGGTTAGAGATCCGGTTAGGGTTCCGAATGGACCTAGGGTTAGCGTTATGTGGAGAGCTAGGGTTAGAGATCCGGTTAGGGTTCTGATTGGACGTAGGGTTAGGGTTATATGTAGGGCTAGGGTTAGAGATCCGGTTCGGGTTACGATTGGACCTAGGGTTAGGGATATGTTGAGGAATAGGGTTAGAGATCCGTTTAGGGTTACGATTGGACGTAGGGTTAGGGTTATGTTGAGGGCTAGGGTTAGCGATCCGGTTATGGTTACGATTGGACCTAGGGTTAGGGTTATGTTGAGGTCTAGGTTTAGAGATCCCGTTAGGTTTCCCATTGGACCTAGGGTTAGGGTTATTTTGAGGGCTAGGGTTTCAGATCAGGTTAGTGTTCCGATTGGACCTAGGATTAGGGTTATGTTGATGGCTAGGTTTAGAGATCCAGTTAGGGTTCCGATTGGACCTAGGGTTAGGGTTATGTTGAGGGCTAGGGTTAGAGATCAGGTTAGGGTTCCGATTGGACTTAGGGTGAGGGTTATGTTGAGGGCTAGGGTTAGAGATCCGGTTAGGGTTCCGATTGGACCTAGGGTTAGGGTTATGTAGAGGGCTTGGATTAGAGATCCGGTTAGTGTTACGATTGGACCTAGGGTTAGGGTTACGTTGAGGGCTAGGGTTAGAGATCCGGTTAGGGTTCCGAATGGACCTAGGGTTAGGGTTATGTTGAGGGCTAGGTATAGAGATCCAGTTAGGGTTCCGATTGGACCTAGGGTTAGGGTTATGTTCAGGGCTAGGGTTAGCGATCCGGTTAGTGTTATGATTGGACCTAGGGTTAGGGTTACGTTGAGGGCTAGGGTTAGAGATCCGGTTAGGGTTCCGATTGGACCTAGGGTTAGGGTTATGTAGAGGGGTAGTGTTAGAGATCCCGTTAGGGTTACGATTGGACCTAGGGTTAGGGTTATGTTGATGACTAGGATTAGAGATCCAGTTAGGGTTCCGATTGGACCTCACGTTAGGGTTATGTTGAGGGCTAGGGTTACAGATCAGTTTAGGGTTCCGATTGGACCTAGGGTTAGGGTTATGTTGAGGCCTAGGGTTAGAGATCAGGTTAGGGTTCCGATTGGACCTAGGGTTAGGGTTATGTTGAGGGCTAGGGTTACAGATCAGTTTAGGGTTCCGATTGGACCTAGGGTTAGGGTTATGTTGAGGGCTAGGGTTAGAGATCCGGTTAGGGTTCCGATTGGACCTAGGGTTAGGGTTATGTTGAGGGCTAGGGTTAGAGATCCGGTTAGGGTTCCGATTGGACCTAGGGTTAGGGTTATGTTAAGGGCTAGGGTTAGAGATCCGGTTAGGGTTCCGATTGGACCTAGGGTTAGGGTTATGTTGAGGGCTAGGGTTAGAGATCCGGTTAGGGTTCCGATTGGACCTAGGGTTAGGGTTATGTTGAGGGCTAGGGTTAGAGATCCGGTTAGGGTTCCCTTTGGACCTAGGGTTAGGGTTAGGTAAGGGCTAGTGTTATAGATCCAGTTAGGGTTACGATTGGACCTAGGGTTAGGGTTATGTTGAGGGCTAGGGTTAGAGATCCGGTTAGGTTTCCGATTGGACGTAGGGATAGGGTTATATGGAGGGCTAGGGTTAGAGATCTGGTTATGGTTACGATTGGACCTAGGGTTAGGGTTATGTTGAGGGCTAGGGTTAGAGATCCGACTAGGGTTCCGAATGGACCTAGGGTTAGGCTTATGTTGAGGACTAGGGTTAGTGATCCGGGTAGGGTTCCTTTTGGACCTAGGTTTAGGGTTATGTTGAGGGCTTGTGTTAGAGATCCGGTTAGGGTTACGATTGGACCTAGGGTTAGGGATATGTTGAGGGATAAGGTTAGAGATCCGTTTAGGGTTACGAATGGACCTAGGGTTAGGGTTATGATGAGGGCTAGGGTTCGAGATCCGGTTAGGGTTACGATTGGACCTAGGGTTAGGGTTATGTTGAGGGCTAGGGTTAGAGATCCGGTTAGGGTTCCGAATGGACCTAGGGTTAGCGTTATGTGGAGAGCTAGGGTTAGAGATCCGGTTAGGGTTCTGATTGGACGTAGGGTTAGGGTTATATGTAGGGCTAGGGTTAGAGATCCGGTTCGGGTTACGATTGGACCTAGGGTTAGGGATATGTTGAGGAATAGGGTTAGAGATCCGTTTAGGGTTACGATTGGACGTAGGGTTAGGGTTATGTTGAGGGCTAGGGTTAGCGATCCGGTTATGCTTACGATTGGACCTAGGGTTAGGGTTATGTTGAGGTCTAGGTTTAGAGATCCCGTTAGGTTTCCCATTGGACCTAGGGTTAGGGTTATTTTGAGGGCTAGGGTTTCAGATCAGGTTAGTGTTCCGATTGGACCTAGGGTTAGGGTTATGTTGATGGCTAGGTTTAGAGATCCAGTTAGGGTTCCGATTGGACCTAGGGTTAGGGTTATGTTGAGGGCTAGGGTTAGAGATCAGGTTAGGGTTCCGATTGGACTTAGGGTGAGGGTTATGTTGAGGGCTAGGGTTAGAGATCCGGTTAGGGTTCCGATTGGACCTAGGGTTAGGGTTATGTAGAGGGCTTGGATTAGAGATCCGGTTAGTGTTACGATTGGACCTAGGGTTAGGGTTACGTTGAGGGCTAGGGTTAGAGATCCGGTTAGGGTTCCGAATGGACCTAGGGTTAGGGTTATGTTGAGGGCTAGGTATAGAGATCCAGTTAGGGTTCCGATTGGACCTAGGGTTAGGGTTATGTTCAGGGCTAGGGTTAGCGATCCGGTTAGTGTTATGATTGGACCTAGGGTTAGGGTTACGTTGAGGGCTAGGGTTAGAGATCCGGTTAGGGTTCCGATTGGACCTAGGGTTAGGGTTATGTAGAGGGGTAGTGTTAGAGATCCCGTTAGGGTTACGATTGGACCTAGGGTTAGGGTTATGTTGATGACTAGGATTAGAGATCCAGTTAGGGTTCCGATTGGACCTCACGTTAGGGTTATGTTGAGGGCTAGGGTTACAGATCAGTTTAGGGTTCCGATTGGACCTAGGGTTAGGGTTATGTTGAGGCCTAGGGTTAGTGATCAGGTTAGGGTTCCGATTGGACCTAGGGTTAGGGTTATGTTGAGGGCTAGGGTTACAGATCAGTTTAGGGTTCCGATTGGACCTAGGGTTAGGGTTATGTTGAGGGCTAGGGTTAGAGATCCGGTTAGGGTTCCGATTGGACCTAGGGTTAGGGTTATGTTGAGGGCTAGGGTTAGAGATCCGGTTAGGGTTCCGATTGGACCTAGGGTTAGGGTTATGTTGAGGGCTAGGGTTAGAGATCCGGTTAGGGTTCCCTTTGGACCTAGGGTTAGGGTTATGTTGAGGGCTAGGGTTAGAGATCCAGTTAGGGTTCCGATTGGACCTAGGGTGAGGGTTATGTTGAGGGCTAGGGTTAGAGATCCGGTTAGGGTTCCCTTTGGACCTAGGGTTAGGGTTAGGTAAGGGCTAGTGTTATAGATCCAGTTAGGGTTACGATTGGACCTAGGGTTAGGGTTATGTTGAGGGCTAGGGTTAGAGATCCGGTTAGGTTTCCGATTGGACGTAGGGATAGGGTTATATTGAGGGCTAGGGTTAGAGATCTGGTTATGGTTACGATTGGACCTAGGGTTAGGGTTATGTTGAGGGCTAGGGTTAGAGCTCCGACTAGGGTTCCGAATGGACCTAGGGTTAGGCTTATGTTGAGGACTAGGGTTAGTGATCCGGGTAGGGTTCCTTTTGGACCTAGGTTTAGGGTTATGTTGAGGGCTTGTGTTAGAGATCCGGTTAGGGTTACGAATGGACCTAGGGTTAGGGTTATGATGAGGGCTAGGGTTCGAGATCCGGTTAGGGTTACGATTGGACCTAGGGTTAGGTTTATGTTGAGGGCTAGGGTTAGAGATCCGGTTAGGGTTCCGAATGGACCTAGGGTTAGCGTTATGTGGAGAGCTAGGGTTAGAGATCCGGTTAGGGTTCTGATTGGACGTAGGGTTAGGGTTATATGTAGGGCTAGGGTTAGAGATCCGGTTCGGGTTACGATTGGACCTAGGGTTAGGGATATGTTGAGGAATAGGGTTAGAGATCCGTTTAGGGTTACGATTGGACGTAGGGTTAGGGTTATGTTGAGGGCTAGGGTTAGCGATCCGGTTATGGTTACGATTGGACCTAGGGTTAGGGTTATGTTGAGGTCTAGGTTTAGAGATCCCGTTAGGTTTCCCATTGGACCTAGGGTTAGGGTTATTTTGAGGGCTAGGGTTTCAGATCAGGTTAGGGTTCCGATTGGACCTAGGGTTAGGGTTATGTTGATGGCTAGGTTTAGAGATCCAGTTAGGGTTCCGATTGGACCTAGGGTTAGGGTTATGTTGAGGGCTAGGGTTAGAGATCAGGTTAGGGTTCCGATTGGACTTAGGGTGAGGGTTATGTTGAGGGCTAGTGTTAGAGATCCGGTTAGGGTTCCGATTGGACCTAGGGTTAGGGTTATGTAGAGGGCTTGGATTAGAGATCCGGTTAGTGTTACGATTGGACCTAGGGTTAGGGTTTCGTTGAGGGCTAGGGTTAGAGATCCGGTTAGGGTTCCGAATGGACCTAGGGTTAGGGTTATGTTGAGGGCTAGGTATAGAGATCCAGTTAGGGTTCCGATTGGACCTAGGGTTAGGGTTATGTTGAGGGCTAGGGTTAGCGATCCGGTTAGTGTTATGATTGGACCTAGGGTTAGGGTTACGTTGAGGGCTAGGGTTAGAGATCCGGTTAGGGTTCCGATTGGACCTAGGGTTAGGGTTATGTAGAGGGGTAGTGTTAGAGATCCCGTTAGGGTTACGATTGGACCTAGGGTTAGGGTTATGTTGATGACTAGGATTAGAGATCCAGTTAGGGTTCCGATTGGACCTCACGTTAGGGTTATGTTGAGGGCTAGGTTTACAGATCAGTTTAGGGTTCCGATTGGACCTAGGGTTAGGGTTATGTTGAGGCCTAGGGTTAGAGATCAGGTTAGGGTTCCGATTGGACCTAGGGTTAGGGTTATGTTGAGGGCTAGGATTACAGATCAGTTTACGGTTCCGATTGGACCTAGGGTTAGGGTTATGTTGAGGGCTAGGGTTAGAGATCCGGTTAGGGTTCCGATTGGACCTAGGGTTAGGGTTATGTTGAGGGCTAGGGTTAGAGATCCGGTTAGGGTTCCGATTGGACCTAGGGTTAGGGTTATGTTAAGGGCTAGGGTTAGAGATCCGGTTAGGGTTCCGATTGGACCTAGGGTTAGGGTTATGTTGAGGGCTAGGGTTAGAGATCCGGTTAGGGTTCCGATTGGACCTAGGGTTAGGGTTATGTTGAGGGCTAGGGTTAGAGATCCGGTTAGGGTTCCCTTTGGACCTAGGGTTAGGGTTAGGTAAGGGCTAGTGTTATAGATCCAGTTAGGGTTACGATTGGACCTAGGGTTAGGGTTATGTTGAGGGCTAGGGTTAGAGATCCGGTTAGGTTTCCGATTGGACGTAGGGATAGGGTTATATGGAGGGCTAGGGTTAGAGATCTGGTTATGGTTACGATTGGACCTAGGGTTAGGGTTATGTTGAGGGCTAGGGTTAGAGATCCGACTAGGGTTCCGAATGGACCTAGGGTTAGGCTTATGTTGAGGACTAGGGTTAGTGATCCGGGTAGGGTTCCTTTTGGACCTAGGTTTAGGGTTATGTTGAGGGCTTGTGTTAGAGATCCGGTTAGGGTTACGATTGGACCTAGGGTTAGGGATATGTTGAGGGATAAGGTTAGAGATCCGTTTAGGGTTACGAATGGACCTAGGGTTAGGGTTATGATGAGGGCTAGGGTTCGACATCCGGTTAGGGTTACGATTGGACCTAGGGTTAGGGTTATGTTGAGGGCTAGGGTTAGAGATCCGGTTAGGGTTCCGAATGGACCTAGGGTTAGCGTTATGTGGAGAGCTAGGGTTAGAGATCCGGTTAGGGTTCTGATTGGACGTAGGGTTAGGGTTATATGTAGGGCTAGGGTTAGAGATCCGGTTCGGGTTACGATTGGACCTAGGGTTAGGGATATGTTGAGGAATAGGGTTAGAGATCCGTTTAGGGTTACGATTGGACGTAGGGTTAGGGTTATGTTGAGGGCTAGGGTTAGCGATCCGGTTATGGTTACGATTGGACCTAGGGTTAGGGTTATGTTGAGGTCTAGGTTTAGAGATCCCGTTAGGTTTCCCATTGGACCTAGGGTTAGGGTTATTTTGAGGGCTAGGGTTTCAGATCAGGTTAGTGTTCCGATTGGACCTAGGGTTAGGGTTATGTTGAGGGCTAGGGTTAGAGATCCGGTTAGGGTTCCGAATGGACCTAGGGTTAGGGTTATGTTGAGGGCTAGGTATAGAGATCCAGTTAGGGTTCCGATTGGACCTAGGGTTAGGGTTATGTTCAGGGCTAGGGTTAGCGATCCGGTTAGTGTTATGATTGGACCTAGGGTTAGGGTTACGTTGAGGGCTAGGGTTAGAGATCCGGTTAGGGTTCCGATTGGACCTAGGGTTAGGGTTATGTAGAGGGGTAGTGTTAGAGATCCCGTTAGGGTTACGATTGGACCTAGGGTTAGGGTTATGTTGATGACTAGGATTAGAGATCCAGTTAGGGTTTGATTGGACCTCACGTTAGGGTTATGTTGAGGGCTAGGGTTACAGATCAGTTTAGGGTTCCGATTGGACCTAGGGTTAGGGTTATGTTGAGGCCTAGGGTTAGTGATCAGGTTAGGGTTCCGATTGGACCTAGGGTTAGGGTTATGTTGAGGGCTAGGGTTACAGATCAGTTTAGGGTTCCGATTGGACCTAGGGTTAGGGTTATGTTGAGGGCTAGGGTTAGAGATCCGGTTAGGGTTCCGATTGGACCTAGGGTTAGGGTTATGTTGAGGGCTAGGGTTAGAGATCCGGTTAGGGTTCCGATTGGACCTAGGGTTAGGGTTATGTTGAGGGCTAGGGTTAGAGATCCGGTTAGGGTTCCCTTTGGACCTAGGGTTAGGGTTAGGTTAAGGGCTAGTGTTATAGATCCAGTTAGGGTTACGATTGGACCTAGGGTTAGGGTTATGTTGAGGGCTAGGGTTAGAGATCCGGTTAGGGTTCCGATTGGACCTAGGGTTAGGGTTATGTTGAGGGCTAGGGTTAGAGATCCAGTTAGGGTTCCGATTGGACCTAGGGTGAGGGTTATGTTGAGGGCTAGGGTTAGAGATCCGGTTAGGGTTCCCTTTGGACCTAGGGTTAGGGTTAGGTTAAGGGCTAGTGTTATAGATCCAGTTAGGGTTACGATTGGACCTAGGGTTAGGGTTATGTTGAGGGCTAGGGTTAGAGATCCGGTTAGGTTTCCGATTGGTCGTAGGGATAGGGTTATATTGAGGGCTAGGGTTAGAGATCTGGTTATGGTTACGATTGGACCTAGGGTTAGGGTTATGTTG
This sequence comes from Miniopterus natalensis, assembly GCF_054644295.1. Classification (NCBI taxonomy): domain Eukaryota; kingdom Metazoa; phylum Chordata; class Mammalia; order Chiroptera; family Miniopteridae; genus Miniopterus; species Miniopterus natalensis. Next base: position 87,218,570 of record NC_142088.1, read on the forward strand.
AGGGCTAGGGTTAGAGATCCGACTAGGGTTCCGAATGGACCTAGGGTTAGGCTTATGTTGAGGACTAGGGTTAGAGATCCGGGTAGGGTTCCTTTTGGACCTAGGTTTAGGGTTATGTTGAGGGCTAGTGTTAGAGATCCGGTTAGGGTTACGATTGGACCTAGGGTTAGGGATATGTTGAGGGATAAGGTTAGAGATCCGTTTAGGGTTACGAATGGACCTAGGGTTAGGGTTATGATGAGGGCTAGAGTTCGAGATCCGGTTAGGGTTACGATTGGACCTAGGGTTAGGGTTATGTTGAGGGCTAGGGTTAGAGATCCGGTTAGGGTTCCGAATGGACCTAGGGTTAAGCTTATGTTGAGGGCTAGGGTTAGAGATCCGGGTAGGGTTCCGATTGGACCTAGGGTTAGCGTTATGTGGAGAGCTAGGTTTAGAGATCCGGTTAGGGTTCTGATTGGACCTAGGGTTAGGGTTATATGTAGGGCTAGGGTTAGAGATTCGGGTAGGGTTCCGATTGGACCTAGGGTTAGGGTTATGTTGAGGGCTAGGGTTAGAGATCCGGTTCGGGTTACGATTGGACCTAGGGTTAGGGATATGTTGAGGAATAGGGTTAGAGATCCGTTTAGGGTTACGATTGGATGTAGGGTTAGAGTTATGTTGAGGGCTAGGGTTAGCGTTCCGGTTATGGTTACGATTGGACCTAGGGTTAGGGTTATGTTGAGGTCTAGGTTTAGAGATCCCGTTAGGTTTCCCATTGGACCTAGGGTTAGGGTTATTTTGAGGGCTAGGGTTTCAGAACAGGTTAGGGTTCCGATTGGACCTAGGGTTAGGGTTATGTTGATGGCTAGGTTTAGAGATCCAGTTAGGGTTCCGATTGACCTAGGGTTAGGGTTATGTTGAGGGCTAGGGTTAGAGATCAGGTTAGGGTTCCGATTGGACTTAGGGTTAGGGTTATGTTGAGGGCTAGGGTTAGAGATCCGGTTAGGGTTCCGATTTGACCTACGGTGAGGGTTTTGTTGAGGGCTAGGCTTAGAGATCCGGTTAGGGTTCCCTTTGGACCTAGGGTTAGGGTTAGGTTGAGGGCTAGTGTTAGAGATCCAGTTAGGGTTACGATGGGACCTAGGGTTAGGGTTATTTTGAGGGATAGGTTTAGAGATCCTTTTACGGTTACGATTGGACCTAGGGTTAGGGTTATGTTGAGGGCTAGGTTTAGAGATCCAGTTAGGGTTCCGATTGGACCTCGGGTTAGGGTTATGTTGAGGGCTAGGGTTACAGATCAGGTTAGGGTTCCGATTGGACCTAGGGTTAGGGTTATGTTGAGGGCTAGGGTTAAGGATCCGGTCAGGGTTCCGATTGGACCTAGGGTTAGGGTTAGGTTGAGGGCTAGTGTTAGAGATCCAGTTAGGGTTACGATTGGACCTAGGGTTAGGGTTATGTTGAGGCATAGGGTTAGAGATCCTTTTAGGGTTTCGATTGGAGCTAGGGTTAGGGTTATGCTGAGGGCTAGGGTTAGACATCCGGTTAGGTTTCCGATTGGACGTAGTGTTAGGGTTATATTGAGGGTTAGGGTTAGAGATCCAGTTATGGTTACGATTGGACCTAGGGTTAGGGTTATGTTGAGGGCTAGGGTTAGAGTTCCGGTTAGGGTTCCGATTGTACCTAGGGTTAGGGTTATTTTAAGGGCTAGGGTTAGAGATCCGGTTAGGCTTACGATTGGACCTAGGGTTAGGATCATATTCCGGGCTAGGGTTAGACATCCGGTTAGGGTTCCGATTGGACCTAGGTTTAGGGTTATGTTGAGAGCGAGGGTTAGAGTTCCGGTTAGGGTTCCGATTGGACCTAGGGTTAGGGTTATGTTGAAGGAGAGGGTTAGAGATCCCATTATGGTTACGATTGGACCTAGGGTTAGGGTTATGTTGATGGCTAGGTTTAGAGATCCAGTTAGGGTTCCGATTGGACCTCGCGTTAGGGTTATGTTGAGGGCTAGGGTTACAGATCAGGTTAGGGTTGCGATTGGACCTAGGGTTAGGGTTATGTTGAGGGCTAGGGTTAGAGATCAGGTTAGGGTTCCGATTGGACCTAGGGTTAGGGTTATGTTGAGGGCTAGGTTTAGAGATCCGGTTAGGGTTCCATTTAGACCTAGGGTTAGGGTTATGTTGAGGGCTAGGGTTAGAGATCCAGTTAGGGTTCCGATTGGACCTAGGGTTAGGGTTATGTTGAGGGCTAGGGTTAGAGATCCGGTTAGGGTTCCGATTGGACATAGGGTGAGGGTTATGTTGAGGGCTAGGGTTAGAGATCCGGTTAGGGTTCCCTTTGGACCTAGGGTTAGGGTTAGGTTAAGGGCTACTGTTATAGATCCAGTTAGGGTTACGATTGGACCTAGGGTTAGGGTTATGTTGAGGGCTAGGGTTAGAGATCAGGTTAGGGTTCCGATTGGACCTAGGGTTAGGGTTATGTTGAGGGCTAGGGTTAGAGATCCAGTTAGGGTTCCGATTGGACCTAGGGTGAGGGTTATGTTGAGGGCTAGGGTTAGAGATCCGGTTAGGGTTCCCTTTGGACCTAGGGTTAGGGTTAGGTAAGGGCTGATGTTATAGATCCAGTTAGGGTTACGATTGGACCTAGGGTTAGGGTTATGTTGAGGGCTAGGGTTAGAGATCCGGTTAGGTTTCCGATTGGACGTAGGGATAGGGTTATATTGAGGGCTAGGGTTAGAGATCTGGTTATGGTTACGATTGGACCTAGGGTTAGGGTTATGTTGAGGGCTAGGGTTAGAGATCCGACTAGGGTTCCGAATGGACCTAGGGTTAGGCTTATGTTGAGGACTAGGGTTAGAGATCCGGGTAGGGTTCCTTTTGGACCTAGGTTTAGGGTTATGTTGAGGGCTTGTGTTAGAGATCCGGTGTGGGTTACGATTGGACCTAGGGTTAGGGATATGTTGAGGGATAAGGTTAGAGATCCGTTTAGGGTTACGAATGGACCTAGGGTTAGGGTTATGTTGAGGGCTAGGTATAGAGATCCAGTTAGGGTTCCGATTGGACCTAGGGTTAGGGTTTTGTTGAGGGCTAGGGTTAGCGATCCGGTTAGTGTTATGATTGGACCTAGGGTTAGGGTTACGTTGAGGGCTAGGGTTAGAGATCCGGTTAGGGTTCCGATTGGACCTAGGGTTAGGGTTATGTAGAGGGGTAGTGTTAGAGATCCCGTTAGGGTTACGATTGGACCTAGGGTTAGGGTTATGTTGATGACTATGTTTAGAGATCCAGTTAGGGTTCCGATTGGACCTCGCGTTAGGGTTATGTTGAGGGATAGAGTTACAGATCAGTTTAGGGTTCCGATTGGACCTAGGGTTAGGGTTATGTTGAGGGCTAGGGTTAGAGATCAGGTTAGGGTTCCGATTGGACCTAGGGTTAGGGTTCTGTTGAGGGCTAGAGTTACAGATCAGTTTAGGGTTCCGATTGGACCTAGGGTTAGGGTTATGTTGAGGGCTAGGGTTAGAGATCCGGTTAGGGTTCCGATTGGACCTAGGGTTAGGGTTATGTTGAGGGCTAGGGTTAGAGATCCGGTTAGGGTTCCGATTGGACCTAGGGTTAGGGTTATGTTGAGGGCTAGGGTTAGAGATCCGGTTAGGGTTACGATTGGACCTAGGGTTAGGGATATGTTGAGGGATAAGGTTAGAGATCCGTTTAGGGTTACGAATGGACCTAGGGTTAGGGTTATGATGAGGGCTAGGGTTCGAGATCCGGTTAGGGTTACGATTGGACCTAGGGTTAGGGTTATGTTGAGGGCTAGGGTTAGAGATCCGGTTAGGGTTCCGAATGGACCTAGGGTTAAGCTTATGTTGAGGGCTAGGGTTAGAGATCCGGGTAGGGTTCCGATTGGAGCTAGGGTTAGCGTTATGTGGAGAGCTAGGGTTAGAGATCCGGTTAGGGTTCCGAATGGACCTAGGGTTAGGGTTATGTTGAGGGCTAGGTATAGAGATCCAGTTAGGGTTCCGATTGGACCTAGGGTTAGGGTTATGTTGAGGGCTAGGGTTAGCGATCCGGTTAGTGTTATGATTGGACCTAGGGTTAGGGTTACGTTGAGGGCTAGTGTTAGAGATCCGGTTAGGGTTCCGATTGGACCTAGGGTTAGGGTTATGTAGAGGGGTAGTGTTAGAGATCCCGTTAGGGTTACGATTGGACCTAGGGTTAGGGTTATGTTGATGAGTAGGTTTAGAGATCCAGTTAGGGTTCCGATTGGACCTCGCGTTAGGGTTATGTTGAGGGCTAGGGTTACAGATCAGTTTAGGGTTCCGATTGGACCTAGGGTTAGGGTTATGTTGAGGGCTAGGGTTAGAGATCAGGTTAGGGTTCCGATTGGACCTAGGGTTAGGGTTCTGTTGAGGGCTAGGGTTACAGATCAGTTTAGGGTTCCGATTGGACCTAGGGTTAGGGTTATGTTGAGGGCTAGGGTTAGAGATACGGTTAGGGTTCCGATTGGACCTAGGGTTAGGGTTATGTTGAGGGCTAGGGTTAGGGATCCGGTTAGGGTTCCGATTGGACCTAGGGTTAGGGTTATGTTGAGGGCTAGGGTTAGAGATCCGGTTAGGGTTCCCTTTGGACCTAGGGTTAGGGTTAGGTTAAGGGCTAGTGTTATAGATCCAGTTAGGGTTACGATTGGACCTAGGGTTAGGCTTATGTTGAGGGCTAGGGTTAGAGATCCGGTTAGGGTTCCGATTGGACCTAGGGTTAGGGTTATGTTGAGGGCTAGGGTTAGAGATCCAGTTAGGGTTCCGATTGGACCTAGGGTGAGGGTTATGTTGAGGGCTAGGGTTAGAGATCCGGTTAGGGTTCCCTTTGGACCTAGGGTTAGGGTTAGGTTAAGGGCTAGTGTTATAGATCCAGTTAGGGTTCCGATTGGACCTAGGGTTAGGGTTATGTTGAGGGCTAGGGTTAGAGATCCGGTTAGGTTTCCGATTGGACGTAGGGATAGGGTTATATTGAGGGCTAGGGTTAGAGATCTGGTTATGGTTACGATTGGACCTAGGGTTAGGGATATGTTGAGGGATAAGGTTAGAGATCCGTTTAGGGTTACGAATGGACCTAGGGTTAGGGTTATGATGAGGGCTAGGGTTCGAGATCCGGTTAGGGTTACGATTGGACCTAGGGTTAGGGTTATGTTGAGGGCTAGGGTTAGAGATCCGGTTAGGGTTCCGAATGGACCTAGGGTTAAGCGTATGTTGAGGGCTAGGGTTAGAGATCCGGGTAGGGTTCCGATTGGACCTAGGGTTAGCGTTATGTGGAGAGCTAGGGTTAGAGATCCGGTTAGGGTTCTGATTGGACCTAGGGTTAGGGTTATATGTAGGGCTAGGGTTAGAGATTCGGGTAGGGTTCCGATTGGACCTAGGGTTAGGGTTATGTTGAGGGCTAGGGTTAGAGATCCGGTTCGGGTTACGATTGGACCTAGGGTTAGGGATATGTTGAGGAATAGGGTTAGAGATCCGTTTAGGGTTACGATTGGACGTAGGGTTAGGGTTATGTTGAGGGCTAGGGTTAGCGATCCGGTTATGGTTACGATTGGACCTAGGGTTAGGGTTATGTTGAGGTCTAGGTTTAGAGATCCCGTTAGGTTTCCCATTGGACTTAGGGTTAGGGTTATTTTGAGGGCTAGGGTTTCAGATCAGGTTAGGGTTCCGATTGGACCTAGGGTTAGGGTTATGTTGATGGCTAGGTTTAGAGATCCAGTTAGGGTTCCGATTGGACCTAGGGTTAGGGTTATGTTGAGGGCTAGGGTTAGAGATCAGGTTAGGGTTCCGATTGGACTTAGGGTTAGGGTTATGTTGAGGGCTAGGGTTAGAGATCCGGTTAGGGTTCCGATTGGACTTAGGGTTAGGGTTATGTTGAGGGCTAGGCTTAGAGATCTGGTTAGGGTTCCCTTTGGACCTAGGGTTAGGGTTAGGTTGAGGGCTAGTGTTAGAGATCCAGTTAGGGTTACGATGGGACCTAGGGTTAGGGTTATTTTGAGGGATAGCTTTAGAGATCCGGTTAGGCTTACGATTGGACCTAAGGTTAGGGTTATGTTGAGGGCTAGGGTTAGAGATCCGGTTAGGGTTCCGATTGGACCTCCGGTTAGGGTTATGTTGAGTGCTAGGGTTAGAGATCCGGTTAGGGTTCCGATTGGACCTAGGGTTAGGTTTATGTTGAGGGCTAGGGTTAGAGATCCGGTTAGGGTTCCGATTGGACCTAGGGTTAGGGTTATGTTGAAGGCTAGGGTTAGAAATCCGGTTAGGGTTCCGATTGGACCTAGGGTTAGGGTTATGTTGAGGGCTAGGGTTAGAAATCCGGTTAGGGTTCCGATTGGACCTAGGTTTAGGGTTATGTTGAGGGCTAGGTATACAGATCCGGTTAGGGTTCCGATTGGACCTAGGGTTAGGGTTATGTTGAAGGCTAGGGTTAGAAATCCGGTTAGGGTTCCGATTGGACCTAGGGTTAGGGTTATGTTGAGGGCTAGGGTTAGAGATCCGGTTAGGGTTCCGATTGGACCTAGGGTTAGGGTTATGTTGAGAGCTAGGGTTAGAGATCCGGTTAGGGTTCCGATTGGACCTAGGGTTAGGGTTATGTTGAGGGCTAGTGTTAGATATCCGGTTAGGGTTCCGTTTGGACCAAGTTTTAGGGTTATGTTGAGGGCGAGTGGTAGAGATTAGGTTAGGGTTCCGATTGGACCTCGGGTTAGGGTTATGTTGAGGGCGAGGGGTAGAGTTCCTGTTAGGGTTCCGATTGTACCTAGAGTTACGGTTATGTTGCGGGCTGGGTTAGAGATCCTGTTAGGGTTCCGATTGAAACTAGGGTTAGTGTTATGTAGAGGGCTAGGGTTAGATATCCGGTTAGGGTTCCGATTGGACCTAGGGTTAGGGTTATGTTGAGGGCTAGGGTTAGATATCCGTTTAGGGTTCCGATTGGACCTAGGGTTAGGGTTATGTTGAGGGCTAGGGTTAGATATCCGTTTAGGGTTCCGATTGGACCTAGGGTTATGATTATGTTGAGGGCTAGGGATAGAGATCCGGTTAGGGTTCTGATTGGACCTAGGGTTAGGGTTATGTTGAGGGCGAGGGGTAGAGTTCCTGTTAGGGTTCCGATTGGACCTAGGGTTAGGGTTATGTTGATGGCTAGGTTTAGAGATCCAGTTAGGGTTCCGATTGGACCTCGCGTTAGGGTTATGTTGAGGGCTAGGGTTACAGTTCAGGTTAGGGTTCCGATTGGACCTAGGGTTAGGGTTATGTTGAGGGCTAGGGTTAGAGATCAGGTTAGGGTTCCGATTGGACCTAGGGTTAGGGTTATGTTGAGGGCTAGGGTTAGAGATCCAGTTAGGGTTCCGATTGGACATAGGGTGACTGTTATGTTGAGGGCTAGGGTTAGAGATCCGGTTAGGGTTCCCTTTGGACCTAGGGTTAGGGTTCGGTTAAGGGCTAGTGTTATAGATCCAGTTCGGGTTACGATTGGACCTAGGGTTAGGCTTATGTTGAGGGCTAGGGTTAGAGATCAGGTTAGGGTTCCGATTGGACCTAGGGTTAGGGTTATGTTGAGGGCTAGGGTTAGAGATCCAGTTAGGGTTCCGATTGGACATAGGGTGAGGGTTATGTTGAGGGTTAGGGTTAGAGATCCGGTTAGGGTTCCCTTTGGACCTAGGGTTAGGGTTAGATTAAGGGCTAGTGTTATAGATCGAGTTAGAGTTACGATTGGACCTAGGGTTAGGGTTATGTTGAGGGCTAGGGTTAGAGATCCGGTTAGGTTTCCGATTGGACGTAGGGATAGGGTTATATTGAGGGCTAGGGTTAGAGATCTGGTTATGGTTACGATTGGACCTAGGGTTAGGGTTATGTTGAGGGCTAGTGTTAGAGATCCGGTTAGGGTTACGATTGGACCTAGGGTTAGGGATATGTTGAGGGATAAGGTTAGAGATCCGTTTAGGGTTACGATTGTACCTAGGGTTAGGGTTATGATGAGGGCTAGGGTTCGAGATCCGGTTAGGGTTACGATTGGACCTAGGGTTAGGGTTATGTTGAGGGCTAGGGTTAGAGATCCGGGTAGGGTTCCGATTGGACCTAGGGTTAGGGTTATGTTGAGGGCTAACGTTAGAGATTCGGTTATGGTTCCGATTGGACCTAGGGTGAGGGTTACGTTGAGGTCTAGGTTTAGAGATCCGGTTAGGTTTCCCATTGGACGTAGGGTTAGGGTTATGTTGAGGGCTAACGTTAGAGAGTCGGTTATGGTTCCGATTGGACCTAGGGTGAGGGTTATGTTGAGGTCTAGGTTTAGAGATCCGGTTAGGTTTCCCATTGGACCTAGGGTTAGGGTTATGTTGAGGGCTCGGGTCACAGATCCGGTTAGGGTTCCGATTGGACCTAGGGTTAGGGTTATGTTGATGGCTAGGTTTAGAGATCCAGTTAGGGTCCGTTTGGACCTAGGGTTAGGGTTATGTTGAGGGCTAGGGTTAGAGATCAGGTTAGGGTTCCGATTGGACCTAGGGTTAGGGTTATGTTGAGGGATAGGGTTAGAGATCCGGTTAGGGTTCCGATTTGACCTAAGGTGAGGGTTTTGTTGAGGGCTAGGCTTAGAGATTCGGTTAGGGTTCCCTTTGGTCCTAGGGTTAGGGTTAGGTTGAGGGCTAGTGTTAGAGATCCAGTTAGGGTTACGATGGGACCTAGGGTTAGGGTTATTTTGAGGGATAGGTTTAGAGATCCTTTTAGGGTTACGATTGGACCTAGGGTTAGGGTTATGTTGAGGGCTAGGGTTAGAGATCCGGTTAGGTTTCCGATTGGACGTAGGGATAGGGTTATATTGAGGGCTAGGGTTAGAAATCTCCTTATGGTTACGATTGGACCTAGGGTTAGGGTTATGTTGAGGGCTAGGGTTAGAGATCCGGTTATGGTTCCGATTGTACCTAGGGTTAGGGTTATGTTGAGGGCTAGGGTTAGAGATCCGGTTATGGTTCCGATTGGACCTAGGGTGAGGGTTATGTTGAGGGCTAGGGTTAGAGATCCGGTTAGGGTTCCCTTTGGACCTAGGGTTAGGGTTAGGTTAAGGGCTAGTGTTATAGATCCAGTTAGGGTTACGATTCGACCTAGGGTTAGGGTTATGTTGAGGGCTAGGGTTAGAGATCCGACTAGGGTTCCGAATGGACCTAGGGTTAGTCTTATGTTGAGGACTAGGGTTAGAGATCCGGGTAGGGTTCCTTTTGGACCTAGGTTTAGGGTTATGTTGAGGGCTAGTGTTAGAGATCCGGTTAGGGTTACGATTGGACCTAGGGTTAGGGATATGTTGAGGGATAAGGTTAGAGATCCGTTTAGGGCTACGATTGGACCTAGGGTTAGGGTTATGATGAGGGCTAGGGTTCGAGATCCGGTTAGGGTTACGATTGGACCTAAGGTTAGGGTTATGTTGAGGGCTAGGGTTAGAGATCCGGTTAGGGTTCCGAATGGACCTAGGGTTAAGCTTATGTTGAGGGCTAGGGTTAGAGATCCGGGTAGGGTTCCTATTGGACCTAGGGTTAGCGTTATGTGGAGAGCTAGGGTTAGAGATCCGGTTAGGGTTCTGATTGGACCTAGGGTTAGGGTTATATGTAGGGCTAGGGTTAGAGATTCGGGTAGGGTTCCGATTGGACCTAGGGTTAGGGTTATGTTGAGGTCTAGGTTTAGTGATCCCGTTAGGTTTCCCATTGGACCTAGGGTTAGGGTTATTTTGAGGGCTAGGGTTTCAGATCAGGTTAGGGTTCCGATTGGACCTAGGGTTAGGGTTATGTTGATGGCTAGGTTTAGAGATCCAGTTAGGGATCCGATTGGACCTAGGGTTAGGGTTATGTTGACGGCTACGGTTAGAGATCAGGTTAGGGTGTCGATTGGACTTAGGGTTAGGGTTATGTTGAGGGCTAGGGTTAGAGATCCGGTTAGGGTTCCGATTTGACCTACGGTGAGGGTTATTTTGAGGGATAGGTTTAGAGATCCTTTTAGGGTTACGATTGGACCTAGGGTTAGGGTTATGTTGAGGGCTACGTTTAGAGATCCAGTTAGGGTTCCGATTGGACCTCGGGTTAGGGTTATGTTGAGGGCTAGGGTTACAGATCAGGTTAGGGTTCCGATTGGACCTAGGGTGAGGGTTATGTTGAGGGCTAGGGTTAGAGATCCGGTTAGGGTTCCCTTTGGACCTAGGGTTAGGGTTAGGTTAAGGGCTAGTGTTATAGATCCAGTTAGGGTTACGATTGGACCTAGTGTTAGGGTTATGTTGAGGGCTAGGGTTAGAGATCCGGTTAGGTTTCCGATTGGACGTAGGGATAGGGTTATATTGAGGGCTAGGGTTAGAGATCTGGTTATGGTTACGATTGGACCTAGGGTTAGGGTTATGTTGAGGGCTAGGGTTGGAGATCCGACTAGGGTTCCAAATGGACCTAGGGTTAGGCTTATGTTGAGGACTAGGGTTAGAGATCCGGGTAGGGTTCCTTTTGGACCTAGGTTTAGGGTTATGTTGAGGGCTAGTGTTAGAGATCCGGTTAGGGTTACGATTGGACCTAGGGTTAGGGATATGTTGAGGGATAAGGTTAGAGATCCGTTTAGGGTTACGAATGGACCTAGGGTTAGGGTTTTGATGAGGACTAGGGTTCGAGATCCGGTTAGGGTTACGATTGGACCTAGGGTTAGGGTTATGTTGAGGGCTAGGGTTAGAGATCCGGTTAGGGTTCCGAATGGACCTAGGGTTAAGCTTATGTTGAGGGCTAGGGTTAGAGATCCGGGTAGGGTTCCGATTGGACCTAGGGTTAGCGTTATGTGGAGAGCTAGGGTTAGAGATCCGGTTAGGGTTCTGATTGGACCTAGGGTTAGGGTTATATGTAGGGCTAGGGTTAGAGATTCGGGTAGGGTTCCGATTGGACCTAGGGTTAGGGTTATGTTGAGGGCTAGGGTTAGAGATCCGGTTCGGGTTACGATTGGACCTAGGGTTAGGGATATGTTGAGGAATAGGGTTAGAGATCCGTTTAGGGTTACGATTGGACGTAGGGTTAGGGTTATGTTGAGGGCTAGGGTTAGCGATCCGGTTATGGTTACGATTGGACTTAGGGTTAGGGTTATGTTGAGGGCTAGGGTTAGAGATACGGTTAGGGTTCCGATTTGACCTACGGTGAGGGTTATTTTGAGGGATAGGTTTAGAGATCCTTTTAGGGTTACGATTGGACCTAGGGTTAGGGTTATGTTGAGGGCTACGTTTAGAGATCCAGTTAGGGTTCCGATTGGACCTCGGGTTAGGGTTATGTTGAGGGCTAGGGTTACAGATCAGGTTAGGGTTCCGATTGGACCTAGGGTTAGGGTTATGTTGAGGGCTAGGGTTAGAGATCCGGTCAGGGTTCCGATTGGACCTAGGGTTAGGGTTAGGTTGAGGGCTAGTGTTAGAGATCCAGTTAGGGTTACGATTGGACCTAGGGTTAGGGTTTTGTTGAGGGATAGGGTTAGAGAAACTTTTAGGGTTTCGATTGGACCTAGGGTTAGGGTTATGCTGAGGGCTAGGGTTAGACATCCGGTTAGGTTTCCGATTGGACGTAGTGTTAGGGTTATATTGAGGGTTAGGGTTAGAGATCCGGTTATGGTTACGATTGGACCTAGGGTTAGGGTTATGTTGAGGGCTAGGGTTAGAGATCCGGTTAGGGTTCCGATTGTACCTAGGGTTAGGGTTATTTTAAGGGCTAGGGATAGAGATCCGGTTAGGCTTACGATTGGACCTAGGGTTAGAATCATGTTCCGGGCTAGGGTTAGACATCCGGTTAGGGTTCCGATTGGACCTAGGTTTAGGGTTATGTTGAGAGCGAGGGTTAGAGTTCCGGTTAGGGTTCCCTTTGGACCTAGGGTTAGGGTTATGTTGAGGGCTAGGGTTAGAGATCCGGTTAGGGTTCCGATTGTACCTAGGGTTAGGGTTATTTTAAGGGCTAGGGTTAGAGATCCGGTTAGGGTTCCGAATGGACCTAGGGTTAAGCTTATGTTGAGGGCTAAGGTTAGAGATCCGGGTAGGGTTCCGATTGGACCTAGGGTTAGCGTTATGTGGAGAGCTAGGGTTAGAGATCCGGGTAGGGTTCCGATTGGACCTAGGGTTAGGGTTATATGTAGGGCTAGGGTTAGAGATTCGGGTAGGGTTCCGATTGGACCTAGGGTTAGGGTTATTTTGAAGTCTAGGGTTAGAGATCCGGTTATGGTTACAATTGGACCTAGGGTTAGGGTTATGTTGAGGGCTAGGGTTAGCGATCCGGTTATGGTTACGATTGGACCTAGGGTTAGGGTTATGTTGAGGTCTAGGTTTAGAGATCCCGTTAGGTTTCCCATTGGACCTAGGGTTAGGGTTATTTTGAGGGCTAGGGTTTCAGATCAGGTTAGGGTTCCGATTGGACCTAGGGTTAGGGTTATGTTGATGGCTAGGTTTAGAGATCCAGTTAGGGTTCCGATTGGACCTAGGGTTAGGGTTATGTTGAGGGCTAGGGTTAGAGATCAGGTTAGGGTTCCGATTGGACTTAGGGTTAGGGTTATGTTGAGGGCTAGGGTTAGAGATCCGGTTAGGGTTCCGATTGGACCTAGGGTTAGGGTTATGTTGAGGGAGAGGGTTAGAGATCCTATTATGGTTACGATTGGACCTAGGGTTAGGGTTATGTTGATGGCTAGGTTTAGAGATCCAGTTAGGGTTCCGATTGGACCTCGCGTTAGGGTTATGTTGAGGGCTAGGGTTACAGATCAGGTTAGGGTTCCGATTGGACCTAGGGTTAGGGTTATGTTGAGGGCTAGGGATAGAGATCAGGTTAGGGTTCCGATTGGACCTAGGGTTAGGGTTATGTTGAGGGCTAGGGTTAGAGATCCGGTTAGGGTTCCATTTAGACCTAGGGTTAGTGTTATGTTGAGGGCTAGGGTTAGAGATCCAGTTAGGGTTCCGATTGGACCTAGGGTTAGGGTTATGTTGAGGGCTAGGGTTAGAGATCCAGTTAGGGTTCCGATTGGACATAGGGTGAGGGTTATGTTGAGGGCTAGGGTTAGAGATCCGGTTAGGGTTCCCTTTGGACCTAGGGTTAGGGTTAGGTTAAGGGCTAGTGTTATAGATCCAGTTCGGGTTACGATTGGACCTAGGGTTAGGGTTATGTTGAGGGCTAGGGTTAGAGATCAGGTTAGGGTTCCGATTGGACCTAGGGTTAGGGTTATGTTGAGGGCTAGGGTTAGAGATCCAGTTAGGGTTCCGATTGGACCTAGGGTGAGGGTTATGTTGAGGGCTAGGGTTAGAGATCCGGTTAGGGTTCCCTTTGGACCTAGGGTTAGGGTTAGGTTAAGGGCTAGTGTTATAGATCCAGTTAGAGTTACGATTGGACCTAGGGTTAGGGTTATGTTGAGGGTTAGGTTTAGAGATCCGGTAGGTTTCCGATTGGACGTAGGGATAGGGTTATATTGAGGGCTAGGGTTAGAGATCTGGTTATGGTTACGATTGGACCTAGGGTTAGGGTTATGTTGAGGGCTAGTGTTAGAGATCCGGTTAGGGTTACGATTGGTCCTAGGGTTAGGGATATGTTGTGGGATAAGGTTAGAGATCCGTTTAGGGTTACGATTGTACCTAGGGTTAGGCTTATGTTGAGGGCTAGGGTTAGAGATCCGAGTAGGGTTCTGATTGGACCTAGGGTTAGGGTTATGTTGAGGGCTAACGTTAGAGATTCGGTTATGGTTCCGATTGGACCTAGGGTGAGGGTTACGTTGAGGTCTAGGTTTAGAGATCCGGTTAGGTTTCCCATTGGACGTAGGGTTAGGGTTATGTTGAGGGCTAACGTTAGAGAGTCGGTTATGGTTCCGATTGGACCTAGGGTGAGGGTTATGTTGAGGTCTAGGTTTAGAGATCCGGTTAGGTTTCCCTTTGGACCTAGGGTTAGGGTTATGTTGAGGGCTCGGGTCACAGATCCGGTTAGGGTTCCGATTGGACCTAGGGTTAGGGTTATGTTGATGGCTAGGTTTAGAGATCCAGTTAGGGTCCGATTGGACCTAGGGTTAGGGTTATGTTGAGGGCTAGGGTTAGAGATCAGGTTAGGGTTCCGATTGGACCTAGGGTTAGGGTTATGTTGAGGGATAGGGTTAGAGATCCGGTTAGGGTTCCGATTTGACCTAAGGTGAGGGTTTTGTTGAGGGCTAGGCTTAGAGATCCGGTTAGTGTTCCCTTTGGTCCTAGTGTTAGGGTTAGGTTGAGGGCTAGTGTTAGAGATCCAGTTAGGGTTACGATGGGACCTAGGGTTAGGGTTATATTGAGGGATAGGTTTAGAGATCCTTTTAGGGTTACGATTGGACCTAGGGTTAGGGTTATGTTGAGGGCTAGGGTTAGAGATCCGTTTAGGTTTCCGATTGGACGTAGGGATAGGGTTATATTGAGGGCTAGGGTTAGAGATCTCCTTATGGTTACGATTGGACCTAGGGTTAGGGTTATGTTGAGGGCTAGTGTTAGAGATCCGGTTATGGTTCCGATTGGACCTAGGGTTAGGGTTATGTTGAGGGCTAGGGTTAGAGATCCGGTTAGGGTTGCCTTTGGACCTAGGGTTAGGGTTAGGTTAAGGGCTAGTGTTATATCCAGTTAGGGTTACGATTGGACCTATGTTTAGGGTTATGTTGAGGGCTAGGGTTAGAGATCCGGTTAGGGTTCCGATTGGACCTAGGGTTAGGGTTATGTTGAGGGCTAGGGTTAGAGATCCAGTTAGGGTTCCCTTTGGACCTAGGGTTAGGGTTAGATTAAGGGCTAGTGTTATAGATCCAGTTAGGGTTACGATTGGACCTAGGGTTAGGGTTATGTTGAGGGCTAGGGTTAGAGATCCGGTTAGGTTTCCGATTGGACGTAGGGATAGGGTTATATTGAGGGCTAGGGTTAGAGATCTGGTTATGGTTACGATTGGACCTAGGGTTAGGGTTATGTTGAGGGCTAGGGTTAGAGATCCGACTAGGGTTCCGAATGGACCTAGGGTTAAGCTTATGTTGAGGGCTAGGGTTAGAGATCCGGGTAGGGTTCCGATTGGACCTAGGGTTAGCGTTATGTGGAGAGCTAGGGTTAGAGATCCGGTTAGGGTTCTGATTGGACCTAGGGTTAGGGTTATATGTAGGGCTAGGGTTAGAGATCCGGTTAGGGTTCGGATTGGACCTAGGGTTAGGGTTATGTAGAGGGCTAGGATTAGAGATCCGGTTAGTGTTACGATTGGACCTACGGTTAGGGTTACGTTGAGGGCTAGGGTTAGAGATCCGGTTAGGGTTCCGAATGGACCTAGGGTTAGGGTTATGTTGAGGGCTAGGTATAGAGATCCAGTTAGGGTTCCGATTGGACCTAGGGTTAGGGTTATGTTGAGGGCTAGGGTTAGCGATCCGGTTAGTGTTATGATTGGACCTAGGGTTAGGGTTACGTTGAGGGCTAGGGTTAGAGATCCGGTTAGGGTTCCGATTGGACCTAGGGTTAGGGTTATGTAGAGGGGTAGTGTTAGAGATCCCGTTAGGGTTACGATTGGACCTAGGGTTAGGGTTATGTTGATGACTAGGTTTAGAGATCCAGTTAGGGTTCCGATTGGACCTCGCGTTAGGGTTATGTTGAGGGCTAGGGTTACAGATCAGTTTAGGGTTCCGATTGGACCTAGGGTTAGGGTTATGTTCAGGGCTAGGTTTAGAGATCAGGTTAGGGTTCCGATTGGACCTAGGGTTAGGGTTATGTTGAGGGCTAGGGTTAAAGATCCGGTTAGGGTTCCGATTGGACCTAGGGTTAGGGTTATGTTGAGGGCTAGGGTTAGAGATCCGGTTATGGTTCCGATTGGACCTAGGGTTAGGGTTATGTTGAGGGCTAGGGTTAGAGATCCGGTTAGTGTTATGATTGGACCTAGGGTTAGGGTTACGTTGAGGGCTAGGGTTAGAGATCCGGTTAGGGTTCCGATTGGACCTAGGGTTAGGGTTATGTAGAGGGGTAGTGTTAGAGATCCCGTTAGGGTTACGATTGGACCTAGGGTTAGGGTTATGTTGATGACTAGGTTTAGAGATCCAGTTAGGGTTCCGATTGGACCTCGCGTTAGGGTTATGTTGAGGGCTAGGGTTACAGATCAGTTTAGGGTTCCGATTGGACCTAGGGTTAGGGTTATGTTCAGGGCTAGGTTTAGAGATCAGGTTAGGGTTCCGATTGGACCTAGGGTTAGGGTTATGTTGAGGGCTAGGGTTAAAGATCCGGTTAGGGTTCCGATTGGACCTAGGGTTAGGGTTATGTTGAGGGCTAGGTTTAGAGATCAGGTTATGGTTCCGATTGGACCTAGGGTTAGGGTTATGTTGAGGGCTAGGGTTAAAGATCCGGTTAGGGTTCCGATTGGACCTAGGGTTAGGGTTATGTTGAGGGCTAGGGTTAGAGATCCGGTTATGGTTCCGATTGGACCTAGGGTTAGGGTTATGTTGAGGGCTAGTGTTAGAGATCCAGTTAGGGTTACGATGGGACCTAGGGTTAGGGTTATATTGAGGGATAGGTTTAGAGATCCTTTTAGGGTTACGATTGGACCTAGGGTTAGGGTTATGTTGAGGGCTAGGGTTAGAGATCCGTTTAGGTTTCCGATTGGACGTAGGGATAGGGTTATATTGAGGGCTAGGGTTAGAGATCTCCTTATGGTTACGATTGGACCTAGGGTTAGGGTTATGTTGAGGGCTAGTGTTAGAGATCCGGTTATGGTTCCGATTGGACCTAGGGTTAGGGTTATGTTGAGGGCTAGGGTTAGAGATCCGGTTAGGGTTGCCTTTGGACCTAGGGTTAGGGTTAGGTTAAGGGCTAGTGTTATATCCAGTTAGGGTTACGATTGGACCTATGGTTAGGGTTATGTTGAGGGCTAGGGTTAGAGATCCGGTTAGGGTTCCGATTGGACCTAGGGTTAGGGTTATGTTGAGGGCTAGGGTTAGAGATCCAGTTAGGGTTCCCTTTGGACCTAGGGTTAGGGTTAGATTAAGGGCTAGTGTTATAGATCCAGTTAGGGTTACGATTGGACCTAGGGTTAGGGTTATGTTGAGGGCTAGGGTTAGAGATCCGGTTAGGTTTCCGATTGGACGTAGGGATAGGGTTATATTGAGGGCTAGGGTTAGAGATCTGGTTATGGTTACGATTGGACCTAGGGTTAGGGTTATGTTGAGGGCTAGGGTTAGAGATCCGACTAGGGTTCCGAATGGACCTAGGGTTAAGCTTATGTTGAGGGCTAGGGTTAGAGATCCGGGTAGGGTTCCGATTGGACCTAGGGTTAGCGTTATGTGGAGAGCTAGGGTTAGAGATCCGGTTAGGGTTCTGATTGGACCTAGGGTTAGGGTTATATGTAGGGCTAGGGTTAGAGATCCGGTTAGGGTTCGGATTGGACCTAGGGTTAGGGTTATGTAGAGGGCTAGGATTAGAGATCCGGTTAGTGTTACGATTGGACCTACGGTTAGGGTTACGTTGAGGGCTAGGGTTAGAGATCCGGTTAGGGTTCCGAATGGACCTAGGGTTAGGGTTATGTTGAGGGCTAGGTATAGAGATCCAGTTAGGGTTCCGATTGGACCTAGGGTTAGGGTTATGTTGAGGGCTAGGGTTAGCGATCCGGTTAGTGTTATGATTGGACCTAGGGTTAGGGTTACGTTGAGGGCTAGGGTTAGAGATCCGGTTAGGGTTCCGATTGGACCTAGGGTTAGGGTTATGTAGAGGGGTAGTGTTAGAGATCCCGTTAGGGTTACGATTGGACCTAGGGTTAGGGTTATGTTGATGACTAGGTTTAGAGATCCAGTTAGGGTTCCGATTGGACCTCGCGTTAGGGTTATGTTGAGGGCTAGGGTTACAGATCAGTTTAGGGTTCCGATTGGACCTAGGGTTAGGGTTATGTTCAGGGCTAGGTTTAGAGATCAGGTTAGGGTTCCGATTGGACCTAGGGTTAGGGTTATGTTGAGGGCTAGGGTTAAAGATCCGGTTAGGGTTCCGATTGGACCTAGGGTTAGGGTTATGTTGAGGGCTAGGGTTAGAGATCCGGTTATGGTTCCGATTGGACCTAGGGTTAGGGTTATGTTGAGGGCTAGGGTTAGAGATCCGGTTAGTGTTATGATTGGACCTAGGGTTAGGGTTACGTTGAGGGCTAGGGTTAGAGATCCGGTTAGGGTTCCGATTGGACCTAGGGTTAGGGTTATGTAGAGGGGTAGTGTTAGAGATCCCGTTAGGGTTACGATTGGACCTAGGGTTAGGGTTATGTTGATGACTAGGTTTAGAGATCCAGTTAGGGTTCCGATTGGACCTCGCGTTAGGGTTATGTTGAGGGCTAGGGTTACAGATCAGTTTAGGGTTCCGATTGGACCTAGGGTTAGGGTTATGTTCAGGGCTAGGTTTAGAGATCAGGTTAGGGTTCCGATTGGACCTAGGGTTAGGGTTATGTTGAGGGCTAGGGTTAAAGATCCGGTTAGGGTTCCGATTGGACCTAGGGTTAGGGTTATGTTGAGGGCTAGGGTTAGAGATCCGGTTATGGTTCCGATTGGACCTAGAGTTAGGGTTATGTTGAGGGCTAGGGTTAGAGATCCGGTTAGGGTTCCCTTTGGACTTAGGGTTAGGGTTAGGTTAAGGGCTAGTGTTATAGATCCAGTTAGGGTTACGATTGGACCTATGGTTAGGGTTATGTTGAGGGCTAGGGTTAGAGATCCGGTTAGGGTTCCGATTGGACCTAGGGTTAGGGTTTTGTTGAGGGCTAGGGTTAGAGATCCAGTTAGGGTTCCGATTGGACCTAGGGTGAGGGTTATGTTGAGGGCTAGGGTTAGAGATCCGGTTAGGGTTTCCTTTGGACCTAGGGTTAGGGTTAGGTTAAGGGCTAGTGTTATAGATCCAGTTAGGGTTACGATTGGACCTAGGGTTAGGGTTATGTTGAGGGTTAGGGTTAGAGATCCGACTAGGGTTCCGAATGGACCTAGGGTTAGGCTTATGTTGAGGACTAGGGTTAGAGATCCGGGTAGGGTTCCTTTTGGACCTAGGTTTAGGGTTATGTTGAGGGCTAGTTTTAGAGATCCGGTTAGGGTTACGATTGGACCTAGGGTTAGGGATATGTTGAGGGATAAGGTTAGAGATCCGTTTAGGGTTACGATTGGACCTAGGGTTAGGGTTATGATGAGGGCTAGGGTTCGAGATCCGGTTAGGGTTACGATTGGACCTAGGGTTAGGGTTATGTTGAGGGCTAGGGTTAGAGATCCGGTTAGGGTTCCGAATGGACCTAGGGTTAAGCTTATGTTGAGGGCTAAGGTTAGAGATCCGGGTAGGGTTCCGATTGGACCTAGGGTTAGCGTTATGTGGAGAGCTAGGGTTAGAGATCCGGGTAGGGTTCCGATTGGACCTAGGGTTAGGGTTATATGTAGGGCTAGGGTTAGAGATTCGGGTAGGGTTCCGATTGGACCTAGGGTTAGGGTTATGTTGAAGTCTAGGGTTAGAGATCCGGTTATGGTTACAATTGGACCTAGGGTTAGGGTTATGTTGAGGGCTAGGGTTAGCGATCCGGTTATGGTTACGATTGGACCTAGGGTTAGGGTTATGTTGAGGTCTAGGTTTAGAGATCCCGTTAGGTTTCCCATTGGACCTAGGGTTAGGGTTATTTTGAGGGCTAGGGTTTCAGATCAGGTTAGGGTTCCGATTGGACCTAGGGTTAGGGTTATGTTGATGGCCAGGTTTAGAGATCCAGTTAGGGTTCGGATTGGACCTAGGGTTAGGGTTATGTTGAGGGCTAGGGTTAGAGATCAGGTTAGGTTTCCGATTGGACTTAGGGTTAGGGTTATGTTGAGGGCTAGGGTTAGAGATACGGTTAGGGTTCCGATTTGACCTACGGTGAGGGTTATTTTGAGGGATAGGTTTAGAGATCCTTTTAGGGTTACGATTGGACCTAGGGTTAGGGTTATGTTGAGGGCTACGTTTAGAGATCCAGTTAGGGTTCCGATTGGACCTCGGGTTAGGGTTATGTTGAGGGCTAGGGTTACAGATCAGGTTAGGGTTCCGATTGGACCTAGGGTTAGGGTTATGTTGAGGGCTAGGGTTAGAGATCCGGTCAGGGTTCCGATTGGACCTAGGGTTAGGGTTAGGTTGAGGGCTAGTGTTAGAGATCCAGTTAGGGTTACGATTGGACCTAGGGTTAGGGTTTTGTTGAGGGATAGGGTTAGAGAAACTTTTAGGGTTTCGATTGGACCTAGGGTTAGGGTTATGCTGAGGGCTAGGGTTAGACATCCGGTTAGGTTTCCGATTGGACGTAGTGTTAGGGTTATATTGAGGGTTAGGGTTAGAGATCCGGTTATGGTTACGATTGGACCTAGGGTTAGGGTTATGTTGAGGGCTAGGGTTAGAGATCCGGTTAGGGTTCCGATTGTACCTAGGGTTAGGGTTATTTTAAGGGCTAGGGATAGAGATCCGGTTAGGCTTACGATTGGACCTAGGGTTAGAATCATGTTCCGGGCTAGGGTTAGACATCCGGTTAGGGTTCCGATTGGACCTAGGTTTAGGGTTATGTTGAGAGCGAGGGTTAGAGTTCCGGTTAGGGTTCCCTTTGGACCTAGGGTTAGGGTTAGGTTAAGGGCTAGTGTTATAGATCCAGTTAGGGTTACGATTGGACCTAGGGTTAGGGTTATGTTGAGGGCTAGGGTTAGAGATCCGGTTAGGTTTCCGATTGGACGTAGGGATAGGGTTATATTGAGGGCTCGGGTTAGAGATCTGGTTATGGTTACGATTGGACCTAGGGTTAGGGTTATGTTGAGGGCTAGGGTTAGAGATCCGACTAGGGTTCCGAATGGACCTAGGGTTAGGCTTATGTTGAGGACTAGGGTTAGAGATCCGGGTAGGGTTCCTTTTGGACCTAGGTTTAGGGTTATGTTGAGGGCTAGTGTTAGAGATCTGGTTAGGGTTACGATTGGACCTAGGGTTAGGGATATGTTGAGGGATAAGGTTAGAGATCCGTTTAGGGTTACGAATGGACCTAGGGTTAGGGTTATGATGAGGGCTAGGGTTCGAGATCCGGTTAGGGTTACGATTGGACCTAGGGTTAGGGTTATGTTGAGGGCTAGGGTTAGAGATCCGGGTAGGGTTCCGATTGGACCTAGGGTTAGCGTTATGTGGAGAGCTAGGGTTAGAGATCCGGTTAGGGTTCTGATTGGACCTAGGGTTAGGGTTATATGTAGGGCTAGGGTTAGAGATTCGGGTGGGGTTCCGATTGGACCTAGGGTTAGGGTTATGTTGAGGGCTAGGGTTAGAGATCCGGTTCGGGTTACGATTGGACCTAGGGTTAGGGATATGTTGAGGAATAGGGTTAGAGATCCGTTTAGGGTTACGATTGGACGTAGGGTTAGGGTTATGTTGAGGGCTAGGGTTAGCGATCCGGTTATGGTTACGATTGGACCTAGGGTTAGGGTTATGTTGAGGTCTAGGTTTAGAGATCCCGTTAGGTTTCCCATTGGACCTAGGGTTAGGGTTATTTTGAGGGCTAGGGTTTCAGATCAGGTTAGGGTTCCGATTGGACCTAGGGTTAGGGTTATGTTGATGGCTAGGTTTAGAGATCCAGTTAGGGTTCCGATTGAACCTAGGGTTAGGGTTATGTTGAGGGCTAGGGTTAGAGATCAGGTTAGGGTTCCGATTGGACTTAGGGTGAGGGTTATGTTGAGGGCTAGGGTTAGAGATCCGGTTAGGGTTTCGATTGGACCTAGGGTTAGGGTTATGTAGAGGGCTTGGATTAGAGATCCGGTTAGTGTTACGATTGGACCTAGGGTTAGGGTTACGTTCAGGGCTAGGGTAGAGATCCGGTTAGGGTTCCGAATGGACCTAAGGTTAGGGTTATGTTGAGGGCTAGGTATAGAGATCCAGTTAGGGTTCCGATTGGACCTAGAGTTAGGGTTATGTTGAGGGCTAGGGTTAGCGATCCGGTTAGTGTTATGATTGGACCTAGGGTTAGGGTTATGTTGAGGGCTAGGGTTAGAGATCCGGTTAGGGTTCCGATTGGACCTAGGGTTAGGGTTATGTAGAGGGGTAGTGTTAGAGATCCCGTTAGGGTTACGATTGGACCTAGGGTTAGGGTTATGTTGATGACTAGGTTTAGAGATCCAGTTAGGGTTCCGATTGGACCTCGCGTTAGGGTTATGTTGAG
The DNA here is from genome assembly GCF_054644295.1 of Miniopterus natalensis. Lineage (NCBI taxonomy): Eukaryota > Metazoa > Chordata > Mammalia > Chiroptera > Miniopteridae > Miniopterus > Miniopterus natalensis. Next base: position 87,240,701 of record NC_142088.1, read on the forward strand.
GGCTAGGGTTACAGATCAGTTTAGGGTTCCGATTGGACCTAGGGTTAGGGTTATGTTGAGTGCTAGGGTTAGAGATCAGGTTAGGGTTCCGATTGGACCTAGGGTTAGGGTTATGTTGAGGGCTAGGGTTAGAGATCCGGTTAGGGTTCCGATTGGACCTAGGGTTAGGGTTATGTTGAGGGCTAGGGTTAGAGATCCGGTTAGGGTTCCGATTGGACCTAGGGTTAGGGTTATGTTGAGGGCTAGGGTTAGAGATCCGGTTTGGGTTCCCTTTGGACCTAGGGTTAGGGTTAGGTTAAGGGCTAGTGTTATAGATCCAGTTAGGGTTACGATTGGACCTAGGGTTAGGGTTATGTTGAGGGCTAGGGTTAGAGATCCGGTTAGGGTTCCGATTGGACCTAGGGTTAGGGTTATGTTGAGGGCTAGGGTTAGAGATCCAGTTAGGGTTCCGATTGAACCTAGGGTGAGGGTTATGTTGAGGGCTAGGGTTACAGATCCGGTTAGGGTTCCCTTTGGACCTAGGGTTAGGGTTAGGTTAAGGGCTAGTGTTATAGATCCAGTTAGGGTTACGATTGGACCTAGGGTTAGGGTTATGTTGAGGGCTAGGGTTAGAGATCCGGTTAGGTTTCCGATTGGACGTAGGGATAGGGTTATATTGAGGGCTAGGGTTAGAGATCTGGTTATGGTTACGATTGGACCTAGGGTTAGGGTTATGTTGAGGGCTAGGGTTAGAGATCCGACTAGGGTTCCGAATGGACCTAGGGTTAGGCTTATGTTGAGGACTAGGGTTAGAGATCCGGGTAGGGTTCCTTTTGGACCTAGGTTTAGGGTTATGTTGAGGGCTAGTGTTAGAGATCCGGTTAGGGTTACGATTGGACCTAGGGTTAGGGATATGTTGAGGGATAAGGTTAGAGATCCGTTTAGGGTTACGAATGGTCCTAGGGTTAGGGTTATGATGAGGGCTAGGGTTCGAGATCCGGTTAGGGTTACGATTGGACCTAGGGTTAGGGTTATGTTGAGGGCTAGGGTTAGAGATCCGGTTAGGGTTCCGAATGGACCTAGGGTTAAGCTTATGTTGAGGGCTAGGGTTAGAGATCCGGGTAGGGTTCCGATTGGACCTAGGGTTAGCGTTATGTGGAGAGCTAGGGTTAGAGATCCGGTTAGGGTTCTGATTGGACCTAGGGTTAGGGTTATATGTAGGGCTAGGGTTAGAGATTCGGGTAGGGTTCCGATTGGACCTAGGGTTAGGGTTATGTTGAGGGCTAGGGTTAGAGATCCGGTTCGGGTTACGATTGGACCTAGGGTTAGGGATATGTTGAGGAATAGGGTTAGAGATCCGTTTAGGGTTACGATTGGACGTAGGGTTAGGGTTATGTTGAGGGCTAGGGTTAGCGATCCGGTTATGGTTACGATTGGTCCTAGGGTTAGGGTTATGTTGAGGGCTAGGGTTAGAGATCCGTCTAGGGTTCCGAATGGACCTAGGGTTAGGCTTATGTTGAGGACTAGGGTTAGAGATCCGGGTAGGGTTCCTTTTGGACCTAGGTTTAGGGTTATGTTGAGGGCTAGTGTTAGAGATCCGGTTAGGGTTACGATTGGACCTAGGGTTAGGGATATGTTGAGGGATAAGGTTAGAGATCCGTTTAGGGTTACGAATGGACCTAGGGTTAGGGTTATGATGAGGGCTAGGGTTCGAGATCCGGTTAGGGTTACGATTGGACCTAGGGTTAGGATTATGTTGAGGGCTAGGGTTAGAGATCCGGGTAGGGTTCCGATTGGACCTAGGGTTAGCGTTATGTGGAGAGCTAGGGTTAGAGATCCGGTTAGGGTTCTGATTGGACCTAGGGTTAGGGTTATATGTAGGGCTAGGGTTAGAGATTCGGGTAGGGTTCCGATTGGACCTAGGGTTAGGGTTATGTTGAGGGCTAGTGTTAGAGATCCGGTTCGGGTTACGATTGGACCTAGGGTTAGGGATATGTTGTGGAATAGGGTTAGAGATCCGTTTAGGGTTACGATTGGACGTAGGGTTAGGGTTATGTTGAGGGCTAGGGTTAGCGATCCGGTTATGGTTACGATTGGACCTAGGGTTAGGGTTATGTTGAGGTCTAGGTTTAGAGATCCCGTTAGGTTTCCCATTGGACTTAGGGTTAGGGTTATTTTGAGGGCTAGGGTTTCAGATCAGGTTAGGGTTCCGATTGGACCTAGGGTTAGGGTTATGTTGATGGCTAGGTTTAGAGATCCAGTTAGGGTTCCGATTGGACCTAGGGTTAGGGTTATGTTGAGGGCTAGGGTTAGAGATCAGGTTAGGGTTCCGATTGGACTTAGGGTTAGGGTTATGTTGAGGGCTAGGGTTAGAGATCCGGTTAGGGTTCCGATTTGACCTACGGTGAGGGTTTTGTTGAGGGCTAGGCTTAGAGATCCGGTTAGGGTTCCCTTTGGACCTAGGGTTAGGGTTAGGTTGAGGGCTAGTGTTAGAGATCCAGTTAGGGTTACGATGGGACCTAGGGTTAGGGTTATTTTGAGGGATAGGTTTAGAGATCCTTTTAGGGTTACGATTGGACCTAGCGTTAGGGTTATGTTGAGGGCTAGGTTTAGAGATCCAGTTAGGGTTCCGATTGGACCTCGGGTTAGGGTTATGTTGAGGGCTAGGGTTACAGATCAGGTTAGGGTTCCGATTGGACCTAGGGTTAGGGTTATGTTGAGGGCTAGGGTTAGAGATCCGGTCAGGGTTCCGATTGGACCTAGGGTTAGGGTTAGGTTGAGGGCTAGTGTTAGAGATCCAGTTAGGGTTACGATTGGACCTAGGGTTAGGGTTATGTTAAGGGATAGGGTTAGAGATCCTTTTAGGGTTTCGATTGGACCTAGGGTTAGGGTTATGCTGAGGGCTAGGTTTAGACATCCGGTTAGGTTTCCGATTGGACGTAGTGTTAGGGTTATATTGAGGGTTAGAGTTAGAGATCCGGTTATGGTTACGATTGGACCTAGGGTTAGGGTTATGTTGAGGGCTAGGGTTAGAGTTCCGGTTAGGGTTCCGATTGTGCCTAGGGTTAGGGTTATTTTAAGGGCTAGGGTTAGAGATCCGGTTAGGCTTACGATTGGACCTAGGGTTAGGATCATGTTCCGGGCTAGGGTTAGACATCCGGTTAGGGTTCCGATTGGACCTAGGTTTAGCGTTATGTTGAGAGCGAGGGTTAGAGTTCCGGTTAGGGTTCCGATTGGACCTAGGGTTAGGGTTATGTTGATGGCTAGCTTTAGAGATCCAGTTAGGGTTCCGATTGGACCTCGCGTTAGGGTTATGTTGAGGGCTAGGGTTACAGATCAGGTTAGGGTTCCGATTGGACCTATGGTTAGGGTTATGTTGAGGGCTAGGGTTAGAGATCAGGTTAGGGTTCCGATTGGACCTAGGGTTAGGGTTATGTTGAGGGCTAGGGTTAGAGATCCGGTTAGGGTTCCATTTAGACCTAGGGTGACTGTTATGTTGAGGGCTAGGCTTAGAGATCCGGTTAGGGTTCCCTTTGGACCTAGGGTTAGGGTTAGGTTAAGGGCTAGTGTTATAGATCCAGATCGGGTTACGATTGGACCTAGGGTTAGGCTTATGTTGAGGGCTAGGGTTAGAGATCAGGTTAGGGTTCCGATTGGACCTAGGGTTAGGGTTATGTTGAGGGCTAGGGTTAGAGATCCAGTTAAGGTTCCGATTGGACATAGGGTGAGGGTTATGTTGAGGGCTAGGGTTAGAGATCCGGTTAGGGTTCCCTTTGGACCTAGGGTTAGGGTTAGATTAAGGGCTAGTGTTATAGATCGAGTTAGAGTTACGATTGGACCTAGGGTTAGGGTTATGTTGAGGGCTAGGGTTAGAGATCCGGTTAGGTTTCCGATTGGACGTAGGGATAGGGTTATATTGAGGGCTAGGGTTAGAGATCTGGTTATGGTTACGATTGGACCTAGGGTTAGGGTTATGTTGAGGGCTAGTGTTAGAGATCCGGTTAGGGTTACGATTGGACCTAGGGTTAGGGATATGTTGAGGGATAAGGTTAGAGATCCGTTTAGGGTTACGATTGTACCTAGGGTTAGGGTTATGATGAGGGCTAGGGTTCGAGATCCGGTTAGGGTTACGATTGGACCTAGGGTTAGGGTTATGTTGAGGGCTAGGGTTAGAGATCCGGGTAGGGTTCCGATTGGACCTAGGGTTAGGGTTATGTTGAGGGCTAACGTTAGAGATTCGGTTATGGTTCCGATTGGACCTAGGGTGAGGGTTACGTTGAGGTCTAGGTTTAGAGATCCGGTTAGGTTTCCCATTGGACGTAGGGTTAGGGTTATGTTGAGGGCTAACGTTAGAGAGTCGGTTATGGTTCCGATTGGACCTAGGGTGAGGGTTATGTTGAGGTCTAGGTTTAGAGATCCGGTTAGGTTTCCCATTGGACCTAGGGTTAGGGTTATGTTGAGGGCTCGGGTCACAGATCCGGTTAGGGTTCCGATTGGACCTAGGGTTAGGGTTATGTTGATGGCTAGGTTTAGAGATCCAGTTAGGGTCCGTTTGGACCTAGGGTTAGGGTTATGTTGAGGGCTAGGGTTAGAGATCAGGTTAGGGTTCCGATTGGACCTAGGGTTAGGGTTATGTTGAGGGATAGGGTTAGAGATCCGGTTAGGGTTCCGATTTGACCTAAGGTGAGGGTTTTGTTGAGGGCTAGGCTTAGAGATTCGGTTAGGGTTCCCTTTGGTCCTAGGGTTAGGGTTAGGTTGAGGGCTAGTGTTAGAGATCCAGTTAGGGTTACGATGGGACCTAGGGTTAGGGTTATTTTGAGGGATAGGTTTAGAGATCCTTTTAGGGTTACGATTGGACCTAGGGTTAGGGTTATGTTGAGGGCTAGGGTTAGAGATCCGGTTAGGTTTCCGATTGGACGTAGGGATAGGGTTATATTGAGGGCTAGGGTTAGAGATCTCCTTATGGTTACGATTGGACCTAGGGTTAGGGTTATGTTGAGGGCTAGGGTTAGAGATCCGGTTATGGTTCCGATTGTACCTAGGGTTAGGGTTATGTTGAGGGCTAGGGTTAGAGATCCGGTTATGGTTCCGATTGGACCTAGGGTGAGGGTTATGTTGAGGGCTAGGGTTAGAGATCCGGTTAGGGTTCCCTTTGGACCTAGGGTTAGGGTTAGGTTAAGGGCTAGTGTTATAGATCCAGTTAGGGTTACGATTCGACCTAGGGTTAGGGTTAAGTTGAGGGCTAGGGTTAGAGATCCGACTAGGGTTCCGAATGGACCTAGGGTTAGGCTTATGTTGAGGACTAGGGTTAGAGATCCGGGTAGGGTTCCTTTTGGACCTAGGTTTAGGGTTATGTTGAGGGCTAGTGTTAGAGATCCGGTTAGGGTTACGATTGGACCTAGGGTTAGGGATATGTTGAGGGATAAGGTTAGAGATCCGTTTAGGGTTACGATTGGACGTAGGGTTAGGGTTATGTTGAGGGCTAGGGTTAGCGATCCGGTTATGGTTACGATTGGTCCTAGGGTTAGGGTTATGTTGAGGGCTAGGGTTAGAGATCCGTCTAGGGTTCCGAATGGACCTAGGGTTAGGCTTATGTTGAGGACTAGGGTTAGAGATCCGGGTAGGGTTCCTTTTGGACCTAGGTTTAGGGTTATGTTGAGGGCTAGTGTTAGAGATCCGGTTAGGGTTACGATTGGACCTAGGGTTAGGGATATGTTGAGGGATAAGGTTAGAGATCCGTTTAGGGTTACGAATGGACCTAGGGTTAGGGTTATGATGAGGGCTAGGGTTCGAGATCCGGTTAGGGTTACGATTGGACCTAGGGTTAGGGTTATGTTGAGGGCTAGGGTTAGAGATCCGGGTAGGGTTCCGATTGGACCTAGGGTTAGCGTTATGTGGAGAGCTAGGGTTAGAGATCCGGTTAGGGTTCTGATTGGACCTAGGGTTAGGGTTATATGTAGGGCTAGGGTTAGAGATTCGGGTAGGGTTCCGATTGGACCTAGGGTTAGGGTTATGTTGAGGGCTAGTGTTAGAGATCCGGTTCGGGTTACGATTGGACCTAGGGTTAGGGATATGTTGTGGAATAGGGTTAGAGATCCGTTTAGGGTTACGATTGGACGTAGGGTTAGGGTTATGTTGAGGGCTAGGGTTAGCGATCCGGTTATGGTTACGATTGGACCTAGGGTTAGGGTTATGTTGAGGTCTAGGTTTAGAGATCCCGTTAGGTTTCCCATTGGACTTAGGGTTAGGGTTATTTTGAGGGCTAGGGTTTCAGATCAGGTTAGGGTTCCGATTGGACCTAGGGTTAGGGTTATGTTGATGGCTAGGTTTAGAGATCCAGTTAGGGTTCCGATTGGACCTAGGGTTAGGGTTATGTTGAGGGCTAGGGTTAGAGATCAGGTTAGGGTTCCGATTGGACTTAGGGTTAGGGTTATGTTGAGGGCTAGGGTTAGAGATCCGGTTAGGGTTCCGATTTGACCTACGGTGAGGGTTTTGTTGAGGGCTAGGCTTAGAGATCCGGTTAGGGTTCCCTTTGGACCTAGGGTTAGGGTTAGGTTGAGGGCTAGTGTTAGAGATCCAGTTAGGGTTACGATGGGACCTAGGGTTAGGGTTATTTTGAGGGATAGGTTTAGAGATCCTTTTAGGGTTACGATTGGACCTAGCGTTAGGGTTATGTTGAGGGCTAGGTTTAGAGATCCAGTTAGGGTTCCGATTGGACCTCGGGTTAGGGTTATGTTGAGGGCTAGGGTTACAGATCAGGTTAGGGTTCCGATTGGACCTAGGGTTAGGGTTATGTTGAGGGCTAGGGTTAGAGATCCGGTCAGGGTTCCGATTGGACCTAGGGTTAGGGTTAGGTTGAGGGCTAGTGTTAGAGATCCAGTTAGGGTTACGATTGGACCTAGGGTTAGGGTTATGTTAAGGGATAGGGTTAGAGATCCTTTTAGGGTTTCGATTGGACCTAGGGTTAGGGTTATGCTGAGGGCTAGGTTTAGACATCCGGTTAGGTTTCCGATTGGACGTAGTGTTAGGGTTATATTGAGGGTTAGAGTTAGAGATCCGGTTATGGTTACGATTGGACCTAGGGTTAGGGTTATGTTGAGGGCTAGGGTTAGAGTTCCGGTTAGGGTTCCGATTGTGCCTAGGGTTAGGGTTATTTTAAGGGCTAGGGTTAGAGATCCGGTTAGGCTTACGAATGGACCTAGGGTTAGGATCATGTTCCGGGCTAGGGTTAGACATCCGGTTAGGGTTCCGATTGGACCTAGGTTTAGCGTTATGTTGAGAGCGAGGGTTAGAGTTCCGGTTAGGGTTCCGATTGGACCTAGGGTTAGGGTTATGTTGATGGCTAGCTTTAGAGATCCAGTTAGGGTTCCGATTGGACCTCGCGTTAGGGTTATGTTGAGGGCTAGGGTTACAGATCAGGTTAGGGTTCCGATTGGACCTATGGTTAGGGTTATGTTGAGGGCTAGGGTTAGAGATCAGGTTAGGGTTCCGATTGGACCTAGGGTTAGGGTTATGTTGAGGGCTAGGGTTAGAGATCCGGTTAGGGTTCCATTTAGACCTAGGGTGACTGTTATGTTGAGGGCTAGGCTTAGAGATCCGGTTAGGGTTCCCTTTGGACCTAGGGTTAGGGTTAGGTTAAGGGCTAGTGTTATAGATCCAGATCGGGTTACGATTGGACCTAGGGTTAGGCTTATGTTGAGGGCTAGGGTTAGAGATCAGGTTAGGGTTCCGATTGGACCTAGGGTTAGGGTTATGTTGAGGGCTAAGGTTAGAGATCCAGTTAAGGTTCCGATTGGACATAGGGTGAGGGTTATGTTGAGGGCTAGGGTTAGAGATCCGGTTAGGGTTCCCTTTGGACCTAGGGTTAGGGTTAGATTAAGGGCTAGTGTTATAGATCGAGTTAGAGTTACGATTGGACCTAGGGTTAGGGTTATGTTGAGGGCTAGGGTTAGAGATCCGGTTAGGTTTCCGATTGGACGTAGGGATAGGGTTATATTGAGGGCTAGGGTTAGAGATCTGGTTATGGTTACGATTGGACCTAGGGTTAGGGTTATGTTGAGGGCTAGTGTTAGAGATCCGGTTAGGGTTACGATTGGACCTAGGGTTAGGGATATGTTGAGGGATAAGGTTAGAGATCCGTTTAGGGTTACGATTGTACCTAGGGTTAGGGTTATGATGAGGGCTAGGGTTCGAGATCCGGTTAGGGTTACGATTGGACCTAGGGTTAGGGTTATGTTGAGGGCTAGGGTTAGAGATCCGGGTAGGGTTCCGATTGGACCTAGGGTTAGGGTTATGTTGAGGGCTAACGTTAGAGATTCGGTTATGGTTCCGATTGGACCTAGGGTGAGGGTTACGTTGAGGTCTAGGTTTAGAGATCCGGTTAGGTTTCCCATTGGACGTAGGGTTAGGGTTATGTTGAGGGCTAAAGTTAGAGAGTCGGTTATGGTTCCGATTGGACCTAGGGTGAGGGTTATGTTGAGGTCTAGGTTTAGAGATCCGGTTAGGTTTCCCATTGGACCTAGGGTTAGGGTTATGTTGAGGGCTCGGGTCACAGATCCGGTTAGGGTTCCGATTGGACCTAGGGTTAGGGTTATGTTGATGGCTAGGTTTAGAGATCCAGTTAGGGTCCGTTTGGACCTAGGGTTAGGGTTATGTTGAGGGCTAGGGTTAGAGATCAGGTTAGGGTTCCGATTGGACCTAGGGATAGGGTTATGTTGAGGGATAGGGTTAGAGATCCGGTTAGGGTTCCGATTTGACCTAAGGTGAGGGTTTTGTTGAGGGCTAGGCTTAGAGATTCGGTTAGGGTTCCCTTTGGTCCTAGGGTTAGGGTTAGGTTGAGGGCTAGTGTTAGAGATCCAGTTAGGGTTACGATGGGACCTAGGGTTAGGGTTATTTTGAGGGATAGGTTTAGAGATCCTTTTAGGGTTACGATTGGACCTAGGGTTAGGGTTATGTTGAGGGCTAGGGTTAGAGATCCGGTTAGGTTTCCGATTGGACGTAGGGATAGGGTTATATTGAGGGCTAGGGTTAGAGATCTCCTTATGGTTACGATTGGACCTAGGGTTAGGGTTATGTTGAGGGCTAGGGTTAGAGATCCGGTTATGGTTCCGATTGTACCTAGGGTTAGGGTTATGTTGAGGGCTAGGGTTAGAGATCCGGTTATGGTTCCGATTGGACCTAGGGTGAGGGTTATGTTGAGGGCTAGGGTTAGAGATCCGGTTAGGGTTCCCTTTGGACCTAGGGTTAGGGTTAGGTTAAGGGCTAGTGTTATAGATCCAGTTAGGGTTACGATTCGACCTAGGGTTAGGGTTAAGTTGAGGGCTAGGGTTAGAGATCCGACTAGGGTTCCGAATGGACCTAGGGTTAGGCTTATGTTGAGGACTAGGGTTAGAGATCCGGGTAGGGTTCCTTTTGGACCTAAGTTTAGGGTTATGTTGAGGGCTAGTGTTAGAGATCCGGTTAGGGTTACGATTGGACCTAGGGTTAGGGATATGTTGAGGGATAAGGTTAGAGATCCGTTTAGGGTTACGATTGGACCTAGGGTTAGGGTTATGATGAGGACTAGGGTTCGAGATCCGGTTAGGGTTACGATTGGACCTAGGGTTAGGGTTATGATGAGGGCTAGGGTTCGAGATCCGGTTAGGGTTACGATTGGACCTAGGGTTAGGGTTATGTTGAGGGCTAGGGTTAGAGATCCGGGTAGGGTTCCGATTGGACCTAGGGTTAGCGTTATGTGGAGAGCTAGGGTTAGAGATCCGGTTAGGGTTCTGATTGGACCTAGGGTTAGGGTTATATGTAGGGCTAGGGTTAGAGATTCGGGTAGGGTTCCGATTGGACCTAGGGTTAGGGTTATGTTGAGGGCTAGTGTTAGAGATCCGGTTCGGGTTACGATTGGACCTAGGGTTAGGGATATGTTGTGGAATAGGGTTAGAGATCCGTTTAGGGTTACGATTGGACGTAGGGTTAGGGTTATGTTGAGGGCTAGGGTTAGCGATCCGGTTATGGTTACGATTGGACCTAGGGTTAGGGTTATGTTGAGGTCTAGGTTTAGAGATCCCGTTAGGTTTCCCATTGGACTTAGGGTTAGGGTTATTTTGAGGGCTAGGGTTTCAGATCAGGTTAGGGTTCCGATTGGACCTAGGGTTAGGGTTATGTTGATGGCTAGGTTTAGAGATCCAGTTAGGGTTCCGATTGGACCTAGGGTTAGGGTTATGTTGAGGGCTAGGGTTAGAGATCAGGTTAGGGTTCCGATTGGACTTAGGGTTAGGGTTATGTTGAGGGCTAGGGTTAGAGATCCGGTTAGGGTTCCGATTTGACCTACGGTGAGGGTTTTGTTGAGGGCTAGGCTTAGAGATCCGGTTAGGGTTCCCTTTGGACCTAGGGTTAGGGTTAGGTTGAGGGCTAGTGTTAGAGATCCAGTTAGGGTTACGATGGGACCTAGGGTTAGGGTTATTTTGAGGGATAGGTTTAGAGATCCTTTTAGGGTTACGATTGGACCTAGCGTTAGGGTTATGTTGAGGGCTAGGTTTAGAGATCCAGTTAGGGTTCCGATTGGACCTCGGGTTAGGGTTATGTTGAGGGCTAGGGTTACAGATCAGGTTAGGGTTCCGATTGGACCTAGGGTTAGGGTTATGTTGAGGGCTAGGGTTAGAGATCCGGTCAGGGTTCCGATTGGACCTAGGGTTAGGGTTAGGTTGAGGGCTAGTGTTAGAGATCCAGTTAGGGTTACGATTGGACCTAGGGTTAGGGTTATGTTAAGGGATAGGGTTAGAGATCCTTTTAGGGTTTCGATTGGACCTAGGGTTAGGGTTATGCTGAGGGCTAGGTTTAGACATCCGGTTAGGTTTCCGATTGGACGTAGTGTTAGGGTTATATTGAGGGTTAGAGTTAGAGATCCGGTTATGGTTACGATTGGACCTAGGGTTAGGGTTATGTTGAGGGCTAGGGTTAGAGTTCCGGTTAGGGTTCCGATTGTGCCTAGGGTTAGGGTTATTTTAAGGGCTAGGGTTAGAGATCCGGTTAGGCTTACGATTGGACCTAGGGTTAGGATCATGTTCCGGGCTAGGGTTAGACATCCGGTTAGGGTTCCGATTGGACCTAGGTTTAGCGTTATGTTGAGAGCGAGGGTTAGAGTTCCGGTTAGGGTTCCGATTGGACCTAGGGTTAGGGTTATGTTGATGGCTAGCTTTAGAGATCCAGTTAGGGTTCCGATTGGACCTCGCGTTAGGGTTATGTTGAGGGCTAGGGTTACAGATCAGGTTAGGGTTCCGATTGGACCTATGGTTAGGGTTATGTTGAGGGCTAGGGTTAGAGATCAGGTTAGGGTTCCGATTGGACCTAGGGTTAGGGTTATGTTGAGGGCTAGGGTTAGAGATCCGGTTAGGGTTCCATTTAGACCTAGGGTGACTGTTATGTTGAGGGCTAGGCTTAGAGATCCGGTTAGGGTTCCCTTTGGACCTAGGGTTAGGGTTAGGTTAAGGGCTAGTGTTATAGATCCAGATCGGGTTACGATTGGACCTAGGGTTAGGCTTATGTTGAGGGCTAGGGTTAGAGATCAGGTTAGGGTTCCGATTGGACCTAGGGTTAGGGTTATGTTGAGGGCTAAGGTTAGAGATCCAGTTAAGGTTCCGATTGGACATAGGGTGAGGGTTATGTTGAGGGCTAGGGTTAGAGATCCGGTTAGGGTTCCCTTTGGACCTAGGGTTAGGGTTAGATTAAGGGCTAGTGTTATAGATCGAGTTAGAGTTACGATTGGACCTAGGGTTAGGGTTATGTTGAGGGCTAGGGTTAGAGATCCGGTTAGGTTTCCGATTGGACGTAGGGATAGGGTTATATTGAGGGCTAGGGTTAGAGATCTGGTTATGGTTACGATTGGACCTAGGGTTAGGGTTATGTTGAGGGCTAGTGTTAGAGATCCGGTTAGGGTTACGATTGGACCTAGGGTTAGGGATATGTTGAGGGATAAGGTTAGAGATCCGTTTAGGGTTACGATTGTACCTAGGGTTAGGGTTATGATGAGGGCTAGGGTTCGAGATCCGGTTAGGGTTACGATTGGACCTAGGGTTAGGGTTATGTTGAGGGCTAGGGTTAGAGATCCGGGTAGGGTTCCGATTGGACCTAGGGTTAGGGTTATGTTGAGGGCTAACGTTAGAGATTCGGTTATGGTTCCGATTGGACCTAGGGTGAGGGTTACGTTGAGGTCTAGGTTTAGAGATCCGGTTAGGTTTCCCATTGGACGTAGGGTTAGGGTTATGTTGAGGGCTAAAGTTAGAGAGTCGGTTATGGTTCCGATTGGACCTAGGGTGAGGGTTATGTTGAGGTCTAGGTTTAGAGATCCGGTTAGGTTTCCCATTGGACCTAGGGTTAGGGTTATGTTGAGGGCTCGGGTCACAGATCCGGTTAGGGTTCCGATTGGACCTAGGGTTAGGGTTATGTTGATGGCTAGGTTTAGAGATCCAGTTAGGGTCCGTTTGGACCTAGGGTTAGGGTTATGTTGAGGGCTAGGGTTAGAGATCAGGTTAGGGTTCCGATTGGACCTAGGGATAGGGTTATGTTGAGGGATAGGGTTAGAGATCCGGTTAGGGTTCCGATTTGACCTAAGGTGAGGGTTTTGTTGAGGGCTAGGCTTAGAGATTCGGTTAGGGTTCCCTTTGGTCCTAGGGTTAGGGTTAGGTTGAGGGCTAGTGTTAGAGATCCAGTTAGGGTTACGATGGGACCTAGGGTTAGGGTTATTTTGAGGGATAGGTTTAGAGATCCTTTTAGGGTTACGATTGGACCTAGGGTTAGGGTTATGTTGAGGGCTAGGGTTAGAGATCCGGTTAGGTTTCCGATTGGACGTAGGGATAGGGTTATATTGAGGGCTAGGGTTAGAGATCTCCTTATGGTTACGATTGGACCTAGGGTTAGGGTTATGTTGAGGGCTAGGGTTAGAGATCCGGTTATGGTTCCGATTGTACCTAGGGTTAGGGTTATGTTGAGGGCTAGGGTTAGAGATCCGGTTATGGTTCCGATTGGACCTAGGGTGAGGGTTATGTTGAGGGCTAGGGTTAGAGATCCGGTTAGGGTTCCCTTTGGACCTAGGGTTAGGGTTAGGTTAAGGGCTAGTGTTATAGATCCAGTTAGGGTTACGATTCGACCTAGGGTTAGGGTTAAGTTGAGGGCTAGGGTTAGAGATCCGACTAGGGTTCCGAATGGACCTAGGGTTAGGCTTATGTTGAGGACTAGGGTTAGAGATCCGGGTAGGGTTCCTTTTGGACCTAGGTTTAGGGTTATGTTGAGGGCTAGTGTTAGAGATCCGGTTAGGGTTACGATTGGACCTAGGGTTAGGGATATGTTGAGGGATAAGGTTAGAGATCCGTTTAGGGTTACGATTGGACCTAGGGTTAGGGTTATGATGAGGACTAGGGTTCGAGATCCGGTTAGGGTTACGATTGGACCTAGGGTTAGGGTTATGTTGAGGGCTAGGGTTAGAGATCCGGTTAGGGTTCCGAATGGACCTAGGGTTAAGCTTATGTTGAGGGCTAGGGTTAGAGATCCGGGTAGGGTTCCTATTGGACCTAGGGTTAGCGTTATGTGGAGAGCTAGGGTTAGAGATCCGGTTAGGGTTCTGATTGGACCTAGGGTTAGGGTTATATGTAGGGCTAGGGTTAGAGATTCGGGTAGGGTTCCGATTGGACCTAGGGTTAGGGTTATGTTGAGGTCTAGGTTTAGTGATCCCGTTAGGTTTCCCATTGGACCTAGGGTTAGGGTTATTTTGAGGGCTAGGGTTTCAGATCAGGTTAGGGTTCCGATTGGACCTAGGGTTAGGGTTATGTTGATGGCTAGGTTTAGAGATCCAGTTAGGGTTCCGATTGGACCTAGGGTTAGGGTTATGTTGAGGGCTACGGTTAGAGATCAGGTTAGGGTTCCGATTGGACTTAGGGTTAGGGTTATGTTGAGGGCTAGGGTTAGAGATCCGGTTAGGGTTCCCTTTGGACCTAGGGTTAGGGTTAGGTTAAGGGCTAGTGTTATAGATCCAGTTAGGGTTACGATTGGACCTAGGGTTAGGGTTATGTTGAGGGCTAGGGTTAGATATCCGGTTAGGTTTCCGATTGGACGTAGGGATAGGGTTATATTGAGGGCTAGGGTTAGAGATCTGGTTATGGTTACGATTGGACCTAGGGTTAGGGTTATGTTGAGGGCTAGGGTTAGAGATCCGACTAGGGTTCCAAATGGACCTAGGGTTAGGCTTATGTTGAGGACTAGGGTTAGAGATCCGGGTAGGGTTCCTTTTGGACCTAGGTTTAGGGTTATGTTGAGGGCTAGTGTTAGAGATCCGGTTAGGGTTACGATTGGACCTAGGGTTAGGGATATGTTGAGGGATAAGGTTAGAGATCCGTTTAGGGTTACGAATGGACCTAGGGTTAGGGTTTTGATGAGGGCTAGGGTTCGAGATCCGGTTAGGGTTACGATTGGACCTAGGGTTAGGGTTATGTTGAGGGCTAGGGTTAGAGATCCGGTTAGGGTTCCGAATGGACCTAGGGTTAAGCTTATGTTGAGGGCTAGGGTTAGAGATCCGGGTAGGGTTCCGATTGGACCTAGGGTTAGCGTTATGTGGAGAGCTATGGTTAGAGATCCGGTTAGGGTTCTGATTGGACCTAGGGTTAGGGTTATATGTAGGGCTAGGGTTAGAGATTCGGGTAGGGTTCCGATTGGACCTAGGGTTAGGGTTATGTTGAGGGCTAGGGTTAGAGATCCGGTTCGGGTTACGATTGGACCTAGGGTTAGGGATATGTTGAGGAATAGGGTTAGAGATCCGTTTAGGGTTACGATTGGACGTAGGGTTAGGGTTATGTTGAGGGCTAGGGTTAGCGATCCGGTTATGGTTACGATTGGACCTAGGGTGAGGGTTATGTTGAGGTCTAGGTTTAGAGATCCTGTTAGGTTTCCCATTGGACCTAGGGTTAGTGTTATTTTGAGGGCTAGGGTTTCAGATCAGGTTAGGGTTCCGATTGGACCTAGGGTTAGGGTTATGTTGATGGCTAGGTTTAGAGATCCAGTTAGGGTTCCGATTGGACCTAGGGTTAGGGTTATGTTGAGGGCTAGGGTTAGAGATCAGGTTAGGGTTCCGATTGGACTTAGGGTTAGGGTTATGTTGAGGGCTAGGTTTAGAGATCCGGTTAGGGTTCCGATTTGACCTAAGGTGAGGGTTTTGTTGAGGGCTAGGCTTAGAGATCTGGTTAGGGTTCCCTTTGGACCTAGGGTTAGGGTTAGGTTGAGGGCTAGTGTTAGAGATCCAGTTAGGGTTCCGATTGGACCTCGGGTTAGGGTTATGTTGAGGGTTAGGGTTACAGATCAGGTTAGGGTTCCGATTGGACCTAGGGTTAGGGTTATGTTGAGGGCTAGGTTTAGAGATCCGGTCAGGGTTCCGATTGGACCTAGGGTTAGGGTTAGGTTGAGGGCTAGTGTTAGAGATCCAGTTAGGGTTACGATTGGACCTAGGGTTAGGGTTATGTTGAGGAATAGGGTTAGAGATCCTTTTAGGGTTTCGATTGGACCTAGGGTTAGGGTTATGCTGAGGGCTACAGTTAGACATCCGGTTAGGTTTCCGATTGGACGTAGTGTTAGGGTTATATTGAGGGTTAGGGTTAGAGATCCGGTTATGGTTACGATTGGACCTAGGGTTAGGGTTATGTTGAGGGCTAGGGTTAGAGTTCCGGTTAGGGTTCCGATTGTACCTAGGGTTAGGGTTATTTTAAGGGCTAGGGTTAGAGATCCGGTTAGGCTTACGATTGGACCTAGGGTTAGGATCATGTTCCGGGCTAGGGTGAGACATCCGGTTAGGGTTCCGATTGGACCTAGGTTTAGCCTTATGTTGAGAGCGAGGGTTAGAGTTCCGGTTAGGGTTCCGATTGGACCTAGGGTTAGGGTTATGTTGAGGGAGAGGGTTAGAGATCCTATTATGGTTACGATTGGACCTAGGGTTAGGGTTATGTTGATGGCTAGGTTTAGAGATCCAGTTAGGGTTCCGATTGGACCTCGCGTTCGGGTTATGTTGAGGGCTAGGGTTACAGATCAGGTTAGGGTTCCGATTGGACCTAGGGTTAGGGTTATGTTGAGAGCTAGGGATAGAGATCAGGTTAGGGTTCCGATTGGACCTAGGGTTAGGGTTATGTTGAGGGCTAGGGTTAGAGATCCGGTTAGGGTTCCATTTAGACCTAGGGTTAGTGTTATGTTGAGGGCTAGGGTTAGAGATCCAGTTAGGGTTCCGATTGGACCTAGGGTTAGGGTTATGTTGAGGGCTAGGGTTAGAGATCCAGTTAGGGTTCCGATTGGACATAGGGTGAGGGTTATGTTGAGGGCTAGGGTTAGAGATCCGGTTAGGGTTCCCTTTGGACCTAGGGTTAGGGTTAGGTTAAGGGCTAGTGTTATAGATCCAGTTCGGGTTACGATTGGACCTAGGGTTAGGGTTATGTTGAGGGCTAGGGTTAGAGATCAGGTTAGGGTTCCGATTGGACCTAGGGTTAGGGTTATGTTGAGGGCTAGGGTTAGAGATCCAGTTAGGGTTCCGATTGGACCTAGGGTGAGGGTTATGTTGAGGGCTAGGGTTAGAGATCCGGTTAGGGTTCCCTTTGGACCTAGGGTTAGGGTTAGGTTAAGGGCTAGTGTTATAGATCCAGTTAGAGTTACGATTGGACCTAGGGTTAGGGTTATGTTGAGGGTTAGGGTTAGAGATCCGGTAGGTTTCCGATTGGACGTAGGGATAGGGTTATATTGAGGGCTAGGGTTAGAGATCTGGTTAGGGTTACGATTGGTCCTAGGGTTAGGGATATGTTGTGGGATAAGGTTAGAGATCCGTTTAGGGTTACGATTGTACCTAGGGTTAGGGTTATGATGAGGGCTAGGGTTCGAGATCTGGTTAGTGTTACGATTGGGCCTAGGGTTAGGGTTATGTTGAGGGCTAGGGTTAGAGATCCGGTTAGGGTTCCGAATGGACCTAGGGTTAGGCTTATGTTGAGGGCTAGGGTTAGAGATCCGAGTAGGGTTCTGATTGGACCTAGGGTTAGGGTTATGTTGAGGGCTAACGTTAGAGATTCGGTTATGGTTCCGATTGGACCTAGGGTGAGGGTTACGTTGAGGTCTAGGTTTAGAGATCCGGTTAGGTTTCCCATTGGACGTAGGGTTAGGGTTATGTTGAGGGCTAACGTTAGAGAGTCGGTTATGGTTCCGATTGGACCTAGGGTGAGGGTTATGTTGAGGTCTAGGTTTAGAGATCCGGTTAGGTTTCCCTTTGGACCTAGGGATAGGGTTATGTTGAGGGCTCGGGTCACAGATGCGGTTAGGGTTCCGATTGGACCTAGGGTTAGGGTTATGTTGATGGCTAGGTTTAGAGATCCAGTTAGGGTCCGATTGGACCTAGGGTTAGGGTTATGTTGAGGGATAGGGTTAGAGATCCGGTTAGGGTTCCGATTTGACCTAAGGTGAGGGTTTTGTTGAGGGCTAGGCTTAGAGATCCGGTTAGGGTTCCCTTTGGTCCTAGGGTTAGGGTTAGGTTGAGGGCTAGTGTTAGAGATCCAGTTAGGGTTACGATGGGACCTAGGGTTAGGGTTATTTTGAGGGATAGGTTTAGAGATCCTTTTAGGGTTACGATTGGACCTAGGGTTAGGGTTATGTTGAGGGCTAGGGTTAGAGATCCGTTTAGGTTTCCGATTGGACGTAGGGATAGGGTTATATTGAGGGCTAGGGTTAGAGATCTCCTTATGGTTACGATTGGACCTACGGTTAGGGTTATGTTGAGGGCTAGTGTTAGAGATCCGGTTATGGTTCCGATTGGACCTAGGGTTAGGGTTATGTTGAGGGCTAGGGTTAGAGATCCGGTTAGGGTTGCCTTTGGACCTAGGGTTAGGGTTAGGTTAAGGGCTAGTGTTATATCCAGTTAGGGTTACGATTGGACCTATGGTTAGGGTTATGTTGAGGGCTAGGGTTAGAGATCCGGTTAGGGTTCCGATTGGACCTAGGGTTAGGGTTATGTTGAGGGCTAGGGTTAGAGATACAGTTAGGGTTCCCTTTGGACCTAGGGTTAGGTTTAGATTAAGGGCTAGTGTTATAGATGCAGTTAGGGTTACGATTGGACCTAGGGTTAGGGTTATGTTGAGGGCTAGGGTTAGAGTTCCGGTTAGGTTTCCGATTGGACGTAGGGATAGGGTTATATTGAGGGCTAGGGATAGAGATCTGGTTATGGTTACGATTGGACCTAGGGTTAGGGTTATGTTGAGGGCTAGGGTTAGAGATCCGACTAGGGTTCCGAATGGACCTAGGGTTAAGCTTATGTTGAGGGCTAGGGTTAGAGATCCGGGTAGGGTTCCGATTGGACCTAGGGTTAGCGTTATGTGGAGAGCTAGGGTTAGAGATCCGGTTAGGGTTCTGATTGGACCTAGGGTTAGGGTTATATGTAGGGCTAGGGTTAGAGATCCGGTTAGGGTTCCGATTGGACCTAGGGTTAGGGTTATGTAGAGGGCTAGGATTAGAGATCCGGTTAGTTTTACGATTGGACCTACGGTTAGGGTTACGTTGAGGGCTAGGGTTAGAGATCCGGTTAGGGTTCCGAATGGACCTAGGGTTAGGGTTATGTTGAGGGCTAGGTATGGAGATCCAGTTAGGGTTCCGATTGGACCTAGCGTTAGGGTTATGTTGAGGGCTAGGGTTAGCGATCCGGTTAGTGTTATGATTGGACCTAGGGTTAGGGTTACGTTGAGGGCTAGGGTTAGAGATCCGGTTAGGGTTCCGATTGGACCTAGGGTTAGGGTTATGTAGAGGGGTAGTGTTAGAGATCCCGTTAGGGTTACGATTGGACCTAGGGTTAGGGTTATGTTGATGACTAGGTTTAGAGATCCAGTTAGGGTTCCGATTGGACCTCGCGTTAGGGTTATGTTGAGGGCGAGGGTTACAGATCAGTTTAGGGTTCCGATTGGACCTAGGGTTAGGGTTATGTTCAGGGCTAGGTTTAGAGATCAGGTTAGGGTTCCGATTGGACCTAGGGTTAGGGTTATGTTGAGGGCTAGGGTTAAAGATCCGGTTAGGGTTCCGATTGGACCTAGGGTTAGGGTTATGTTGAGGGCTAGGGTTAGAGATCCGGTTATGGTTCCGATTGGACCTAGGGTTAGGGTTATGTTGAGGGCTAGGGTTAGAGATCCGGTTAGGGTTCCCTTTGGACTTAGGGTTAGGGTTAGGTTAAGGGCTAGTGTTATAGATCCAGTTAGGGTTACGATTGGACCTATGGTTAGGGTTATGTTGAGGGCTAGGGTTAGAGATCCGGTTAGGGTTCCGATTGGACCTAGGGTTAGGGTTTTGTTGAGGGCTAGGGTTAGAGATCCAGTTAGGGGTCCGTTTGGACCTAGGGTGAGGGTTATGTTGAGGGCTAGGGTTAGAGATCTGTTTAGGGTTCCCTTTGGACCTAGGGTTAGGGTTAGGTTAAGGGCTAGTGTTATAGATCCAGTTAGGGTTACGATTGGACCTAGGGTTAGGGTTATGTTGAGGGCTAGGGTTAGAGATCCGACTAGGGTTCCGAATGGACCTAGGGTTAGGCTTATGTTGAGGACTAGGGTTAGAGATCCGGGTAGGGTTCCTTTTGGACCTAGGTTTAGGGTTATGTTGAGGGCTAGTGTTAGAGATCCGGTTAGGGTTACGATTGGACCTAGGGTTAGGGATATGTTGAGGGATAAGGTTAGAGATCCGTTTAGGGTTACGATTGGACCTAGGGTTAGGGTTATGTTGAGGGCTAGGGTTAGAGATCCGGGTAGGGTTCCGATTGGACCTAGGGTTAGCGTTATGTGGAGAGCTAGGGTTAGAGATCCGGTTAGGGTTCTGATTGAACCTAGGGTTAGGGTTATATGTAGGGCTAGGGTTAGAGATTCGGGTAGGGTTCCGATTGGACCTAGGGTTAGGGTTATGTTGAGGGCTAGGGTTAGAGATCCGGTTATGGTTACAATTGGACCTAGGGTTAGGGTTATGTTGAGGGCTAGGGTTAGCGATCCGGTTATGGTTACGATTGGACCTAGGGTTAGGGTTATGTTGAGGTCTAGGTTTAGAGATCCCGTTAGGTTTCCCATTGGACCTAGGGTTAGGGTTATTTTGAGGGCTAGGGTTTCAGATCAGGTTAGGGTTCCGATTGGACCTAGGGTTAGGGTTATGTTGATGGCTAGGTTTAGAGATCCAGTTAGGGTTCCGATTGGACCTAGGGTTAGGGTTATGTTGAGGGCTAGGGTTAGAGATCAGGTTAGGGTTCCGATTGGACTTAGGGTTAGGGTTATGTTGAGGGCTAGGGTTAGAGATCCGGTTAGGGTTCCGATTTGACCTACGGTGAGGGTTATTTTGAGGGATAGGTTTAGAGATCCTTTTAGGGTTACGATTGGACCTAGGGTTAGGGTTAGGTTAAGGGCTAGGGTTAGAGATCCGGTTAGGGTTCCGATTGGACCTAGGGTTAGGGTTAGGTTAAGGGCTAGTGTTATAGATCCAGTTCGGGTTACGATTGGACCTAGGGTTAGGGTTATGTTGAGGGCTAGGGTTAGAGATCAGGTTAGGGTTCCGATTGGACCTAGGGTTAGGGTTATGTTTAGGGCTAGGGTTAGAGATCCAGTAAGGGTTCCGATTGGACCTAGGGTGAGGGTTATGTTGAGGGCTAGGGTTAGAGATCCGGTTAGGGTTCCCTTTGGACCTAGGGTTAGGGTTAGGTTAAGGGCTAGTGTTATAGATCCAGTTAGAGTTACGATTGGACCTAGGGTTAGGGTTATGTTGAGGGCTAGGGTTAGAGATCCGGTTAGGTTTCCGATTGGACGTAGGGATAGGGTTATATTCACTGCTAGGTTTAAAGATCTGGTTATGGTTACGATTGGACCTAGGGTTAGGGTTATGTTGAGGGCTAGTGTTAGATATCCGGTTAGGGTTACGATTGGACCTAGGGTGGGATATGTTGGGGGATAAGGTTAGAGATCCGTTTAGGGTTACGATTGGACCTAGGGTTAGGGTTATGATGAGGGCTAGGGTTCGAGATCCGGTTAGGGTTACGATTGGACCTAGGGTTAGGGTTATGTTGAGGGCTAGGGTTAGCGATCCCGTTAGTGGTACGATTGGACCTAGGGTTAAGGTTCCGTTGAGGGCTAGGTTTAGAGATCCGGTTAGGGTTCCGATTGGACCTAGGGTTAGGGTTATGTAGAGGGCTTGGATTAGAGATCCGGTTAGTGTTACGATTGGACCTAGGGTTAGGGTTACGTTGAGGGCTAGGGTTAGAGATCCGGTTAGGGTTCCGAATGGACCTAGGGTTAGGGTTATGTTGAGGGCTAGGTATAGAGATCCAGTTAGGGTTCCAATTGGACCTAGGGTTAGGGTTATGTTGAGGGCTAGGGTTAGCGATCCGGTTAGTGTTATGATTGGACCTAGGGTTAGGGTTACGTTGAGGGCTAGGGTTAGAGATCCGGTTAGGGTTCCGATTGGACCTAGGGTTAGGGTTATGTAGAGGGGTAGTGTTAGAGATCCCGTTAGGGTTACGATTGGACCTAGGGTTAGGGTTATGTTGATGACTAGGTTTAGAGATCCAGTTAGGGTTCCGATTGGACCTCGCGTTAGGGTTATGTTGAGGGCTAGGGTTACAAATCAGTTTAGGGTTCCGATTGGACCTAGGGTTAGGGTTATGTTGAGTGCTAGGGTTAGAGATCAGGTTAGGGTTCCGATTGGACCTAGGGTTAGGGTTATGTTGAGGGCTAGGGTTAGAGATTCGGTTAGGGTTCCGATTGGACCTAGGGTTAGGGTTATGTTGAGGGCTAGGGTTAGAGATCTGGTTAGGGTTCCGATTGGACCTAGGGTTAGGGTTATGTTGAGGGCTAGGGTTAGAGATCCGGTTAGGGTTCCCTTTGGACCTAGGGTTAGGGTTAGGTTAAGGGCTAGTGTTATAGATCCAGTTAGGGTTACGATTGGACCTAGGGTTAGGGTTATGTTGAGGGCTAGGGTTAGAGATCCGGTTAGGGTTCCGATTGGACCTAGGGTTAGGGTTATGTTGAGGGCTAGGGTAAGAGATCCAGTTAGGGTTCCGATTGGACCTAGGGTGAGGGTTATGTTGAGGGCTAGGGTTAGAGATCCGGTTAGGGTTCCCTTTGGACCTAGGGTTAGGGTTAGGTTAAGGGCTAGTGTTATAGATCCAGTTAGGGTTACGATTGGACCTAGGGTTAGGGTTATGTTGATGACTAGGTTTAGAGATCCAGTTAGTGTTCCGATTGGACCTCGCGTTAGGGTTATGTTGAGGGCTAGGGTTACAGATCAGTTTAGGGTTCCGATTGGACCTAGGGTTAGGGTTATGTTGAGTGCTAGGGTTAGAGATCAGGTTAGGGTTCCGATTGGACCAAGGGTTAGGGTTATGTTGAGGGCTAGGGTTAGAGATTCGGTTAGGGTTCCGATTGGACCTAGGGTTAGGGTTATGTTGAGGGCTAGGGTTAGAGATCCGGTTAGGGTTCCGATTGGACCTAGGGTTAGGGTTATGTTGAGGGCTAGGGTTAGAGATCCGGTTAGGGTTCCGATTGGACCTAGGGTTAGGGTTATGTTGAGGGCTAGGGTTAGCGATCCGGTTAGTGGTACAATTGGACCTAGGGTTAGGATTCCGTTGATGGCTAGGGTTAGAGATCCGGTTAGGGTTCCGGTTGGACCTAGGGTTAGGGTTATGTAGAGGGCTAGGATTAGAGATCCGGTTAGTGTTACGATTGGACCTAGGGTTAGGGTTACGTTGAAGGCTAGGGTTAGAGATCCGGTTAGGGTTCCGAATGGACCTAGGGTTAGGGTTATGTTGAGGGCTAGGTATAGAGATCCAGTTAGGGTTACGATTGGACCTAGGGTCAGGGTTATGTTGATGGCTAGGTTTAGAGATCCAGTTAGGGTTCCGATTGGACCTCGCGTTAGGGTTATGTTGAGGGCTAGGGTTACAGATCAGGTTAGGGTTCCGATTGGACCTAGGGTTAGGGTTATGTTGAGGGCTAGGGTTAGAGATCCAGTTAGGGTTCCGATTGGACATAGGGTGAGGGTTATGTTGAGGGCTAGGGTTAGAGATCCGGTTAGGGTTCCCTTTGGACCTAGGGTTAGTGTTAGGTTAAGGGCTAGTGTTATAGATCCAGTTAGGGTTCCGATTGGACCTAGGGTTAGGGTTATGTTGAGGGCTAGGCTTAGAGATCCGGTTAGGGTTCCGATTGGACCTAGGGTTAGGGTTATGTTGAGGGATAGGGTTAGAGATCCGGTTAGGGTTCCGATTTGACCTAAGGTGAGGGTTATGTTGAGGGCTAGGCTTAGAGATCCGGTTAGGGTTCCGATTGGACCTAGGGTTAGGGTTATGTTGAGGGCTAGGGTTACAGATCAGGTTAGGGTTTCGATTGGTCCTAGGGTTAGGGTTATGTTGAGGGATAGGGTTAGAGATCCGGTTAGGGTTCCGATTGTAACTAGGGTTAGGGTTATTTTAAGGCCAGGGCTAGAGATCCGGTTAGGCTTAAGATTGGACCTAGGGTTAGGATCATGTTCCGGGCTAGGGTTAGACATCCGGTTAGGGTTCCGATTGGACCTAGGGTTAGGGTTATGTTGAGAGCAAGGGTTAGAGTTCCGGTTAGGGTTCCGATTGGACCTAGGGTTAGGGTTATGTTGAGGGCGAGGGTTAGAGATCCGGTTATGGTTACGATTGGAGCTAGGGTTAGGGTTATGTTGAGAGTTAGGGTTAGAGATCCGGTTAGGGTTCCGATTGGTCCTAGGGTTAGGGTTATGTTCAGGGCTAGGTTTAGAGATCCGGTTAGGGTTCCGATTGGACCTAGGGTTAGGGTTATGTTGAGGGCTAGGGTTAGAGATCCGTGTAGGGTTCCGATTGGACCTAGGGTTAGGGTTATGTTGAGGGCTAGTGTTAGAGATCCGGTTAGGGTTCCGAATGGACCTAGGGTTAGGGTTATGTTGAGGGCTAGGGTTAGATATCCGGTTAGGGTTTCGATTGGACCTAGGGTAAGGGTTATGTTGAGGGCTAGGGTTAGCGATTCGGTTAGTGTTACGATTGGACCTAGGGTTAGGGTTATGTAGAGGGGTAGTGTTAGAGATCCCGTTAGGGTTACGATTGGACCTCGGGTTAGGGTTATGTTGAGGGCTAGGGTTAGAGATCAGGTTAGGGTTCCGATTGGACCTAGGGTTAGGGTTATGTTGAGGGCTAGGGTTAGAGATCCAGTTAGGGTTCCGATTGGACCTAGGGTTAGGGTTATGTTGAGGGATAGGGTTAGAGATCCGGTTAGGGTTCCGATTGGACCTACGGTTAGGGTTATGTTGAGGGCTAGGGTTAGAGATCCGGTTAGGGTTCCGATTGGACCTAGGGTTAGGGTTATGTTGAGGGCTAGGGTTAGAGATCCGGTTAGGGTTCCGATTGGACCTACGGTTAGGGTTATGTTGAGGGCTAGGGATAGAGATCCGGTTAGCGTTACTATTGCAAATAGGGTTAGGGTTATGTTGAGGGATAGGGTTAGAGATACTTTTAGGGTTACGATTGGACCCTGGGTAGCGTTATGTTGACGGCTAGGGATAGAGATCCGGATAGGGTACCAATTGGACCTAGGGTTAGGCTTATGTGTAGAGCTAGGGTTAGAGATCCGGGTAGGGTTCCGATTGGACCTAGTGTTAGGGTTATGTTGAGGGCTAGTTTTAGAGATCCGGTTAGGGTTACGATTGGAACTAGGGTTAGGGTTATGTTGAGGGCTAGGGTTAGAGATCCGGTTAGGGTTCCGATTGGACCTAAGGTTAGTGGTATGTTAAGGGCTAGTGTTAGAGATCCAGTTAGGGTTACGATTGGACCTAGGGTTACGGTTCCGTTGAGGGCTAGGATTAGAGATCCGGTTAGGGTTTCGATTGGACCTAGCGTTAGGGTTATGTTGAGGGCTAGGATTCAATATCCGTTTAGGTTTCCGATTGGACCTAGGGTTATGGTTATGTTGAGGGCTAGAGTTAGAGATCCGGTTAGGGTTCTGATTGGACCTAGGGTTATGGTTAGTTTGGGGGTTGGGTTAGAGATCCGGTTAGGGTTCCGATTGAACCTAGGGTTAGGGTTATGTTGAGGGCTAGGGTTACAGATCAGGTTAGGGTTTCGATTGGTCCTAGGGTTAGGGTTATGTTGAGGGATAGGGTTAGAGATCCGGTTAGGGTTCCGATTGTACCTAGGGTTAGGGTTATTTTAAGGCTATTGTTAGAGATCCGGTTAGGCTTAAGATTGGACCTAGGGTTAGGATCATGTTCCGGGCTAGGGTTAGAGTTCCGGTTAGGGTTCCGATTGGACCTAGGGGTAGGGTTATGTTGAGGGCGAGGGTTAGAGATCCGGTTATGGTTACGATTGGAGCTAGGGTTAGGGTTATGTTGAGAGTTAGGGTTAGAGATCCGGTTAGGGTTCCGATTGGACCTAGGGTTAGGGTTATGTTGAGGGCTAGGGTTAGAGATCCGGTTAGGGTTCCGATTGGACCTAGGGTTAGGGTTATGTTGAGGGCTAGGGTTAGAGATCCGTGTAGGGTTCCGATTGGACCTAGGGTTAGGGTTATGTTGAGGGCTTGGATTAGAGATCCGGTTAGTGTTACGATTGGACCTAGGGTTAGGGTTACGTTGAGGGCTAGGGTTAGAGATCCGGTTAGGGTTCCGAATGGACCTAGGGTTAGGGTTATGTTGAGGGCTAGGTATAGAGATCCAGTTAGGGTTCCAATTGGACCTAGGGTTAGGGTTATGTTGAGGGCTAGGGTTAGCGATCCGGTTAGTGTTATGATTGGACCTAGGGTTAGGGTTACGTTGAGGGCTAGGGTTAGAGATCCGGTTAGGGTTCCGATTGGACCTAGGGTTAGGGTTATGTAGAGGGGTAGTGTTAGAGATCCCGTTAGGGTTACGATTGGACCTAGGGTTAGGGTTATGTTGATGACTAGGTTTAGAGATCCAGTTAGGGTTCCGATTGGACCTCGCGTTAGGGTTATGTTGAGGGCTAGGGTTACATATCAGTTTAGGGTTCCGATTGGACCTAGGGTTAGGGTTATGTTGAGTGCTAGGGTTAGAGATCAGGTTAGGGTTCCGATTGGACCTAGGGTTAGGGTTATGTTGAGGGCTAGGGTTAGAGATTCGGTTAGGGTTCCGATTGGACCTAGGGTTAGGGTTATGTTGAGGGCTAGGGTTAGAGATCTGGTTAGGGTTCCGATTGGACCTAGGGTTAGGGTTATGTTGAGGGCTAGGGTTAGAGATCCGGTTAGGGTTCCCTTTGGACCTAGGGTTAGGGTTAGGTTAAGGGCTAGT
Organism: Miniopterus natalensis; assembly: GCF_054644295.1. Lineage (NCBI taxonomy): Eukaryota > Metazoa > Chordata > Mammalia > Chiroptera > Miniopteridae > Miniopterus > Miniopterus natalensis. Next base: position 87,266,975 of record NC_142088.1, read on the forward strand.
GTTATAGATCCAGTTAGGGTTACGATTGGACCTAGGGTTAGGGTTATGTTGAGGGCTAGGGTTAGAGATCCGGTTAGGGTTCCGATTGGACCTAGGGTTAGGGTTATGTTGAGGGCTAGGGTAAGAGATCCAGTTAGGGTTCCGATTGGACCTAGGGTGAGGGTTATGTTGAGGGCTAGGGTTAGAGATCCGGTTAGGGTTCCCTTTGGACCTAGGGTTAGGGTTAGGTTAAGGGCTAGTGTTATAGATCCAGTTAGGGTTACGATTGGACCTAGGGTTAGGGTTATGTTGATGACTAGGTTTAGAGATCCAGTTAGTGTTCCGATTGGACCTCGCGTTAGGGTTATGTTGAGGGCTAGGGTTACAGATCAGTTTAGGGTTCCGATTGGACCTAGGGTTAGGGTTATGTTGAGTGCTAGGGTTAGAGATCAGGTTAGGGTTCCGATTGGACCAAGGGTTAGGGTTATGTTGAGGGCTAGGGTTAGAGATTCGGTTAGGGTTCCGATTGGACCTAGGGTTAGGGTTATGTTGAGGGCTAGGGTTAGAGATCCGGTTAGGGTTCCGATTGGACCTAGGGTTAGGGTTATGTTGAGGGCTAGGGTTAGAGATCCGGTTAGGGTTCCGATTGGACCTAGGGTTAGGGTTATGTTGAGGGCTAGGGTTAGCGATCCGGTTAGTGGTACAATTGGACCTAGGGTTAGGGTTCCGTTGATGGCTAGGGTTAGAGATCCGGTTAGGGTTCCGATTGGACCTAGGGTTAGGGTTATGTTGAGGGCTAGGGTTAGCGATTCGGTTAGTGTTACGATTGGACCTAGGGTTAGGGTTATGTAGAGGGGTAGTGTTAGAGATCCCGTTAGGGTTACGATTGGACCTCGGGTTAGGGTTATGTTGAGGGCTAGGGTTACAGATCAGGTTAGGGTTCCGATTGGACCTAGGGTTAGGGTTATGTTGAGGGCTAGGGTTAGAGATCCGGTCAGGGTTCCGATTGGACCTAGGGTTAGTGTTAGGTTGAGGGCTAGTGTTAGAGATCCAGTTAGGGTTCCGAATGGACCTAGGGTTAGGGTTATGTTGAGGGATAGGGTTAGAGATCCTTTTAGGGTTTCGATTTGACCTAGGGTTAGGGTTATGCTGAGGGCTAGGGTTAGAGATCCGGTTAGGTTTCCGATTGGACGTAGGGTTAGGGTTATATTGAGGGCTAGGGTTAGAGATCCGGTTATGGTTACGATTGGACCTAGGGTTAGGGTTATGTTGAGGGCTAGGGTTAGAGATCCGGTTAGGGTTCCGATTGTACCTAGGGTTAGGGTAATTTTAAGGGCTAGGGTTAGAGATCCGGTTAGGGTTCCGATTGGACCTAGGGTTAGGGTTATGTTGAGGGCTAGGGTTAGAGATCCTGTTAGTGTTACGATTGGACCTAGGGTTAGGGTTATGTTGAGGGCTAGGGTTAGAGATCCGGTTAGGGTTCCGATTGGACCTAGGGTTAGGGTTATGTTGAGGGCTAGGGTTAGAGATCCGGTTAGGGTTCCGATTGGACCTAGGGTTAGGGTTATGTTGAGGGCTAGGGTTAGAGATCCGTGTAGGGTTCCGATTGGACCTAGGGTTAAGGTTATGTTGAGGGCTAGTGTTAGAGATCCGGTTAGGGTTCCGATTGGACCTAGGGTTAGGTTTATGTTGAGGGCTAGTGTTAGAGATCCGGTTAGGGTTCCGAATGGACCTAGGGTTAGGGTTATGTTGAGGGCTAGGGTTAGATATCCGGTTAGGGTTTCGATTGGACCTAGGGTTAGGGTTATGTTGAGGGCTAGGGTTAGCGATTCGGTTAGTGTTACGATTGGACCTAGGGTTAGGGTTATGTAGAGGGGTAGTGTTAGAGATCCCGTTAGGGTTACGATTGGACCTCGGGTTAGGGTTATGTTGAGGGCTAGGGTTACAGATTAGGTTAGGGTTCCGATTGGACCTAGGGTTAGGGTTATGTTGAGGGCTAGGGTTAGAGATCCGGTCAGGGTTCCGATTGGACCTAGGGTTAGGGTTAGGTTGAGGGCTAGCGTTAGAGATCCAGTTAGGGTTCCGATTGGACCTAGGGTTAGGGTTATGTTGAGGGATAGGGTTAGAGATCCGGTTAGGGTTCCGATTGGACCTACGGTTTGGGTTATGTTGAGGGCTAGGGTTAGAGATCCGGTTAGCGTTACTATTGCAAATAGGGTTAGGGTTATGTTGAGGGATAGGGTTAGAGATACTTTTAGGGTTACGATTGGACCTAGGGTTAGCGTTATGTTGACGGCTAGGGATAGAGATCCGGATAGGGTACCAATTGGACCTAGGGTTAGGCTTATGTGTAGAGCTAGGGTTAGAGATCCGGGTAGGGTTCCGATTGGACCTAGTGTTAGGGTTATGTTGAGGGCTAGTGTTAGAGATCCGGTTAGGGTTACGATTGGAACTAGGGTTAGGGATATGTTGAGGGATAGGGTTAGAGATAAGTTTAGGGTTACGATTGGACCTAGGGTTTGGGTTATGTTGAGGGCTAGGGTTAGAGATCCGGTTAGGGTTCCGATTGGACCTAAGGTTAGTGGTATGTTAAGGGCTAGTGTTAGAGATCCAGTTAGGGTTACGATTGGACCTAGGGTTACGGTTCCGTTGAGGGCTAGGGTTAGAGATCCGGTTAGGGTTTCGATTGGACCTAGCGTTAGGGTTATGTTGAGGGCTAGGATTCAATATCCGTTTAGGTTTCCGATTGGACCTAGGATTATGGTTATGTTGAGGGCTAGAGTTAGAGATCCGGTTAGGGTTCTGATTGGACCTAGGGTTATGGTTAGTTTGGGGGTTGGGTTAGAGATCCGGTTAGGGTTCCGATTGAACCTAGGGTTAGGGTTAGGTTGAGGGCTAGTGTTAGAGATCCAGTTAGGGTTCCGAATGGACCTAGGGTTAGGGTTATGTTGAGGGATAGGGTTAGAGATCCTTTTAGGGTTTCGATTTGACCTAGGGTTAGGGTTATGCTGAGGGCTAGGGTTAGAGATCCGGTTAGGTTTCCGATTGGACGTAGGGTTAGGGTTATATTGAGGGCTAGGGTTAGAGATCCGGTTATGGTTACGATTGGACCTAGGGTTAGGGTTATGTTGAGGGCTAGGGTTAGAGATCCGGTTAGGGTTCCGATTGTACCTAGGGTTAGGGTAATTTTAAGGGCTAGGGTTAGAGATCCGGTTAGGCTTACGATTGGACCTAGGGTTAGAATTATGTTCCGGGCTAGGGTTAGACATCCGGTTAGGGTTCCGATTGGACCTAGGTTTAGGGTTATGTTGAGAGCGAGGGTTAGAGTTCCGGTTAGGGTTCCGATTGGACCTAGGGTTAGGGTTATGTTGAGGTCTAGGGTTAGAGATCCTGTTAGTGTTACGATTGGACCTAGGGTTAGGGTCATGTTGAGCGCTAGGGTTAGAGATCCTGTTAGGATTACGATTGGACCTAGGGTTAGGGTTATGTTGAGGGCTAGGGTTAGAGATCCGGTTAGGATTACGATTGGACCTAAGGTTAGGGTTATGTTGAGGGCTAGGGTTAGAGATCTGGTTACTGTTACCATTGGACCTAGGGTTAGGGTTATGTTGAGGGCTAGGGTTAGACATCCGGTTAGGGATCCGATTGGACCTAGGGTTAGGGTTATGTTGAGGGCTAGGGTTAGAGATCCGGTTAGGGTTCCGATTGGACCTAGGGTTAGGGTTATGTTGAGGGCTAGGGTTAGAGATCCGTGTAGGGTTCCGATTGGACCTAGGGTTAAGGTTATGTTGAGGGCTAGTGTTAGAGATCCGGTTAGGGTTCCGATTGGACCTAGGGTTAGGGTTATGTTGAGGGCTAGTGTTAGAGATCCGGTTAGGGTTCCGAATGGACCTAGGGTTAGGGTTATGTTGAGGGCTAGGGTTAGATATCCGGTTAGGGTTTCGATTGGACCTAGGGTTAGGGTTATGTTGAGGGCTAGGGTTAGCGATTCGGTTAGTGTTACGATTGGACGTAGGGTTAGGATCATGTTCCGGGCTAGGGTTAGACATCCGGTTAGGGTTCCGATTGGACCTAGGTTTAGGGTTATGTTGAGAGTGAGGGTTAGAGATCCGGTTATGGTTACGATTGGACCTAGGGTTTGGGTTATGTTGAGGGCGAGGGTTAGAGATCCGTTTATGGTTACGATTGGACCTAGGGTTAGGGTTATGTTGAGAGTTAGGGTTAGAGATCCGGTTAGGGTTCCGATTGGACCTAGGGTTAGGGTTATGTTGAGGGCTAGGGTTAGTGATCCGGTTAGGGTTCCGATTGGACCTAGGGTTAGGGTTATGTTGAGGGCTAGGGTTAGAGATCCGTGTAGGGTTCCGATTGGACCTAGGGTTAGGGTTATGTTGAGGGCTAGGTTTAGATCCGGTTAGGGTATTATTTGACCTAGGGTTAGTGTTATGTTGAGGGCTAAGGTTAGAGAGACGGTTAGGGTTACAATTGGACCTAGAGTTAGGGTTATGTTGAGGGATAGGGTTAGAGATACTTTTAGGGTTACGACTGGACCTAGGGTTAGGATTACGTTGAGGACTAGGGTTAGAGATCCTGTTAGGGTTCCGATTGGACCTAGGGTTAGGGTTATGTTGAGGGCTAGTGTTAGAGATCCCCTCAGGGTTACGATTGGACCTAGGGTGAGGGATATGTTGAGGGATAGGGTTAGAGATCCGTTTACGGTTGCGATTGGACGTAGGGTTAGGGTTATGTTGAGGGCTAGGTTTAGAGATCCGGTTAGGGTTACGATTGGACCTAGGGTTAGGGTTATGTTGAGGGCTAAGGTTAGAGATCTGGTTAGGGTTCCGATTGGACCTAGGGTTAGGGTTATGTTGAGAGTTAGGGTTAGAGATCCGGTTAGGGTTCCGATTGGACCTAGGGTTAGGGTTATGTTGAGGGCTAGGGTTAGAGATCCGGTTAGGGTTCCGATTGGACCTAGGGTTAGGGTTATGTTGAGGGCTAGGGTTAGAGATCCGTGTAGGGTTCCGATTGGACCTAGGGTTAGGGTTATGTTGAGGGCTAGTGTTAGAGATCCGGTTAGGGTTCCGATTGGACCTAGGGTTAGGGTTATGTTGAGGGCTAGTGTTAGAGATAAGGTTAGGGTTCCGAATGGACCTAGGGTTAGGGTTAAGTTGAGGGCTAGGGTTAGATATCCGGTTAGGGTTCCGATTGGACCTAGGGTTAGGGTTATGTTGAGGGCTAGGTTTAGCGATTCAGTTAGTGTTACGATTGGACCTAGGGTTAGGGTTATGTAGAGGGGTAGTGTTAGAGATCCCGTTAGGGTTACGATTCGACCTAGGGTTAGGGTTATGTTGATGGCTAGGTTTAGAGATCCAGTTAGGGTTCCGATTGGACCTCGGGTTAGGGTTATGTTGACGGCTAGGGTTACAGATCAGGTTAGGGTTCCGATTGGACCTAGGGTTAGGGTTATGTTGAGGGCTAGGGTTAGAGACCCGTGTAGGGTTCCGATTGGACCTAGGGTTAGGGTTATGTTGAGGGCTAGTGTTAGAGATCCGGTTAGGGTTCCGATTGGACCTAGGTTTAGGGTTATGTTGAGGGCTAGTGTTAGAGATCCGGTTAGGGTTCCGAATGGACCTAGGGTTAGGGTTATGTTGAGGGCTAGGGTTAGATATCCGGTTAGGGTTTCGATTGGACCTAGGGTTAGGGTTATGTTGAGGGCTAGGGTTAGATATCCGGTTAGTGTTACGATTGGACCTAGGGTTAGGGTTATGTAGAGGGGTAGTGTTAGAGATCCCGTTAGGGTTACGATTGGACCTCGGGTTAGGGTTATGTTGAGGGCTAGGGTTACAGATCAGGTTAGGGTTCCGATTGGACCTAGGGTTAGGGTTATGTTGAGGGCTAGGGTTAGAGATCCGGTCAGGGTTCCGATTGGACCTAGGGTTAGGGTTAGGTTGAGGGCTAGTGTTAGAGATCCAGTTAGGGTTCCGATTGGACCTAGGGTTAGGGTTATGTTGAGGGATAGGGTTAGAGATCCGGTTAGGGTTCCGTTTGGACCTACGGTTAGGGTTATGTTGAGGGCTAGGGTTAGAGATCCGGTTAGCGTTACTATTGCAAATAGGGTTAGGGTTATGTTGAGGGATAGGGTTAGAGATACTTTTAGGGTTACGATTGGACCTAGGGTTAGCGTTATGTTGACGGCTAGGGATAGAGATCCGGATAGGGTACCAATTGGAGCTAGGGTTAGGCTTATGTGTAGAGCTAGGGTTAGAGATCCGGGTAGGGTTCCGATTGGACCTAGTGTTAGGGTTATGTTGAGGGCTAGTGTTAGAGATCCGGTTAGGGTTACGATTGGAACTAGGGTTAGGGATATGTTGAGGGATAGGGTTAGAGATAAGTTTAGGGTTACGATTGGACCTAGGGTTTGGGTTATGTTGAGGGCTAGGGTTAGAGATCCGGTTAGGGTTCCGATTGGACCTAAGGTTAGTGGTATGTTAAGGGCTAGTGTTAGAGATCCAGTTAGGGTTACGATTGGACCTAGGGTTACGGTTCCGTTGAGGGCTAGGGTTAGAGATCCGTTTAGGGTTTCGATTGGACCTAGCATTAGGGTTATGTTGAGGGCTAGGATTCAATATCCGTTTAGGTTTCCGATTGGACCTAGGGTTATGGTTATGTTGAGGGCTAGAGTTTGAGATCCGGTTAGGGTTCTGATTGGACCTAGGGTTATGGTTAGTTTGGGGGTTGGGTTAGAGATCCGGTTAGGGTTCCGATTGAACCTAGGGTTAGGGTTATGTTGTGGGCTAGGGTTACAGATCAGGTTAGGGTTTCGATTGGTCCTAGGGTTAGGGTTATGTTGAGGGCTAGGGTTAGAGATCCGGTTAGGGTTCCGATTGTACCTAGGGTTAGGGTTATTTTAAGGGCTAGGGTTAGAGATCCGGTTAGGCTTAAGATTGGACCTAGGGTTAGGATCATGCTCCGGGCTAGGGTTAGACATCCGGTTAGGGTTCCGATTGGACCTAGGTTTAGGGTTATGTTGAGAGCGAGGGTTAGAGTTCCGGTTAGGGTTCCGATTGGACCTAGGGTTAGGGTTATGTTGAGGGCGAGGGTTAGAGATCCGGTTATGGTTACGATTGGACCTAGGGTTAGGGTTATGTTGAGAGTTAGGGTTAGAGATCCGGTTAGGGTTCCGATTGGACCTAGGGTTAGGGTTATGTTGAGGGCTAGGGTTAGAGATCCGGTTAGGGTTCCGATTGGACCTAGGGTTAGGGTTATGTTGAGGGCTAGGGTTAGAGACCCGTGTAGGGTTCCGATTGGACCTAGGGTTAGGGTTATGTTGAGGGCTAGTGTTAGAGATCCGGTTAGGGTTCCGATTGGACCTAGGGTTAGGGTTATGTTGAGGGCTAGTGTTAGAGATCCGGTTAGGGTTCCGAATGGACCTAGGGTTAGGGCTATGTTGAGGGCTAGGGTTAGATATCCGGTTAGGGTTTCGATTGGACCTAGGGTTAGGGTTATGTTGAGGGCTAGGGTTAGCGATTCGGTTAGTGTTACGATTGGACCTAGGGTTAGGGTTATGTAGAGGGGTAGTGTTAGAGATCCCGTTAGGGTTACGATTGGACCTCGGGTTAGGGTTATGTTGAGGGCTAGGGTTACAGATCAGGTTAGGGTTCCGATTGGACCTAGGGTTAGGGTTATGTTGAGGGCTAGGGTTAGAGATCCGGTCAGGGTTCCGATTGGACCTAGGGTTAGTGTTAGGATGAGGGCTAGTGTTAGAGATCCAGTTAGGGTTCCGAATGGATCTAGGGTTAGGGTTATGTTGAGGGATAGGGTTAGAGATCCTTTTAGGGTTTCGATTTGACCTAGGGTTAGGGTTATGCTGAGGGCTAGGGTTAGAGATCCGGTTAGGTTTCCGATTGGACGTAGGGTTAGGGTTATATTGAGGGCTAGGGTTAGAGATCCGGTTATGGTTACGATTGGACCTAGGGTTAGGGTTATGTTGAGGGCTAGGGTTAGAGATCCGGTTAGGGTTCCGATTGTACCTAGGGTTAGGGTAATTTTAAGGGCTAGGGTTAGAGATCCGGTTAGGGTTCCGATTGGACCTAGGGTTAGGGTTATGTTGAGGGCTAGGGTTAGAGATCCTGTTAGTGTTACGATTGGACCTAGGGTTAGGGTTATGTTGAGGGCTAGGGTTAGAGATCCGGTTAGGGTTCCGATTGGACCTAGGTTTAGGGTTATGTTGAGGGCTAGTGTTAGAGATCCGGTTAGGGTTCCGAATGGACCTAGGGTTAGGGTTATGTTGAGGGCTAGGGTTAGATATCCGGTTAGGGTTTCGATTGGACCTAGGGTTAGGGTTATGTTGAGGGCTAGGGTTAGCGATTCGGTTAGTGTTACGATTGGACCTAGGGTTAGGGTTATGTAGAGGGGTAGTGTTAGAGATCCCGTTAGGGTTACGATTGGACCTCGGGTTAGGGTTATGTTGAGGGCTAGGGTTACAGATTAGGTTAGGGTTCCGATTGGACCTAGGGATAGGGTTATGTTGAGGGCTAGGGTTAGAGATCCGGTCAGGGTTCCGATTGGACCTAGGGTTAGGGTTAGGTTGAGGGCTAGCGTTAGAGATCCAGTTAGGGTTCCGATTGGACCTAGGGTTAGGGTTATGTTGAGGGATAGGGTTAGAGATCCGGTTAGGGTTCCGATTGGATCTACGGTTAGGGTTATGTTGAGGGCTAGGGTTAGAGATCCGGTTAGCGTTACTATTGCAAATAGGGTTAGGGTTATGTTGAGGGATAGGGTTAGAGATACTTTTAGGGTTACGATTGGACCTAGGGTTAGCGTTATGTTGACGGCTAGGGATAGAGATCCGGATAGGGTACCAATTGGACCTAGGGTTAGGCTTATGTGTAGAGCTAGGGTTAGAGATCCGGGTAGGGTTCCGATTGGACCTAGTGTTAGGGTTATGTTGAGGGCTAGTGTTAGAGATCCGGTTAGGGTTACGATTGGAACTAGGGTTAGGGATATGTTGAGGGATAGGGTTAGAGATAAGTTTAGGGTTACGATTGGACCTAGGGTTTGGGTTATGTTGAGGGCTAGGGTTAGAGATCCGGTTAGGGTTCCGATTGGACCTAAGGTTAGTGGTATGTTAAGGGCTAGTGTTAGAGATCCAGTTAGGGTTACGATTGGACCTAGGGTTACGGTTCCGTTGAGGGCTAGGGTTAGAGATCCGGTTAGGGTTTCGATTGGACCTAGCGTTAGGGTTATGTTGAGGGCTAGGATTCAATATCCGTTTAGGTTTCCGATTGGACCTAGGGTTATGGTTATGTTGAGGGCTAGAGTTAGAGATCCGGTTAGGGTTCTGATTGGACCTAGGGTTATGGTTAGTTTGGGGGTTGGGTTAGAGATCCGGTTAGGGTTCCGATTGAACCTAGGGTTAGGGTTAGGTTGAGGGCTAGTGTTAGAGATCCAGTTAGGGTTCCGAATGGACCTAGGGTTAGGGTTATGTTGAGGGATAGGGTTAGAGATCCTTTTAGGGTTTCGATTTGACCTAGGGTTAGGGTTATGCTGAGGGCTAGGGTTAGAGATCCGGTTAGGTTTCCGATTGGACGTAGGGTTAGGGTTATATTGAGGGCTAGGGTTAGAGATCCGGTTATGGTTACGATTGGACCTAGGGTTAGGGTTATGTTGAGGGCTAGGGTTAGAGATCCGGTTAGGGTTCCGATTGTACCTAGGGTTAGGGTAATTTTAAGGGCTAGGGTTAGAGATCCGGTTAGGCTTACGATTGGACCTAGGGTTAGAATTATGTTCCGGGCTAGGGTTAGACATCCGGTTAGGGTTACGATTGGACCTAGGTTTAGGGTTATGTTGAGAGCGAGGGTTAGAGTTCCGGTTAGGGTTCCGATTGGACCTAGGGTTAGGGTTATGTTGAGGTCTAGGGTTAGAGATCCTGTTAGTGTTACGATTGGACCTAGGGTTAGGGTCATGTTGAGCGCTAGGGTTAGAGATCCTGTTAGGATTACGATTGGACCTAGGGTTAGGGTTATGTTGAGGGCTAGGGTTAGAGATCCGGTTAGGATTACGATTGGACCTAAGGTTAGGGTTATGTTGAGGGCTAGGGTTAGAGATCTGGTTACTGTTACCATTGGACCTAGGGTTAGGGTTATGTTGAGGGCTAGGGTTAGACATCCGGTTAGGGATCCGATTGGACCTAGGGTTAGGGTTATGTTGAGGGCTAGGGTTAGAGATCCGGTTAGGATTCCGATTGGACCTAGGGTTAGGGTTATGTTGAGGGCTAGGGTTAGAGATCCGTGTAGGGTTCCGATTGGACCTAGGGTTAAGGTTATGTTGAGGGCTAGTGTTAGAGATCCGGTTAGGGTTCCGATTGGACCTAGGGTTAGGGTTATGTTGAGGGCTAGTGTTAGAGATCCGGTTAGGGTTCCGAATGGACCTAGGGTTAGGGTTATGTTGAGGGCTAGGGTTAGATATCCGGTTAGGGTTTCGATTGGACCTAGGGTTAGGGTTATGTTGAGGGCTAGGGTTAGCGATTCGGTTAGTGTTACGATTGGACGTAGGGTTAGGATCATGTTCCGGGCTAGGGTTAGACATCCGGTTAGGGTTCCGATTGGACCTAGGTTTAGGGTTATGTTGAGAGTGAGGGTTAGAGATCCGGTTATGGTTACGATTGGACCTAGGGTTTGGGTTATGTTGAGGGCGAGGGTTAGAGATCCGTTTATGGTTACGATTGGACCTAGGGTTAGGGTTATGTTGAGAGTTAGGGTTAGAGATCCGGTTAGGGTTCCGATTGGACCTAGGGTTAGGGTTATGTTGAGGGCTAGGGTTAGTGATCCGGTTAGGGTTCCGATTGGACCTAGGGTTAGGGTTATGTTGAGGGCTAGGGTTAGAGATCCGTGTAGGGTTCCGATTGGACCTAGGGTTAGGGTTATGTTGAGGGCTAGGTTTAGATCCGGTTAGGGTATTATTTGACCTAGGGTTAGTGTTATGTTGAGGGCTAAGGTTAGAGAGACGGTTAGGGTTACAATTGGACCTAGAGTTAGGGTTATGTTGAGGGATAGGGTTAGAGATACTTTTAGGGTTACGACTGGACCTAGGGTTAGGATTACGTTGAGGACTAGGGTTAGAGATCCTGTTAGGGTTCCGATTGGACCTAGGGTTAGGGTTATGTTGAGGGCTAGTGTTAGAGATCCCCTCAGGGTTACGATTGGACCTAGGGTGAGGGATATGTTGAGGGATAGGGTTAGAGATCCGTTTATGGTTGCGATTGGACGTAGGGTTAGGGTTATGTTGAGGGCTAGGTTTAGAGATCCGGTTAGGGTTACGATTGGACCTAGGGTTAGGGTTATGTTGAGGGCTAAGGTTAGAGATCTGGTTAGGGTTCCGATTGGACCTAGGGTTAGGGTTATGTTGAGAGTTAGGGTTAGAGATCCGGTTAGGGTTCCGATTGGACCTAGGGTTAGGGTTATGTTGAGGGCTAGGGTTAGAGATCCGGTTAGGGTTCCGATTGGACCTAGGGTTAGGGTTATGTTGAGGGCTAGGGTTAGAGATCCGTGTAGGGTTCCGATTGGACCTAGGGTTAGGGTTATGTTGAGGGCTAGTGTTAGAGATCCGGTTAGGGTTCCGATTGGACCTAGGGTTAGGGTTATGTTGAGGGCTAGTGTTAGAGATAAGGTTAGGGTTCCGAATGGACCTAGGGTTAGGGTTAAGTTGAGGGCTAGGGTTAGATATCCGGTTAGGGTTCCGATTGGACCTAGGGTTAGGGTTATGTTGAGGGCTAGGGTTAGCGATTCAGTTAGTGTTACGATTGGACCTAGGGTTAGGGTTATGTAGAGGGGTAGTGTTAGAGATCCCGTTAGGGTTACGATTCGACCTAGGGTTAGGGTTATGTTGATGGCTAGGTTTAGAGATCCAGTTAGGGTTCCGATTGGACCTCGGGTTAGGGTTATGTTGACGGCTAGGGTTACAGATCAGGTTAGGGTTCCGATTGGACCTAGGGTTAGGGTTATGTTGAGGGCTAGGGTTAAAGATCCGGTCAGGGTTCCGATTGGACCTAGGGTTAGGGTTAGGTTGAGGGCTAGTGTTAGAGATCCAGTTAGGGTTCCGATTGGACCTAGGGTTAGGGTTATGTTGATGGATAGGGTTAGAGATCCTTTTAGGGTTTCGATTGGACCTAGGGTTAGGGTTATGCTGAGGGCTAGGGTTAGAGATCCGGTTAGGTTTCCGATTGGACGTAGGGTTAGGGTTATATTGAGGGCTAGGGTTAGAGATCCGGTTATGGTTCCGATTGTACCTAGGGTTAGGGTTATGTTGAGGGCTAGGGTTAGAGATCCGGTTAGGGTTCCGATTGTACCTAGGGTTAGGGTTATTTTAAGGGCTAGGGTTAGAGATCCGGTTAGGCTTACGATTGCACCTACGGTTAGAATTATGTTTCGGGCTAGGGTTAGACATCCGGTTAGGGTTCCGATTGGACCTAGGTTTAGAGTTATATTGAGAGCGAGGGTTAGAGTTCCGGTTAGGGTTCCGATTGGACCTAGGGTTAGGGTTTATGTTGAGGGAGAGGGTTAGAGATCCGGTTAGGGTTCCGATTGGACCTAGGTTTAGGGTTATGTTGAGGGCTAGGATTAGAGATCCGGTTAGGGTTCCGATTGGACCCAGGGTTAGGGTTATGTTGAGGGCTAGGGTTAGAGATCCGGTTAGGGTTCCGAATGGACCTAGGGTTAGGTTTATGTTGAGGGCTAGGGTTAGATATCCGGTTAGGGTTCCGATTGGACCTAGGGTTTGGGTTATGTTGAGGGCTAGGGTTAGCGATCCGGTTAGTGGTACGATTGGACCTAGGGTTAGTTTTCCGTTGAGGGCTAGGGTTAGAGATCCGGTTAGGGTTCCGATTGGACCTAGGGTTAGGGTTATGTTGAGGGCTAGGATTAGAGATCCGGTTAGTGTTACGATAGGACCTAGGGTTAGGGTTACGGTGAGGGCTAGGGTTACAGATCCGGTTAGGGTTCCGAATGGACCTAGGGTTAGGGTTATATTGAGGGCTAGGGTTAGAGATCCGGTTAGGGTTCCGATTGGACCTAGGGTTAGGGTTATGTTGAGGGCTAGGGTTAGCGATCCGGTTAGTGTTACGATTGGACCTAGGGTTTGTGTTACGTTGAGGGCTAGGGTTAGAGATCCGGTCAGGGTTCCGATTGGACCTAGGGTTAGGGTTAGGTTGAGGGCTAGTGTTAGAGATCCAGTTAGGGTAACGATTGGACCTAGGGTTATGGTTATGTTGAGGGATAGGGTTAGAGATCCGGTTAGGGTTCCGATTGGACCTAGGGTTAAGGTTATGTTGAGGGCTAGGGTTAGAGATCCGGTTAGGTTTCCGATTGCACGTAGGGTTAGGATTATATTGAGGGCTAGGGTTAGAGATCCGGTTATGGTTACGATTGGACCTAGGGTTAGGGTTATGTTGAGGGCTAGGGTTAGAGATCCGGTTAGGGTTCCGAATGGACATAGGGTTAGGCTTATGTTGAGGGCTAGGGTTAGAGATCTTGGTAGGGTTCGGATTGGACCTAGGGTTAGGGTTATGTGGAGGGCTAGGGTTAGAGATCCGGTTAGGGTTCCGATTGGACCTAGGGTTAGGGTTATGTGTAGGGCTAGGGTTAGAGATCCGGGTAGGGTTCCGATTGGACCTAGGGTTAGGGTTATGTTGAGGGATAGGGTTAGAGATCCGTTTAGAGTTACGATTGGACCTAGGCTTAGGGTTATGTTGAGGTCTAGGGTTAGAGATCCGGTTATGGTTACTATTGGACCTAGGGTTAGGGTTATGTTGAGGTCTGGGGTTTGAGATCTGGTTAGTTTTCCCATTGGACCTAGGGTTATGGTTATGTTGAGGGCTACGGTTACAGATCCGGTTCCGGTTCCGGTTGGACCAAGGGTTAGGGTTATGTTGAGGGCTAGGGTTAGAGATCCGGTTAGGATTACGATTTTACCTAGGGTTAGGGATATGTTGAGGAATAGGGTTAGAAATCCGTTTAGGGTTACGATTGGACGTAGGGTTAGGGTTATGTTGAGCGCTAGGGTTAGCGATCCGGTTATGGTTATGATTGGACCTAGGGTTAGGGTTATGATGAGGTCTAGGTTTAGAGATCCCGTTAGGTATCCCATTGTACCTAGGGTTAGGGTTATGTTGAGGGCTAGGGTTTCAGATCAGGTTAGGGTTCCGATTGGACCTATGGTTAGGGTTATGTTGATGGCTAGGTTTAGAGATCCAGTTAGGGTTCCGATTGGACCTAGGGTTAGGGTAATGTTGAGGGCTAGGGTTAGAGATCAGGTTAGGGTTCCGATTGGACCTAGGGTTTGGGTTATGTTGAGGGCTAGGGTTAGAGATCCGGTTAGGGTTCCGATTGGACCTAGGGTGAGGGTTATGTTGAGGGTAGGGTTAGAGATCCGGTTAGGGTTCCCTTTGGACCTAGAGTTAGGGTTAGGTTAAGGGCTAGTTTTATAGATCCAGTTAGGGTTACGATTGGACCTAGGGTTAGGGTTATGTTGAGGGATAGGTTTAGAGATCCTTTTAGGTTTACGGTTGGACCTAGGGTTAGGGTTATGTTGAGGGCTAGGGTTAGAGATCCGTGTAGGGTTCCGATTGGACCTAGGGTTAAGGTTATGTTGAGGGCTAGTGTTAGAGATCCGGTTAGGGTTCCGATTGGACCTAGGGTTAGGGTTATGTTGAGGGCTAGTGTTAGAGATCCGGTTAGGGTTCCGAATGGACCTAGGGTTAGGGTTATGTTGAGGGCTAGGGTTAGATATCCGGTTAGGGTTTCGATTGGACCTAGGGTTAGGGTTATGTTGAGGGCTAGGGTTAGCGATTCGGTTAGTGTTACGATTGGACCTAGGGTTAGGGTTATGTAGAGGGGTAGTGTTAGAGATCCCGTTAGGGTTACGATTGGACCTCGGGTTAGGGTTATGTTGAGGGCTAGGGTTACAGATTAGGTTAGGGTTCCGATTGGACCTAGGGTTAGGGTTATGTTGAGGGCTAGGGTTAGAGATCCGGTCAGGGTTCCGATTGGACCTAGGGTTAGGGTTAGGTTGAGGGCTAGCGTTAGAGATCCAGTTAGGGTTCCGATTGGACCTAGGGTTAGGGTTATGTTGAGGGATAGGGTTAGAGATCCGGTTAGGGTTCCGATTGGACCTACGGTTAGGGTTATGTTGAGGGCTAGGGTTAGAGATCCGGTTAGCGTTACTATTGCAAATAGGGTTAGGGTTATGTTGAGGGATAGGGTTAGAGATACTTTTAGGGTTACGATTGGACCTAGGGTTAGCGTTATGTTGACGGCTAGGGATAGAGATCCGGATAGGGTACCAATTGGACCTAGGGTTAGGCTTATGTGTAGAGCTAGGGTTAGAGATCCGGGTAGGGTTCCGATTGGACCTAGTGTTAGGGTTATGTTGAGGGCTAGTGTTAGAGATCCGGTTAGGGTTACGATTGGAACTAGGGTAAGGGATATGTTGAGGGATAGGGTTAGAGATAAGTTTAGGGTTACGATTGGACCTAGGGTTTGGGTTATGTTGAGGGCTAGGGTTAGAGATCCGGTTAGGGTTCCGATTGGACCTAAGGTTTGTGGTATGTTAAGGGCTAGTGTTAGAGAACCAGTTAGGGTTACGATTGGACCTAGGGTTACGGTTCCGTTGAGGGCGAGGTTTAGAGATCCGGTTAGGGTTTCGATTGGACCTAGCGTTAGGGTTATGTTGAGGGCTAGGATTCAATATCCGTTTAGGTTTCCGATTGGACCTAGGGTTATGGTTATGTTGAGGGCTAGAGTTAGAGATCCGGTTAGGGTTCTGATTGGACCTAGGGTTATGGTTAGTTTGGGGGTTGGGTTAGAGATCCGGTTAGGGTTCCGATTGAACCTAGGGTTAGGGTTAGGTTGAGGGCTAGTGTTAGATATCCAGTTAGGGTTCCGAATGGACCTAGGGTTAGGGTTATGTTGAGGGATAGGGTTAGAGATCCTTTTAGGGTTTCGATTTGACCTAGGGTTAGGGTTATGCTGAGGGCTAGTGTTAGATATCCAGTTAGGGTTCCGAATGGACCTAGGGTTAGGGTTATGTTGAGGGATAGGGTTAGAGATCCTTTTAGGGTTTCGATTTGACCTAGGGTTAGGGTTATGCTGAGGGCTAGGGTTAGAGATCCGGTTAGGTTTCCGATTGGACGTAGGGTTAGGGTTATATTGAGGGCTAGGGTTAGAGATCCGGTTATGGTTACGATTGGACCTAGGGTTAGGGTTATGTTGAGGGCTAGGGTTAGAGATCCGGTTAGGGTTCCGATTGTACCTAGGGTTAGGGTAATTTTAAGGGCTAGGGTTAGAGATCCGGTTAGGCTTACGATTGGACCTAGGGTTAGAATTATGTTCCGGGCTAGGGTTAGACATCCGGTTAGGGTTCCGATTGGACCTAGGTTTAGGGTTATGTTGAGAGCGAGGGTTAGAGTTCCGGTTAGGGTTCCGATTGGACCTAGGGTTAGGGTTATGTTGAGGTCTAGGGTTAGAGATCCTGTTAGTGTTACGATTGGACCTAGGGTTAGGGTCATGTTGAGCGCTAGG
Source organism: Miniopterus natalensis (assembly GCF_054644295.1). Lineage (NCBI taxonomy): Eukaryota > Metazoa > Chordata > Mammalia > Chiroptera > Miniopteridae > Miniopterus > Miniopterus natalensis. The sequence goes on from NC_142088.1 coordinate 87,283,525, forward strand.
GTTAGAGATCCTGTTAGGATTACGATTGGACCTAGGGTTAGGGTTATGTTGAGGGCTAGGGTTAGAGATCCGGTTAGGATTACGATTGGACCTAAGGTTAGGGTTATGTTGATGGCTAGGGTTAGAGATCTGGTTACTGTTACCATTGGACCTAGGGTTAGGGTTATGTTGAGGGCTAGGGTTAGACATCCGGTTAGGGATCCGATTGGACCTAGGGTTAGGGTTATGTTGAGGGCTAGGGTTAGAGATCCGGTTAGGGTTCCGATTGGACCTAGGGTTAGGGTTATGTTGAGGGCTAGGGTTAGAGATCCGTGTAGGGTTCCGATTGGACCTAGGGTTAAGGTTATGTTGAGGGCTAGTGTTAGAGATCCGTTTAGGGTTCCGATTGGACCTAGGGTTAGGGTTATGTTGAGGGCTAGTGTTAGAGATCCGGTTAGGGTTCCGAATGGACCTAGGGTTAGGGTTATGTTGAGGGCTAGGGTTAGATATCCGGTTAGGGTTTCGATTGGACCTAGGGTTAGGGTTATGTTGAGGGCTAGGGTTAGCGATTCGGTTAGTGTTACGATTGGACGTAGGGTTAGGATCATGTTCCGGGCTAGGGTTAGACATCCGGTTAGGGTTCCGATTGGACCTAGGTTTAGGGTTATGTTGAGAGTGAGGGTTAGAGATCCGGTTATGGTTACGATTGGACCTAGGGTTTGGGTTATGTTGAGGGCGAGGGTTAGAGATCCGTTTATGGTTACGATTGGACCTAGGGTTAGGGTTATGTTGAGAGTTAGGGTTAGAGATCCGGTTAGGGTTCCGATTGGACCTAGGGTTAGGGTTATGTTGAGGGCTAGGGTTAGTGATCCGGTTAGGGTTCCGATTGGACCTAGGGTTAGGGTTATGTTGAGGGCTAGGGTTAGAGATCCGTGTAGGGTTCCGATTGGACCTAGGGTTAGGGTTATGTTGAGGGCTAGGTTTAGATCCGGTTAGGGTATTATTTGACCTAGGGTTAGTGTTATGTTGAGGGCTAAGGTTAGAGAGACGGTTAGGGTTACAATTGGACCTAGGGTTAGGGTTATGTTGAGGGATAGGGTTAGAGATACTTTTAGGGTTACGACTGGACCTAGGGTTAGGATTACGTTGAGGACTAGGGTTAGAGATCCTGTTAGGGTTCCGATTGGACCTAGGGTTAGGGTTATGTTGAGGGCTAGTGTTAGAGATCCCCTCAGGGTTACGATTGGACCTAGGGTGAGGGATATGTTGAGGGATAGGGTTAGAGATCCGTTTACGGTTGAGATTGGACGTAGGGTTAGGGTTATGTTGAGGGCTAGGTTTAGAGATCCGGTTAGGGTTACGATTGGACCTAGGGTTAGGGTTATGTTGAGGGCTAAGGTTAGAGATCTGGTTAGGGTTCCGATTGGACCTAGGGTTAGGGTTATGTTGAGAGTTAGGGTTAGAGATCCGGTTAGGGTTCCGATTGGACCTAGGGTTAGGGTTATGTTGAGGGCTAGGGTTAGAGATCCGGTTAGGGTTCCGATTGGACCTAGGGTTAGGGTTATGTTGAGGGCTAGGGTTAGAGATCCGTGTAGGGTTCCGATTGGACCTAGGGTTAGGGTTATGTTGAGGGCTAGTGTTAGAGATCCGGTTAGGGTTCCGATTGGACCTAGGGTTAGGGTTATGTTGAGGGCTAGTGTTAGAGATAAGGTTAGGGTTCCGAATGGACCTAGGGTTAGGGTTAAGTTGAGGGCTAGGGTTAGATATCCGGTTAGGGTTCCGATTGGACCTAGGGTTAGGGTTATGTTGAGGGCTAGGGTTAGCGATTCAGTTAGTGTTACGATTGGACCTAGGGTTAGGGTTATGTAGAGGGGTAGTGTTAGAGATCCCGTTAGGGTTACGATTCGACCTAGGGTTAGGGTTATGTTGATGGCTAGGTTTAGAGATCCAGTTAGGGTTCTGATTGGACCTCGGGTTAGGGTTATGTTGACGGCTAGGGTTACAGATCAGGTTAGGGTTCCGATTCGACCTAGGGTTAGGGTTATGTTGAGGGCTAGGGTTAAAGATCCGGTCAGGGTTCCGATTGGACCTAGGGTTAGGGTTAGGTTGAGGGCTAGTGTTAGAGATCCAGTTAGGGTTCCGATTGGACCTAGGGTTAGGGTTATGTTGATGGATACGGTTAGAGATCCTTTTAGGGTTTCGATTGGACCTAGGGTTAGGGTTATGCTGAGGGCTAGGGTTAGAGATCCGGTTAGGTTTCCGATTGGACGTAGGGTTAGGGTTATATTGAGGGCTAGGGTTAGAGATCCGGTTATGGTTCCGATTGTACCTAGGGTTAGGGTTATGTTGAGGGCTAGGGTTAGAGATCCGGTTAGGGTTCCGATTGTACCTAGGGTTAGGGTTATTTTAAGGGCTAGGGTTAGAGATCCGGTTAGGCTTACGATTGCACCTACGGTTAGAATTATGTTTCGGGCTAGGGTTAGACATCCGGTTAGGGTTCCGATTGGACCTAGGTTTAGGGTTATGTTGAGAGCGAGGGTTAGAGTTCCGGTTAGGGTTCCGATTGGACCTAGGGTTAGGGTTTATGTTGAGGGAGAGGGTTAGAGATCCGGTTAGGGTTCCGATTGGACCTAGGTTTAGGGTTATGTTGAGGGCTAGGATTAGAGATCCGGTTAGGGTTCCGATTGGACCCAGGGTTAGGGTTATGTTGAGGGCTAGGGTTAGAGATCCGGTTAGGGTTCCGAATGGACCTAGGGTTAGGTTTATGTTGAGGGCTAGGGTTAGATATCCGGTTAGGGTTCCGATTGGACCTAGGGTTTGGGTTATGTTGAGGGCTAGGGTTAGCGATCCGGTTAGTGGTACGATTGGACCTAGGGTTAGTTTTCCGTTGAGGGCTAGGGTTAGAGATCCGGTTAGGGTTCCGATTGGACCTAGGGTTAGGGTTATGTTGAGGGCTAGGATTAGAGATCCGGTTAGTGTTACGATAGGACCTAGGATTAGGGTTACGGTGAGGGCTAGGGTTACAGATCCGGTTAGGGTTCCGAATGGACCTAGGGTTAGGGTTATATTGAGGGCTAGGGTTAGAGATCCGGTTAGGGTTCCGATTGGACCTAGGGTTAGGGTTATGTTGAGGGCTAGGGTTAGCGATCCGGTTAGTGTTACGATTGGACCTAGGGTTTGTGTTACGTTGAGGGCTAGGGTTAGAGATCCGGTCAGGGTTCCGATTGGACCTAGGGTTAGGGTTAGGTTGAGGGCTAGTGTTAGAGATCCAGTTAGGGTAACGATTGGACCTAGGGTTATGGTTATGTTGAGGGATAGGGTTAGAGATCCGGTTAGGGTTCCGATTGGACCTAGGGTTAAGGTTATGTTGAGGGCTAGGGTTAGAGATCCGGTTAGGTTTCCGATTGCACGTAGGGTTAGGATTATATTGAGGGCTAGGGTTAGAGATCCGGTTATGGTTACGATTGGACCTAGGGTTAGGGTTATGTTGAGGGCTAGGGTTAGAGATCCGGTTAGGGTTCCGAATGGACATAGGGTTAGGCTTATGTTGAGGGCTAGGGTTAGAGATCTTGGTAGGGTTCGGATTGGACCTAGGGTTAGGGTTATGTGGAGGGCTAGGGTTAGAGATCCGGTTAGGGTTCCGATTGGACCTAGGGTTAGTGTTATGTGTAGGGCTAGGGTTAGAGATCCGGGTAGGGTTCCGTTTGGACCTAGGGTTAGGGTTATGTTGAGGGATAGGGTTAGAGATCCGTTTAGAGTTACGATTGGACCTAGGCTTAGGGTTATGTTGAGGTCTAGGGTTAGAGATCCGGTTATGGTTACTATTGGACCTAGGGTTAGGGTTATGTTGAGGTCTGGGGTTTGAGATCTGGTTAGTTTTCCCATTGGACCTAGGGTTATGGTTATGTTGAGGGCTACGGTTACAGATCCGGTTCCGGTTCCGGTTGGACCAAGGGTTAGGGTTATGTTGAGGGCTAGGGTTAGAGATCCGGTTAGGATTACGATTTTACCTAGGGTTAGGGATATGTTGAGGAATAGGGTTAGAAATCCGTTTAGGGTTACGATTGGACGTAGGGTTAGGGTTATGTTGAGCGCTAGGGTTAGCGATCCGGTTATGGTTATGATTGGACCTAGGGTTAGGGTTATGTTGAGGTCTAGATTTAGAGATCCCGTTAGGTTTCCCATTGTACCTAGGGTTAGGGTTATGTTGAGGGCTAGGGTTTCAGATCAGGTTAGGGTTCCGATTGGACCTATGGTTAGGGTTATGTTGATGGCTAGGTTTAGAGATCCAGTTAGGGTTCCGATTGGACCTAGGGTTAGGGTAATGTTGAGGGCTAGGGTTAGAGATCAGGTTAGGGTTCCGATTGGACCTAGGGTTTGGGTTATGTTGAGGGCTAGGGTTAGAGATCCGGTTAGGTTTCCGATTGGACCTAGGGTTAGGGTTATGTTGAGGGCTAGGGTTAGAGATCCAGTTAGGGTTCCGATTGGACCTAGGGTGAGGGTTATGTTGAGGGTAGGGTTAGAGATCCGGTTAGGGTTCCCTTTGGACCTAGAGTTAGGGTTAGGTTAAGGGCTAGTTTTATAGATCCAGTTAGGGTTACGATTGGACCTAGGGTTAGGGTTATGTTGAGGGATAGGTTTAGAGATCCTTTTAGGTTTACGGTTGGACCTAGGGTTAGGGTTATGTTGAGGGGTAGGGTTAGAGATCCGGTTAGGTTTCCGATTGGACATAGGGATAGGGTTATATTGAGGGCTAGGGTTAGAGATCTGGTTATGGTTACGATTGGACCTAGGGTTAGGGATATGTTGAGGGCTAGGGTTAGAGATCCGACTAGGGTTCCGAATGGACCTAGGGTTAGGCTTATGTTGAGGACTAGGTTTAGAGATCCGGGTAGGGTTCCTATTGGACCAAGGGTTAGGGTTATGTTGAGGGCTAGTATTAGAGATCCGGTTAGGGTTACGATTGGACCTAGGGTTAGGGATATGTTGAGGGATAAGGTTAGAGATCCGTTTAGGGTTACGATTGGACCTAGGGTTAGGGTTATGATGAGGGCTAGGGTTCGAGATACGGTTAGGGTTACGATTGGACCTAGGGTTAGGGTTATGTTGAGGGCTAGGGTTAGAGATCCGGTTAGGGTTCCGAATGGACCTAGGGTTAGGCTTATCTTGAAGGCTAGGGTTAGAGATCCGGGTAGGGTTCCGATTGGACCTAGGGTTAGGGTTATGTGGAGGGCTAGGGTTAGAGATACGGTTAGGGTTCTGATTGGACCTAGGGTTAGGGTTATGTGTAGGGCTAGGGTTAGAGATTCGGGTAGGGTTCGGATTGGACCTAGGGTTAGGGTTATGTTGAGGGCTAGGGTAAGAGATCCGGTTAGGGTTACGATTGGACCTAGGGTTAGGGATATGTTGAGGAATAGGGTTAGAGATCCGTTTAGGGTTACGATTGGACGTAGGGTGAGGGTTATGTTGAGGGCTAGGGTTAGAGATCCGGTTAGGGTTCCCTTTGGTCCTAGGGTGAGGGTTATGTTGAAGTCTAGGTTTAGAGATCCGGTTGGGTTTCCCATTGGACGTAGGGTTAGGGTTATGTTGAGGGCTAACGTTAGAGATTCGGTTATGGTTCCGATTGGACCTAGGGTGAGGGTTATGTTGAGGTCTAGGTTTAGAGATCCGGTTAGGTTTCCCATTGGACCTAGGGTTAGGGTTATGTTGAGGGCTCGGGTGACAGATCCGGTTAGGGTTCCGATTGGACCTAGGGTTAGGGTTATGTTGATGGCTAGGTTTAGAGATCCAGTTAGGGTTCCGATGGGACCTAGGGTTAGGGTTATTTTGAGGGATAGGTTTAGAGATCCTTTTAGGGTTACGATTGGACCTAGGGTTAGGGTTATGTTGAGGGCTAGGGTTAGAGATCCGGTTATGGTTACGATTGGACCTAGGGTTAGGGTTATGTTGAAGGCTAGGGTTAGAGATCCGGTTAGGGTTCCGAATTGACCTAGGGTTAGGGTTATGTTGCGGGCCTGGGTTAGAGATCCGGTTAGGGTTCCGATTGGACCTAGGGTTAGAATTATGTTCCGGGCTAGGGTTAGAGATCAGGTTAGGGTTCCGATTGGACCTAGGGTTAGGGTTATGTTGAGGACTAGGGTTAGAGATCCGGTTAGGGTTCCGATTGGACCTAGGGTTAGGATTATGTTGAGGGCTAGGGTTAGAGATCCGGTTATGTTTCCGATTGGACCTAGGGTTACGGTTATTTTAAGGACTAGGGTTAGAGATCAGGTTAGGGTTACGATAGGACGTAGGGTTAGGATCATGTTCAGGGATAGGGTTAGACATCCGGTTAGGGTTCCGATTGGACCTAGGTTTAGGGTTATGTTGAGAGCGAGGGATAGAGATCCGGTTATAGTTGCGATTGGACCTAGGGTTAGGGTTACGTTGAGGGCTAGGGTTAGAGATCCGGTTAGGGTTCCGATTAGACCAAGGTTAGGGTCATATTGAGGCCTAGGGTTAGAGATCCGGTTAGGGTTCCGATTGGACCTAGGCTGAGGGTTATGTTGAGGGCTAGGGTTAGAGATCCGGTTAGGGTTCCCATTGGACATAGGGATAGGGTTAGGTTGAGGGCTAGTGTTAGAGATCCTGTTAGGGTTACGATTGGACCTAGGGTTAGGGTTATGTTGAGGGTAAGGGTTAGAGATCCTTTTAGGGTTACGATTGGACCTAAGGTTAGGGTTATGTTGACGGCTAGGTTTAGAGATCCGGTAAGGTTTCCGATTGGACGTAGGGTTAGGGTTATATTGAGGGCTAGGGTTAGAGATCCGGTTATGTTTACGATTGGACCTAGGGTTAGGGTTATGTTGAGGGCTAGGGTTAGAGATCCGGTTAGGGTTCCGAATGGACCTAGGGTTAGGGTTATGTTGAGGGCTAGGGTTAGAGATCCTGTTAGCGTTCCGATTGGACCTAGGGTTAGGGTTTTGTTGAGGGCTAGGGTTAGAGATCAGGTTAGGGTTCCGATTGGACCTAGGGTTAGGGTTATGTTTAGGGCTAGGGTTAGAGATCCGGTTAGGGTTCCGATTGGACCTAGGGTTAGGGTTATGTTGAGGGCTAGGGTTAGAGATCCAGTTAGGGTTCCGATTGGACCTAGACTGAGGGTTATGTTGAGGGCTAGGCTTAGAGATCCGGTTAGGGTTCCCATTGGACCTAGGGTTAGGGTTAGGTTGAGGGCTAGTGTTAGAGATCCTGTTAGGGTTACGATTGGACCTAGGGTTAGGGTTATGTTGACGGCTATGGGTAGAGATCCGGATAGGATTCCAATTGGACCTAGGGTTAGGCTTATGTGTAGGGCCAAGGTTAGAGATCCGGTTAGGGTTACGATTGGACCTAGGGTTAGGGATATGTTGAGGGATAGGGTTAGGGATCCGTTTAGTGTTACGATTGTACCTAGGGTTAGGGTTATGTTGAGGGCTAGGGTTAGAGATACGGTTAGGGTTCCGATTGGACCTAGGGTTAGTGGTATGTTAAGGGCTAGTGTTAGAGATCCGGTTAGGGTTACGATTGGACCTAGGGTTAGGGTTATGTTGAAGGCTAGGGTTAGAGATCCGGTTAGGGTTCCGATTGTACCTAGGGTTAGGGTTATTTTAAGGGCTAGGGTTAGAGATCCGGTTAGGCTTACGATTGGACCTAGGGTTAGGATCATGTTCCGGGCTAGGGTTAGACATCCGGTTAGGGTTCCGATTGGACCTAGGTTTAGGGTTATGTTGAGAGCGAGGGTTAGAGTTCCGGTTAGGGTTCTGGTTGGACCTAGAGTTAGGGTTATGTTGAGGGAGAGGGTTAGAGATCCCATTATGTTTACGATTGGACCTAGGGTTAGGGTTATGTTGAGGGCTAGAATTAGAGATTCGGTTAGGTTTCCGATTGGACCTAGGGTTAGGGTTATGTTGAGGGCTAGGGTTAGAGATCCGGTTAGGGTTCCGATTGGACCTAGGGTTAGGGTTATGTTGAGGGCTAGGATTAGAGATCCGGTTAGGGTTCCGATTGGACCCAGGGTTAGGGTTATGTTGAGGGCTAGGGTTAGAGATCCGGTTAGGGTTCCGAATGGACCTAGGGTTAGGGTTATGTTGAGGGCTAGGTATAGAGATCCAGTTAGGGTTCCGATTGGACCTAGGGTTAGGGTTATGTTGAGGGCTAGGGTTAGCGATCCGGTTAGTGTTATGATTGGACTTAGGGTTAGGGTTACGTTGAGGGCTAGGGTTAGAGATCCGGTTAGGGTTCTGATTGGACCTAGGGTTAGGGTTATGTAGAGGGGTAGTGTTAGAGATCCCGTTAGGGTTACGATTGGACCTAGGGTTAGGGTTATGTTGATGACTAGGTTTAGAGATCCAGTTAGGGTTCCGATTGGACCTCGCGGTAGGGTTATGTTGAGGGCTAGGGTTACAGATCAGTTTAGGGTTCCGATTGGACCTAGGGTTAGGGTTATGTTCAGGGCAAGGGTTAGAGATCAGGTTAGGGTTCCGATTGGACCTAGGGTTAGGGTTATGTTGAGGGCTAGGGTTAGAGATCCGGTTAGGGTTCCGATTGGACCTAGTGTTAGGGTTATGTTGAGGGCTAGGGTTAGAGATCCGGTTATGGTTCCGATTGGACCTAGGGTTAGCGTTATGTTCAGGGCTAGGGTTAGAGATCCGCTTAGGGTTCCCTTTGGACTTAGGGTTAGGGTTAGGTTAAGGGCTAGTGTTATAGATCCAGTTAGGGTTACGATTGGACCTATGGTTAGGGTTATGTTGAGGGCTAGGGTTAGAGATCCGGTTAGGGTTCCGATTGGACCTAGGGTTAGGGTTATGTTGAGGGCTAGGATTAGAGATCCGGTTAGGGTTCCGATTGGACCCACGGTTAGCGTTATGTGGAGAGCTAGGGTTAGAGATCTGGTTAGGGTTCTGATTGGACCTAGGGTTAGGGTTATATGTAGGGCTAGGGTTAGAGATCCGGTTAGGGTTCCGATTGGATCTAGGGTTAGGGTTATGTAGAGGGCTAGGATTAGAGATCCGGTTAGTGTTACGATTGGACCTAGGGTTATGGTTACGTTGAGGGCTAGGGTTAGAGATCCGGTTAGGGTTCCGAATGGACCTAGGGTTAGGGTTATGTTGAGGGCTAGGTATAGAGACCAGTTAGGGTTCCGATTGGACCTCGCGTTAGGGTTATGTTGAGGGCTAGGGTTACAGATCAGTTTAGGGTTCCGATTGGACCTAGGGTTAGGGTTATGTTCAGGGCTAGGGTTAGAGATCAGGTTAGGGTTCCGATTGGACCTAGGGTTAGGGTTATGTTGAGGGCTAGGGTTAGAGATCCGGTTAGGGTTCCCTTTGGACCTAGGGTTAGGGTTAGGTTAAGGGCTAGTGTTATAGATCCAGTTAGGGTTACGATTGGACCTATGGTTAGGGTTATGTTGAGGGCTAGGGTTAGAGATCCGGTTAGGGTTCCGATTGGACCTAGGGTTAGGGTTATGTTGAGGGCTAGGGTTAGAGATCCAGTTAGGGTTCCGATTGGACCTAGGGTTAGGGTTATGTTGAGGGCTAGGGTTAGAGATCCGGTTAGGGTTCCGATTGGACCTAGGGTTAGGGTTATGTTGAGGGCTAGGATTAGAGATCCGGTTAGGGTTCCGATTGGACCCAGGGTTAGGGTTATGTTGAGGGCTAGGGTTAGAGATCCGGTTAGGGTTCCGAATGGACCTAGGGTTAGGGTTATGTTGAGGGCTAGGTATAGAGATCCAGTTAGGGTTCCGATTGGACCTAGGGTTAGGGTTATGTTGAGGGCTAGGGTTAGCGATCCGGTTAGTGTTATGATTGGACTTAGGGTTAGGGTTACGTTGAGGGCTAGGGTTAGAGATCCGGTTAGGGTTCTGATTGGACCTAGGGTTAGGGTTATGTAGAGGGGTAGTGTTAGAGATCCCGTTAGGGTTACGATTGGACCTAGGGTTAGGGTTATGTTGATGACTAGGTTTAGAGATCCAGTTAGGGTTCCGATTGGACCTCGCGGTAGGGTTATGTTGAGGGCTAGGGTTACAGATCAGTTTAGGGTTCCGATTGGACCTAGGGTTAGGGTTATGTTCAGGGCAAGGGTTAGAGATCAGGTTAGGGTTCCGATTGGACCTAGGGTTAGGGTTATGTTGAGGGCTAGGGTTAGAGATCCGGTTAGGGTTCCGATTGGACCTAGGGTTAGGGTTATGTTGAGGGCTAGGGTTAGAGATCCGGTTATGGTTCCGATTGGACCTAGGGTTAGCGTTATGTTCAGGGCTAGGGTTAGAGATCCGGTTAGGGTTCCCTTTGGACTTAGGGTTAGGGTTAGGTTAGGGGCTAGTGTTATAGATCCAGTTAGGGTTACGATTGGACCTATGGTTAGGGTTATGTTGAGGGCTAGGGTTAGAGATCCGGTTAGGGTTCCGATTGGACCTAGGGTTAGGGTTATGTTGAGGGCTAGGATTAGAGATCCGGTTAGGGTTCCGATTGGACCCACGGTTAGCGTTATGTGGAGAGCTAGGGTTAGAGATCTGGTTAGGGTTCTGATTGGACCTAGGGTTAGGGTTATATGTAGGGCTAGGGTTAGAGATCCGGTTAGGGTTCCGATTGGATCTAGGGTTAGGGTTATGTAGAGGGCTAGGATTAGAGATCCGGTTAGTGTTACGATTGGACCTAGGGTTATGGTTACGTTGAGGGCTAGGGTTAGAGATCCGGTTAGGGTTCCGAATGGACCTAGGGTTAGGGTTATGTTGAGGGCTAGGTATAGAGATCCAGTTAGGGTTCCGATTGGACCTCGCGTTAGGGTTATGTTGAGGGCTAGGGTTACAGATCAGTTTAGGGTTCCGATTGGACCTAGGGTTAGGGTTATGTTCAGGGCTAGGGTTAGAGATCAGGTTAGGGTTCCGATTGGACCTAGGGTTAGGGTTATGTTGAGGGCTAGGGTTAGAGATCCGGTTAGGGTTCCCTTTGGACCTAGGGTTAGGGTTAGGTTAAGGGCTAGTGTTATAGATCCAGTTAGGGTTACGATTGGACCTATGGTTAGGGTTATGTTGAGGGCTAGGGTTAGAGATCCGGTTAGGGTTCCGATTGGACCTAGGGTTAGGGTTATGTTGATGGCTAGGGTTAGAGATCCAGTTAGGGTTCCGATTGGACCTAGGGTGAGGGTTATGTTGAGGGCTAGGGTTAGAGATCCGGTTAGGGTTCCCTTTGGACCTAGGGTTAGGGTTAGGTTAAGGGTAGTGTTATAGATCCAGTTAGGGTTACGATTGGACCTAGGGTTAGGGTTATGTTGAGGGCTAGGGTTAGAGATCCGGTTAGGTTTCCGATTGGACGTAGGGATAGGGTTATATTGAGGGCTAGGGTTAGAGATCTGGTTATGGTTACGATTGGACCTAGGGTTAGGGTTATGTTGAGGGCTAGGGTTAGAGATCCGACTAGGGTTCCGAATGGACCTAGGGTTAGGCTTATGTTGAGGACTAGGGTTAGAGATCCGGGTAGGGTTCCTTTTGGACCTAGGTTTAGGGTTATGTTGAGGGCTAGTGTTAGAGATCCGGTTAGGGTTACGATTGGACCTAGGGTTAGGGATATGTTGAGGGATAAGGTTAGAGATCCGTTTAGGGTTACGATTGGACCTAGGGTTAGGGTTATGATGAGGGCTAGGGTTCCAGATCCGGTTAGGGTTACGATTGGACCTAGGGTTAGGGTTATGTTGAGGGCTAGGGTTAGAGATCCGGTTAGGGTTCCGAATGGACCTAGGGTTAAGCTTATGTTGAGGGCTAGGGTTAGAGATCCGGGTAGGGTTCCGATTGGACCTAGGGTTAGCGTTATGTGGAGAGCTAGGGTTAGAGATCCGGTTAGTGTTCTGATTGGACCTAGGGTTAGGGTTATATGTAGGGCTAGGGTTAGAGATTCGGGTAGGGTTCCGATTGGACCTAGGGTTAGGGTTATGTTGAGGGCTAGGGTTAGAGATCCGGTTATGGTTACGATTGGACCTAGGGTTAGGGTTATGTTGAGGGCTAGGGTTAGCGATCCGGTTATGGTTACGATTGGACCTAGGGTTAGGGTTATGTTGAGGTCTAGGTTTAGAGATCCCGTTAGGTTTCCCATTGGACCTAGGGTTAGGGTTATTTTGAGGGCTAGGGTTTCAGATCAGGTTAGGGTTCCGATTGGACCTAGGGTTAGGGTTATGTTGATGGCTAGGTTTAGAGATCCAGTTAGGGTTCCGATTGGACCTAGGGTTAGGGTTATGTTGAGGGCTAGGGTTAGAGATCCGGTTAGGGTTCCGATTTGACCTACGGTGAGGGTTATTTTGAGGGATAGGTTTAGAGATCCTTTTAGGGTTACGATTGGACCTAGGGTTAGGGTTATGTTGAGGGCTACGTTTAGAGATCCAGTTAGGGTTCCGATAGGACCTCGGGTTAGGGTTATGTTGAGGGCTAGTGTTAGAGATCCAGTTAGGGTTACGATTGGACCTAGGGTTAGGGTTTTGTTGAGGGATAGGGTTAGAGATCCTTTTAGGGTTTCGATTGGACCTAGGGTTAAGGTTATGCTGAGGGCTAGGGTTAGACATCCGGTTAGGTTTCCGATTGGACGTAGTGTTAGGGTTATATTGAGGGCAGGGTTAGAGATCCGGTTATGGTTACGATTGGACCTAGGGTTAGGGTTATGTTGAGGGTAGGGTTAGAGATCCGGTTAGGGTTCCGATTGTACCTAGGGTTAGGGTTATTTTAAGGGCTAGGGTTAGAGATCCGGTTATGCTTACGACTGGACCTAGGGTTAGGATCATGTTCCGGGCTAGGGTTAGACATCCGGTTAGGGTTCCGATTGGACCTAGGTTTAGGGTTATGTTGAGAGCGAGGGTTAGAGTTCCGGTTAGGGTTCCGATTGGACCTAGGGTTAGGGTTATGTTGAGGGAGAGGGTTAGAGATCCCATTATGGTTACGATTGGACCTAGGGTTAGGGTTATGTTGATGGCTAGGTTTAGAGATCCAGTTAGGGTTTCGATTGGACCTCGCGTTAGGGTTATGTTGAGGGCTAGGGTTACAGATCAGGTTAGGGTTCCGATTGGACCTAGGGTTAGGGTTATGTGGAGGGCTAGGGTTAGAGATCAGGTTAGGGTTCCGATTGGACCTAGGGTTAGGGTTATGTTGAGGGCTAGGGTTAGAGATCAGGTTAGGGTTCCGATTAGACCTAGGGTTAGGGTTATGTTGAGGGCTAGGGTTAGAGATCCGGTTAGGGCTCCGATTGGACCTAGGGTTAGGGTTCTGTTGAGGGCTAGGGTTAGAGATCCGGTTAGGGTTCCCTTTGGACCTAGGGTTAGGGTTAGGTTAAGGGCTAGTGTTATAGATCCAGTTCGGGTTACGATTGGACCTAGGGTTAGGGTTATGTTGAGGGCTAGGGTTAGAGATCCGGTTAGGTTTCCGATTGGACGTAGGGATAGGGTTATATTGAGGGCTAGGGTTAGATATCTGGTTATGGTTACGATTGGACCTAGGGTTAGGGTTATGTTGAGGGCTAGTGTTAGATATCCGGTTAGGGTTACGATTGGACCTAGGGTGGGATATGTTGAGGGATAAGGTTAGAGATACGTTTAGGGTTACGATTGGACCTAGGGTTAGGGTTATGATGAGGGCTAGGGTTCGAGATCCGGTTAGGGTTACGATTGGACCTAGGGTTAGGGTTATGTTGAGGGCTAGGGTTAGCGATCCCGTTAGTGGTACGATTGGACCTAGGGTTAAGGTTCCGTTGAGGGCTAGGGTTAGAGATCCGGTTAGGGTTCCGATTGGACCTAGGGTTAGGGTTATGTAGAGGGCTTGGATTAGAGATCCGGTTAGTGTTACGATTGGACCTAGGGTTAGGGTTACGTTGAGGGCTAGGGTTAGAGATCCGGTTAGGGTTCCGAATGGACCTAGGGTTAGGGTTATGTTGAGGGCTAGGTATAGAGATCCGGTTAGGGTTCCGATGGACCTAGGGTTAGGGTTATGTTGAGGGCTAGGTTTAGAGATCCGGTTAGGGTTCCGATTGGACCTAGGGTTAGGGTTATGTAGAGGGGTAGTGTTAGAGATCCCGTTAGGGTTACGATTGGACCTAGGGTTAGGGTTATGTTGATGACTAGGTTTAGAGATCCAGTTAGGGTTCCGATTGGACCTCGCGTTAGGGTTATGTTGAGGGCTAGGGTTACAGATCAGTTTAGGGTTCCGATAGGACCTAGGGTTAGGGTTATGTTGAGGGCTAGGGTTAGAGATCAGGTTAGGGTTCCGATTGGACCTAGGGTTAGGATTATGTTGAGGGCTAGGGTTAGAGATCCGGTTAGGGTTCCGATTGGACCTAGGGTTAGGGTTATGTTGAGGGCTAGGGTTAGAGATCCGGTTAGGGTTACGATTGGACCTAGGGTTAGGGTTATGTTGAGGGCTAGGGTTAGAGATCCGGTTAGGGTTCCGAATGGACCTAGGGTTAAGCTTATGTTGAGGGCTAGGGTTAGAGATCCGGGTAGGGTTCCGATTGGACCTAGGGTTAGCGTTATGTGGAGAGCTAGGGTTAGAGATCCGGTTAGGGTTCTGATTGGACCTAGGGTTAGGGTTATATGTAGGGCTAGGGTTAGAGATTCGGGTAGGGTTCCGATTGGACCTAGGGTTAGGGTTATGTTGAGGGCTAGGGTTAGAGATCCGGTTAGGTTTCCGATTGGACGTAGGGATAGGGTTATATTGAGGGCTAGGGTTAGATATCTGGTTATGGTTACGATTGGACCTAGGGTTAGGGTTATGTTGAGGGCTAGTGTTAGATATCCGGTTAGGGTTACGATTGGACCTAGGGTGGGATATGTTGAGGGATAAGGTTAGAGATACGTTTAGGGTTACGATTGGACCTAGGGTTAGGGTTATGATGAGGGCTAGGGTTCGAGATCCGGTTAGGGTTACGATTGGACCTAGGGTTAGGGTTATGTTGAGGGCTAGGGTTAGCGATCCCGTTAGTGGTACGATTGGACCTAGGGTTAAGGTTCCGTTGAGGGCTAGGGTTAGAGATCCGGTTAGGGTTCCGATTGGACCTAGGGTTAGGGTTATGTAGAGGGCTTGGATTAGAGATCCGGTTAGTGTTACGATTGGACCTAGGGTTAGGGTTACGTTGAGGGCTAGGGTTAGAGATCCGGTTAGGGTTCCGAATGGACCTAGGGTTAGGGTTATGTTGAGGGCTAGGTATAGAGATCCGGTTAGGGTTCCGATGGACCTAGGGTTAGGGTTATGTTGAGGGCTAGGTTTAGAGATCCGGTTAGGGTTCCAATTGGACCTAGGGTTAGGGTTATGTAGAGGGGTAGTGTTAGAGATCCCGTTAGGGTTACGATTGGACCTAGGGTTAGGGTTATGTTGATGACTAGGTTTAGAGATCCAGTTAGGGTTCCGATTGGACCTCGCGTTAGGGTTATGTTGAGGGCTAGGGTTACAGATCAGTTTAGGGTTCCGATAGGACCTAGGGTTAGGGTTATGTTGAGGGCTAGGGTTAGAGATCAGGTTAGGGTTCCGATTGGACCTAGGGTTAGGATTATGTTGAGGGCTAGGGTTAGAGATCCGGTTAGGGTTCCGATTGGACCTAGGGTTAGGGTTATGTTGAGGGCTAGGGTTAGAGATCCGGTTAGGGTTACGATTGGACCTAGGGTTAGGGTTATGTTGAGGGCTAGGGTTAGAGATCCGGTTAGGGTTCCGAATGGACCTAGGGTAAAGCTTATGTTGAGGGCTAGGGTTAGAGATCCGGGTAGGGTTCCGATTGGACCTAGGGTTAGCGTTATGTGGAGAGCTAGGGTTAGAGATCCGGTTAGGGTTCTGATTGGACCTAGGGTTAGGGTTATATGTAGGGCTAGGGTTAGAGATTCGGGTAGGGTTCCGATTGGACCTAGGGTTAGGGTTATGTTGAGGGCTAGGGTTAGAGATCCGGTTATGGTTACGATTGGACCTAGGGTTAGGGTTATGTTGAGGGCTAGGGTTAGCGATCCGGTTATGGTTACGATTGGACCTAGGATTAGGGTTATGTTGAGGTCTAGGTTTAGAGATACCGTTAGGTTTCCCATTGGACCTAGGGTTAGGATTATTTTGAGGGCTAGGGTTTCAGATCAGGTTAGGGTTCCGATTGGACCTAGGGTTAGGGTTATGTTGATGGCTAGGTTTAGAGATCCAGTTAGGGTTCCGATTGGACCTAGGGTTAGGGTTATGTTGAGGGCTAGGGTTAGAGATCCGGTTAGGGTTCCGATTTGACCTACGGTGAGGGTTATTTTGAGGGATAGGTTTAGAGATCCTTTTAGGGTTACGATTGGACCTAGGGTTAGGGTTATGTTGTGGGCTAGGGTTACAGATCAGGTTAGGGTTTCGATTGGTCCTAGGGTTAGGGTTATGTTGAGGGCTAGGGTTAGAGATCCGGTTAGGGTTCCGAGTGTACCTAGGGTTAGGGTTATTTTAAGGGCTAGGGTTAGAGATCCGGTTATGCTTACGATTGGACCTACGGTTAGGATCATGTTCCGGGCTAGGGTTAGACATCCGGTTAGGGTTCCGATTGGACCTAGGTTTAGGGTTATGTTGAGAGCGAGGGTTAGAGTTCCGGTTAGGGTTCCGATTGGACCTAGGGTTAGGGTTATGTTGATAGCTAGGTTTAGAGATCCAGTTAGGGTTTCGATTGGACCTCGCGTTAGGGTTATGTTGAGGGCTAGGGTTACAGATCAGGTTAGGGTTCCGATTGGACCTAGGGTTAGGGTTATGTTGAGGGCTAGGGTTAGAGATCAGGTTAGGGTTCCGATTGGACCTAGGGTTACGGTTATGTTGAGGGCTATGGTTAGAGATCAGGTTAGGGTTCCGATTAGACCTAGGGTTAGGGTTATGTTGAGGGCTAGGGTTAGAGATCCGGTTAGGGTTCCGATTGGGCCTAGGGTTAGGGTTCTGTTGAGGGCTAGGGTTAGAGATCCTGTTAAGGTTCCCTTTGGACCTAGGGTTAGGGTTATGTTGAGGGCTAGGGTTAGAGATCAGGTTAGGGTTCCGATTGGACCTAGGGTTAGGGTTATGTTGAGGGCTAGGGTTAGAGATCCAGTTAGGGTTCCGATTGGACCTAGGGTGAGGGTTATGTTGAGGGCTAGGGTTAGAGATCCGGTTAGGGTTCCCTTTGGACCTAGGGTGAGGGTTAGGTTAAGGGCTAGTGTTATAGATCCAGTTAGAGTTACGATTGGACCTAGGGTTAGGGTTATGTTGAGGGCTAGGTATAGAGATCCAGTTAGGGTTCCGATTGGACCTAGGGTTAGGGTTATGTTGAGGGCTAGGGTTAGAGATCCGGTTAGGGTTCCCTTTGGACCTAGGGTTAGGGTTAGGTTAAGGGCTAGTGTTATAGATCCAGTTAGGGTTACGATTGGACCTAGGGTTAGGGTTATGTTGAGGGCTAGGGTTAGAGATCCGGTTAGGGTTCCGATTGGACCTAGGGTTAGGGTTATGTTGAGGGCTAGGGTTAGAGATCCAGTTAGGGTTCCGATTGGACCTAGGGTGAGGGTTATGTTGAGGGCTAGGGTTAGAGATCCGGTTAGGGTTCCCTTTGGACCTAGGGTTAGGGTTAGGTTAAGGGCTAGTTTTATAGATCCAGTTAGGGTTACGATTGGACCTAGGGTTAGGGTTATGTTGAGGGCTAGGGTTAGAGATCCGGTTAGGTTTCCGATTGGACGTAGGGATAGGGTTATATTGAGGGCTAGGGTTAGAGATCTGGTTATGGTTACGATTGGACCTAGGGTTAGGGTAATGTTGAGGGCTAGGGATAGAGATCCGACTAGGGTTCCGAATGGACGTAGGGTTAGGCTTATGTTGATTACTAGGGTTAGAGATCCGGGTAGGGTTCCTTTTGGACCTAGGTTTAGGGTTATGTTGAGGGCTAGTGTTAGAGATCCGGTTAGGGTTACGATTGGACCTACGGTTAGGGATATGTTGAGGGATAAGGTTAGAGATCCGTTTAGGGTTACGAATGGACCTAGGGTTAGGGTTATGATGAGGGCTAGGGTTCGAGATCCGGTTAGGGTTACGATTGGACCTAGGGTTAGGGTTATGTTGAGGGCTAGGGTTAGAGATCCGGTTAGGGTTCCGAATGGACCTAGGGTTAAGCTTATGTTGAGGGCTAGGGTTAGAGATCCGGGTATGGTTCCGATTGGACCTAGGGTTAGCGTTATGTGGAGAGCTAGGGTTAGAGATCCGGTTAGGGTTCTGATTGGACCTAGGGTTAGGGTTATATGTAGGGCTAGGGTTAGAGATTCGGGTAGGGTTCCGATTGGACCTAGGGTTAGGGTTATGTTGAGGTCTAGGTTTAGAGATCCCGTTAGGTTTCCCATTGGACCTAGGGTTAAGGTTATTTTGAGGGCTAGGGTTTCAGATCAGGTTAGGGTTCCGATTGGACCTAGGGTTAGGGTTATGTTGATGGCTAGGTTTAGAGATCCAGTTAGGGTTCCGATTGGACCTAGGGTTAGGGTTATGTTGAGGGCTAGGGTTAGAGATCAGGTTAGGGTTCCGATTGGACTTAGGGTTAGGGTTATGTTGAGGGCTAGGGTTAGAGATCCGGTTAGGGTTCCGATTTGACCTACGGTGAGGGTTTTGTTGAGGGCTAGGCTTAGAGATCCGGTTAGGGTTCCCTTTGGACCTAGGGTTAGGGTTAGGTTGAGGGCTAGTGTTAGAGATCCAGTTAGGGTTACGATGGGACCTAGGGTTAGGGTTATTTTGAGGGATAGGTTTAGAGATCCTTTTAGGGTTACGATTTTACCTAGGGTTAGGATCATGTTCCGGGCTAGGGTTAGACATCCGGTTAGGGTTCCGATTGGACCTAGGTTTAGGGTTATGTTGAGAGCGAGGGTTAGAGTTCCGGTTAGGGTTTCGATTGGACCTAGGGTTAGGGTTATGTTGAGGGAGAGGGTTAGAGATCCCATTATGGTTACGATTGGACCTAGGGTTAGGGTTATGTTGATGGCTAGGTTTAGAGATCCAGTTAGGGTTCCGATTGGACCTCGCGTTAGGGTTATGTTGAGGGCTAGGGTTACAGATCAGGTTAGGGTTCCGATTGGACCTAGGGTTAGGGTTATGTTGAGGGCTAGGGTTAGAGATCAGGTTAGGGTTCCGATTGGACCTAGGGTTAGGTTTATGTTGAGGGCTAGGGTTAGAGATCCGGTTAGGGTTCCATTTAGACCTAGGCTTAGGGTTATGTTGAGGGCTAGGGTTAGAGATCCAGTTAGGGTTCCGATTGGACCTAGGGTTAGGGTTATGTTGAGGGCTAGGGTTAGAGATCCGGTTAGGGTTCCGATTGGACATAGGGTGAGGGTTATGTTGAGGGCTAGGGTTAGAGTTCCGGTTAGGGTTCCCTTTGGACCTAGGGTTAGGGTTAGGTAAGGGCTAGTGTTATAGATCCAGTTAGGGTTACGATTGGACCTAGGGTTAGGGATATGTTGATGGATAAGGTTAGAGATCCGTTTAGGGTTACGAATGGACCTAGGGTTAGGATCATGTTCCGGGCTAGGGTTAGACATCCGGTTAGGGTTCCGATTGGACCTAGGTTTAGGGTTATGTTGAGAGCGAGGGTTAGAGTTCCGGTTAGGGTTCCGATTGGACCTAGGGTTAGGGTTATGTTGAGGGCGAGGGTTAGAGATCCGGTTATGGTTACGATTGGACCTAGGGTTAGGGTTATGTTGAGAGTTAGGGTTAGAGATCCGGTTAGGGTTCCGATTGGACCTAGGGTTAGGGTTATGTTGAGGGCTAGGGTTAGAGATCCGGTTAGGGTTCTGATTGGACCTAGGGTTAGGGTTATGTTGAGGGCTAGGGTTAGAGATCCGTGTAGAGTTCCGATTGGACCTAGGGTTAGGGTTATGTTGAGGGCTAGTGTTAGAGATCCGGTTAGGGTTCCGATTGGACCTAGGGTTAGGGTTATGTTGAGGGCTAGTGTTAGAGATCCGGTTAGGGTTCCGAATGGACCTAGGGTTAGGGTTATGTTGAGGGCTAGGGTTAGATATCCGGTTAGGGTTTCGATTGGACCTAGGGTTAGGGTTATGTTGAGGGCTAGGGTTAGCGATTCGGTTAGTGTTACGATTGGACCTAGGGTTAGGGTTATGTAGAGGGGTAGTGTTAGAGATCCCGTTAGGGTTACGATTGGACCTCGGGTTAGGCTTATGTTGAGGGCTAGGGTTACAGATCAGGTTAGGGTTCCGATTGGACCTAGCGTTAGGGTTATGTTGAGGGCTAGGGTTAGAGATTCGGTCAGGGTTCCGATTGGACCTAGGGTTAGGGTTAGGTTGAGGGTTAGTGTTAGAGATCCAGTTAGGGTTCCGAATGGACCTAGGGTTAGGGTTATGTTCAGGGATAGGGTTAGAGATCCTTTTAGGGTTTCGATTGGACCTAGGGTTAGGGTTATGCTGAGGGCTAGGGTTAGAGATCAGGTTAGGTTTCCGATTGGACGTAGGGTTAGGGTTATATTGAGGGCTAGGGTTAGAGATCCGGTTATGGTTACGATTGGACCTAGGGTTAGGGTTATGTTGAGGGCTAGGGTTAGAGATCCGGTTAGGGTTCCGATTGTACCTAGGGTTAGGGTAAGTTTAAGGGCTAGGGTTAGAGATCCGGTTAGGCTTACGATTGGACCTAGGGTTAGAATTATTTTCCGGGCTAGGGTAAGACATCCGGTTAGGGTTCCGATTGGACCTAGGGTTCGGGTTATGTTGAGGTCTAGGGTTAGAGATCCTGTTAGTGTTACGATTGGACCTAGGGTTAGGGTCATGTTGAGCGCTAGGGTTAGAGATCCTGTTAGGATTACGATTGGACCTAGGGTTAGGGTTATGTTGAGGGCTAGGGTTAGAGATCCGGTTAGGATTACGATTGGACCTAAGGTTAGGGTTATGTTGAGGGTTAGGGTTAGAGATCTGGTTACTGTTACCATTGGACCTAGGGTTAGGGTTATGTTGAGGGCTAGGGTTAGACATCCGGTTAGGGTTCCGATTGGACCTAGGGTTAGGGTAATGTTGAGGGCTAGGGTTAGAGATCCGGTTATGGTTACGATTGGACCTAGGGTTAGGGTTATGTTGAGGGCTAAGGTTAGAGATCCGGTTAGGGATCCGATTGGACCTAGGGTTAGGGTTATGTTGAGGGCTAGGGTTAGAGATCCGGTTAGGGTTCCGATTGGACCTAGGGTTAGGGTTATGTTGAGGGCTAGGGTGAGAGATCCGGTTAGGGTTACGATTGGACCTAGGGTTAGGGTTATGTTGAGGGCTAGGGTTAGAGATCCGGTTAGGGTTCCAATTGGACCTAGGGTTAGGGTTATGTTGAGGGCTAAGGTTAGAGATCCGGTTAGGGTTCCGATTGGACATAGGGGTAGGGTTATGTTGAGGGATAGGGTTAGAGATACTTTTAGGGTTACGACTGGACCTAGGGTTAGGATTACGTTGAGGACTAGGGTTAGAGATCCTGTTAGGGTTCCGATTGGACCTAGGGTTAGGGTTATGTGTAGGGCTAGGGTTAGATATCCGGGTAGGGTTCCGATTGGATCTAGGGTTAGGGTTATGTTGAGGGCTAGTGTTAGAGATCCCGGCAGGGTTACGATTGGACCTAGGGTGAGGGATATGTTGAGGGCTAGGATTAGAGATCCGTTTAGGGTTCCGATTGGACATAGGGTTAGGATTATGTTGAGGGCTAGGGTTAGAGATCCGGTTAGGGTTCCGATTGGACTTAGGGTTAGGGTTATGTTGAGGGCTAGGGTTAGAGATCCGGTTAGGGTTCCGATTGGACTTAGGGTTAGGGTTATGTTGAGTGATAGGGTTAGAGATACTTTTAGGGTTACATTTGGACCTAGTGTTAGGGTCATGTTGAGCGCTAGGGTTAGAGATCCTGTTAGGATTACGATTGGACCTAAGGTTAGGGTTATGTTGAGGGCTAGGGTTAGAGATCTGGTTACTGTTACCATTGGACCTAGGGTTAGGGTTATGTTGAGGGCTAGGTTTAGATCCGGTTAGGGTATGATTTGACCTAGGGTTAGTGTTATGTTGAGGGCTAAGGTTAGAGAGACGGTTAGGGTTACAATTGGACCTAGGGTTAGGATTATGTTGAGGGATAGGGTTAGAGATACTTTTAGGGTTCCGATTGGACCTAGGGTGAGGGATATGTTGAGGGATAGGGTTAGAGATCCGGTTAGGGTTACGATTGGACCTAGGGTTAGGGTTATGTTGAGGGCTAAGGTTAGAGATCCGGTTAGGGTTCCGATTGGACCTAGGGTTAGGGTTATATTGAGGGCTAGGATTAGAGATCCGGTTGGGGTTCCGATTGGACCTAGGGTTAGGGTTATGTTAAGGGCTAGGGTTAGAGATCCGGTTAGGGTTACGATTGGACCTACGGTTAGGGTTATGTTGAGGGCTAGGGTTAGAGATCCGGTTAGGGTTCCGATTGGACCTAGGGTTAGGGTTATGTTGAGGGCTAGGGTTAGAGATCCGGTTAGGGTTCCGATTGGACCTACGTTTATGGTTATGTTGAGGGCTAGGGTTAGAGATCCGGTTAGCGTTACTATTGCAAATAGGGTTAGGGTTATGTTGAGGGATAGGGTTAGAGATACTTTTAGGGTTACGATTGGACCTAGGGTTAGCGTTATGTTGACGGCTAGGGATAGAGATCCGGATAGGGTACCAATTGGACCTAGGGTTAGGCTTAGGTGTAGAGCTAGGGTTAGAGATCCGGGTAGGGTTCCGATTGGACCTAGTGTTAGGGTTATGTTGAGGGCTAGTGTTAGAGATCCGGTTAGGGTTACGATTGGAACTAGGGTTAGGGATATGTTGAGGGATAGGGTTAGAGATAAGTTTAGGGTTACGATTGGACCTAGGGTTAGGGTTATGTTGAGGGCTAGGGTTAGAGGTCCGGTTAGGGTTCCGATTGGACCTAAGGTTAGTGGTATGTTAAGGGCTAGTGTTAGAGATCCAGTTAGGGTTACGATTGGACCTAGGGTTACGGTTCCGTTGAGGGCTAGGGTTAGAGATCCGGTTAGGGTTTCGATTGGACCTAGGGTTAGGGTTATGTTGAGGGCTAGGATTCAATATCCGTTTAGGTTTCCGATTGGACCTTGGGTTATGGTTATGTTGAGGGCTAGTGTTAGAGATCCGGTTAGGGTTCTGATTGGACCTAGGGTTATGGTTAGTTTGCGGGTTGGGTTAGAGATCCGGTTAGGGTTCCGATCTGACCTACGGTGAGGGTTTTGTTGAGGGCTAGGCTTAGAGATCCGGTTAGGGTTCCCTTTGGACCTAGGGTTAGGGTTAGGTTGAGGGCTAGTGTTAGAGATCCAGTTAGGGTTACGATGGGACCTAGGGTTAGGGTTATTTTGAGGGATAGATTTAGAGATCCTTTTAGGGTTACGATTGGACCTAGGGTTAGGGTTATGTTGAGGGCTAGGTTTAGAGATCCAGTTAGGGTTCCGATTGGACCTCGGGTTAGGGTTATGTTGAGGGCTAGGGTTACAGATCAGGTTAGGGTTCCGATTGGACCTAGGGTTAGGGTTATGTTGAGGTCTAGGGTTAGAGATCCGGTCAGGGTTCCGATTGGACCTAGGGTTAGGGTTAGGTTGAGGGCTAGTGTTAGAGATCCAGTTAGGGTTACGATTGGACCTAGGGTTAGGGTTATGTTGAGGGATAGGGTTAGAGATCCTTTTAGGGTTTCGATTGGACCTAGGGTTAGGGTTATGCTGGGGGCTAGGGTTAGACATCCTGTTAGGTTTCCGATTGGACCTAGTGTTAGGGTTATATTGAGGGTTAGGGTTATAGATCCGGTTATGGTTACGATTCGATCTAGGGTTAGGGTTATGTTGAGGGCTAGGGTTAGAGATCCGGTTAGGGTTCCGATTGTACCTAGGGTTAGGGTTATTTTAAGGGCTAGGGTTAGAGATCCGGTTAGGCTTACGATTGGACCTAGGGTTAGGATCATGTTCCGGGCTAGGGTTAGACATCCGGTTAGGGTTCCGATTGGACCTAGGTTTAGGGTTATGTTGAGAGCGAGGGTTAGAGTTCCGGTTAGGGTTCCGATTGGACCTAGGGTTAGGGTTATGTTGAGGGAGAGGGTTAGAGATCCCATTAGGGTTACGATTGGACCTAGGGTTAGGGTTATGTTGATGGCTAGGTTTAGAGATCCAGTTAGGGTTCCGATTGGACCTCGCGTTAGGGTTATGTTGAGGGCTAGGGTTACAGATCAGGTTAGGGTTCCGATTGGGCCTAGGGTTAGGGTTATGTTGAGGGCTAGGGTTAGAGATCAGGTTAGGGTTCCGATTGGACCTAGAGTTAGGGTTATGTTGAGGGCTAGGGTTAGAGATCCGGTTAGGGTTCCATTTAGACCTAGGGTTAGGGTTATGTTTAGGGCTAGGGTTAGAGATCCAGTTAGGGTTCCGATTGGACCTAGGGTTAGGGTTATGTTGAGGGCTAGGGTTAGAGATCCGGTTAGGGTTCCGATTGGACATAGGGTGAGGGTTATGTTGAGGGCTAGGGTTAGAGATCCGGTTAGGGTTCCCTTTGGACCTAGGGTTAGGGTTCGGTTAAGGGCTAGTGTTATAGATCCAGTTCGGGTTACGATTGGACCTAGGGTTAGGGTTATGTTGAGGGCTAGGGTTAGAGATCAGGTTAGGGTTCCGATTGGACCTAGGGTTAGGGTTATGTTGAGGGCTAGGGTTAGAGATCCAGTTAGGGTTCCGATTGGACCTAGGGTGAGCGTTATGTTGAGGGCTAGGGTTAGAGATCCGGTTAGGGTTCCCTTTGGACCTAGGGTTAGGGTTAGGTAAGGGCTAGTGTTATAGATCCAGTTAGGGTTAGGATTGGACCTAGGGTTAGGGTTATGTTGAGGGCTAGGGTTAGAGATCCGGTTAGGTTTCCGATTGGACGTAGGGATAGGGTTATATTGAGGGCTAGGGTTAGAGATCTGGTTATGGTTACAATTGGACCTAGGGTTAGGGTTATGTTGAGGGCTAGGGTTAGAGATCCGACTAGGGTTCCGAATGGACCTAGGGTTAGGCTTATGTTGAGGACTAGGGTTAGAGATCCGGGTAGGGTTCCTTTTGGACCTAGGTTTAGGGTTATGTTGAGGGCTTGTGTTAGAGATCCGGTTAGAGTTACGATTGGACCTAGGGTTAGGGATATGTTGAGGGATAAGGTTAGAGATCCGTTTAGGGTTACGAATGGACCTAGGGTTAGGGTTATGATAAGGGCTAGGGTTCGAGATCCGGTTAGGGTTACGATTGGACCTAGGGTTAGGGTTATGTTGAGGGCTAGGGTTAGAGATCCGGTTAGGGTTCCGAATGGACCTAGGGTTAAGCTTATGTTGAGGGCTAGGGTTAGAGATCCAGTTAGGGTTCCGATTGGACCTAGGGTTAGGGTTATGTTGAGGGCTGGGGTTAGAGATCCGGTTAGGTTTCCGATTCGACGTAGGGATAGGGTTATATTGAGGGCTAGGGTTAGAGATCTGGTTATGGTTACGATTGGACCTAGGGTTAGGGTTATGTTGAGGGCTAGGGTTAGAGATCCGGTTAGGGTTCCGATTGGACCTAGGGTTAGGGTTATGTAGAGGGGTAGTGTTAGAGATCCCGTTAGGGTTACGATTGGACCTAGGGTTAGGGTTATGTTGATGACTAGGTTTAAAGATCCAGTTAGGGTTCCGATTGGACCTCGCGTTAGGGTTATGTTGAGGGCTAGGGTTACAGATCAGTTTAGGGTTCCGATTGGACCTATGGTTAGGGTTATGTTGAGGGCTAGGGTTAGAGATCAGGTTAGGGTTCCGATTGGACCTAGGGTTAGGGTTCTGTTGAGGGCTAGGGTTACAGATCAGTTTAGGGTTCCGATTGGACCTAGGGTTAGGGTTATGTTGAGGGCTAGGGTTAGAGATCCGGTTAGGGTTCCGATTGGACCTAGGGTTAGGGTTATGTTGAGGGCTAGGGTTAGAGATCCGGTTAGGGTTCCGATTGGACCTAGGGTTAGGGTTATTGAGGGCTAGGGTTAGAGATCCGGTTAGGGTTCCCTTTGGACCTAGGGTTAGGGTTAGGTTAAGGGCTAGTGTTATAGATCCAGTTAGGGTTACGATTGGACCTAGGGTTAGGGTTATGTTGAAGGCTAGGGTTAGAGATCCGGTTAGGGTTCCGATTGGACCTAGGGTTAGGGTTATGTTGAGGGCTAGGGTTAGAGATCCAGTTAGGGTTCCGATTGGACCTAGGGTGAGGGTTATGTTGAGGGCTAGGGTTAGAGATCCGGTTAGGGTTCCCTTTGGACCTAGGGTTAGGGTTAGGTAAGGGCTAGTGTTATAGATCCAGTTAGGGTTACGATTGGACCTAGGGTTAGGGTTATGTTGAGGGCTAGGGTTAGAGATCCGGTTAGGTTTCCGATTGGACGTAGGGATAGGGTTATATTGAGGGCTAGGGTTAGAGATCTGGTTATGGTTACGATTGGACCTAGGGTTAGGGTTATGTTGAGGGCTAGGGTTAGAGATCCGACTAGGGTTCCGAATGGACCTAGGGTTAGGCTTATGTTGAGGACTAGGGTTAGTGATCCGGGTAGGGTTCCTTTTGGACCTAGGTTTAGGGTTATGTTGAGGGCTTGTGTTAGAGATCCGGTTAGGGTTACGAATGGACCTAGGGTTAGGGTTATGATGAGGGCTAGGGTTCGAGATCCGGTTAGGGTTACGATTGGACCTAGGGTTAGGGTTATGTTGAGGGCTAGGGTTAGAGATCCGGTTAGGGTTCCGAATGGACCTAGGGTTAGCGTTATGTGGAGAGCTAGGGTTAGAGATCCGGTTAGGGTTCTGATTGGACGTAGGGTTAGGGTTATATGTAGGGCTAGGGTTAGAGATCCGGTTCGGGTTACGATTGGACCTAGGGTTAGGGATATGTTGAGGAATAGGGTTAGAGATCCGTTTAGGGTTACGATTGGACGTAGGGTTAGGGTTATGTTGAGGGCTAGGGTTAGCGATCCGGTTATGGTTACGATTGGACCTAGGGTTAGGGTTATGTTGAGGTCTAGGTTTAGAGATCCCGTTAGGTTTCCCATTGGACCTAGGGTTAGGGTTATTTTGAGGGCTAGGGTTTCAGATCAGGTTAGGGTTCCGATTGGACCTAGGGTTAGGGTTATGTTGATGGCTAGGTTTAGAGATCCAGTTAGGGTTCCGATTGGACCTAGGGTTAGGGTTATGTTGAGGGCTAGGGTTAGAGATCAGGTTAGGGTTCCGATTGGACTTAGGGTGAGGGTTATGTTGAGGGCTAGTGTTAGAGATCCGGTTAGGGTTCCGATTGGACCTAGGGTTAGGGTTATGTAGAGGGCTTGGATTAGAGATCCGGTTAATGTTACGATTGGACCTAGGGTTAGGGTTTCGTTGAGGGCTAGGGTTAGAGATCCGGTTAGGGTTCCGAATGGACCTAGGGTTAGGGTTATGTTGAGGGCTAGGTATAGAGATCCAGTTAGGGTTCCGATTGGACCTAGGGTTAGGGTTATGTTGAGGGCTAGGGTTAGCGATCCGGTTAGTGTTATGATTGGACCTAGGGTTAGGGTTACGTTGAGGGCTAGGGTTAGAGATCCGGTTAGGGTTCCGATTGGACCTAGGGTTAGGGTTATGTAGAGGGGTAGTGTTAGAGATCCCGTTAGGGTTACGATTGGACCTAGGGTTAGGGTTATGTTGATGACTAGGATTAGAGATCCAGTTAGGGTTCCGATTGGACCTCACGTTAGGGTTATGTTGAGGGCTAGGGTTACAGATCAGTTTAGGGTTCCGATTGGACCTAGGGTTAGGGTTATGTTGAGGCCTAGGGTTAGAGATCAGGTTAGGGTTCCGATTGGACCTAGGGTTAGGGTTATGTTGAGGGCTAGGGTTACAGATCAGTTTAGGGTTCCGATTGGACCTAGGGTTAGGGTTATGTTGAGGGCTAGGGTTAGAGATCCGGTTAGGGTTCCGATTGGACCTAGGGTTAGGGTTATGTTGAGGGCTAGGGTTAGAGATCCGGTTAGGGTTCCGATTGGACCTAGGGTTAGGGTTATGTTAAGGGCTAGGGTTAGAGATCCGGTTAGGGTTCCGATTGGACCTAGGGTTAGGGTTATGTTGAGGGCTAGGGTTAGAGATCCGGTTAGGGTTCCGATTGGACCTAGGGTTAGGGTTATGTTGAGGGCTAGGGTTAGAGATCCGGTTAGGGTTCCCTTTGGACCTAGGGTTAGGGTTAGGTAAGGGCTAGTGTTATAGATCCAGTTAGGGTTACGATTGGACCTAGGGTTAGGGTTATGTTGAGGGCTAGGGTTAGAGATCCGGTTAGGTTTCCGATTGGACGTAGGGATAGGGTTATATGGAGGGCTAGGGTTAGAGATCTGGTTATGGTTACGATTGGACCTAGGGTTAGGGTTATGTTGAGGGCTAGGGTTAGAGATCCGACTAGGGTTCCGAATGGACCTAGGGTTAGGCTTATGTTGAGGACTAGGGTTAGTGATCCGGGTAGGGTTCCTTTTGGACCTAGGTTTAGGGTTATGTTGAGGGCTTGTGTTAGAGATCCGGTTAGGGTTACGATTGGACCTAGGGTTAGGGATATGTTGAGGGATAAGGTTAGAGATCCGTTTAGGGTTACGAATGGACCTAGGGTTAGGGTTATGATGAGGGCTAGGGTTCGAGATCCGGTTAGGGTTACGATTGGACCTAGGGTTAGGGTTATGTTGAGGGCTAGGGTTAGAGATCCGGTTAGGGTTCCGAATGGACCTAGGGTTAGCGTTATGTGGAGAGCTAGGGTTAGAGATCCGGTTAGGGTTCTGATTGGACGTAGGGTTAGGGTTATATGTAGGGCTAGGGTTAGAGATCCGGTTCGGGTTACGATTGGACCTAGGGTTAGGGATATGTTGAGGAATAGGGTTAGAGATCCGTTTAGGGTTACGATTGGACGTAGGGTTAGGGTTATGTTGAGGGCTAGGGTTAGCGATCCGGTTATGGTTACGATTGGACCTAGGGTTAGGGTTATGTTGAGGTCTAGGTTTAGAGATCCCGTTAGGTTTCCCATTGGACCTAGGGTTAGGGTTATTTTGAGGGCTAGGGTTTCAGATCAGGTTAGTGTTCCGATTGGACCTAGGGTTAGGGTTATGTTGATGGCTAGGTTTAGAGATCCAGTTAGGGTTCCGATTGGACCTAGGGTTAGGGTTATGTTGAGGGCTAGGGTTAGAGATCAGGTTAGGGTTCCGATTGGACTTAGGGTGAGGGTTATGTTGAGGGCTAGGGTTAGAGATCCGGTTAGGGTTCCGATTGGACCTAGGGTTAGGGTTATGTAGAGGGCTTGGATTTGAGATCCGGTTAGTGTTACGATTGGACCTAGGGTTAGGGTTACGTTGAGGGCTAGGGTTAGAGATCCGGTTAGGGTTCCGAATGGACCTAGGGTTAGGGTTATGTTGAGGGCTAGGTATAGAGATCCAGTTAGGGTTCCGATTGGACCTAGGGTTAGGGTTATGTTCAGGGCTAGGGTTAGCGATCCGGTTAGTGTTATGATTGGACCTAGGGTTAGGGTTACGTTGAGGGCTAGGGTTAGAGATCCGGTTAGGGTTCCGATTGGACCTAGGGTTAGGGTTATGTAGAGGGGTAGTGTTAGAGATCCCGTTAGGGTTACGATTGGACCTAGGGTTAGGGTTATGTTGATGACTAGGATTAGAGATCCAGTTAGGGTTCCGATTGGACCTCACGTTAGGGTTATGTTGAGGGCTAGGGTTACAGATCAGTTTAGGGTTCCGATTGGACCTAGGGTTAGGGTTATGTTGAGGCCTAGGGTTAGTGATCAGGTTAGGGTTCCGATTGGACCTAGGGTTAGGGTTATGTTGAGGGCTAGGGTTACAGATCAGTTTAGGGTTCCGATTGGACCTAGGGTTAGGGTTATGTTGAGGGCTAGGGTTAGAGATCCGGTTAGGGTTCCGATTGGACCTAGGGTTAGGGTTATGTTGAGGGCTAGGGTTAGAGATCCGGTTAGGGTTCCGATTGGACCTAGGGTTAGGGTTATGTTGAGGGCTAGGGTTAGAGATCCGGTTAGGGTTCCCTTTGGACCTAGGGTTAGGGTTAGGTTAAGGGCTAGTGTTATAGATCCAGTTAGGGTTACGATTGGACCTAGGGTTAGGGTTATGTTGAGGGCTAGGGTTAGAGATCCGGTTAGGGTTCCGATTGGACCTAGGGTTAGGGTTATGTTGAGGGCTAGGGTTAGAGATCCAGTTAGGGTTCCGATTGGACCTAGGGTGAGGGTTATGTTGAGGGCTAGGGTTAGAGATCCGGTTAGGGTTCCCTTTGGACCTAGGGTTAGGGTTAGGTAAGGGCTAGTGTTATAGATCCAGTTAGGGTTACGATTGGACCTAGGGTTAGGGTTATGTTGAGGGCTAGGGTTAGAGATCCGGTTAGGTTTCCGATTGGACGTAGGGATAGGGTTATATTGAGGGCTAGGGTTAGAGATCTGGTTATGGTTACGATTGGACCTAGGGTTAGGGTTATGTTGAGGGCTAGGGTTAGAGATCCGACTAGGGTTCCGAATGGACCTAGGGTTAGGCTTATGTTGAGGACTAGGGTTAGTGATCCGGGTAGGGTTCCTTTTGGACCTAGGTTTAGGGTTATGTTGAGGGCTTGTGTTAGAGATCCGGTTAGGGTTACGAATGGACCTAGGGTTAGGGTTATGATGAGGGCTAGGGTTCGAGATCCGGTTAGGGTTACGATTGGACCTAGGGTTAGGGTTATGTTGAGGGCTAGGGTTAGAGATCCGGTTAGGGTTCCGAATGGACCTAGGGTTAGCGTTATGTGGAGAGCTAGGGTTAGAGATCCGGTTAGGGTTCTGATTGGACGTAGGGTTAGGGTTATATGTAGGGCTAGGGTTAGAGATCCGGTTCGGGTTACGATTGGACCTAGGGTTAGGGATATGTTGAGGAATAGGGTTAGAGATCCGTTTAGGGTTACGATTGGACGTAGGGTTAGGGTTATGTTGAGGGCTAGGGTTAGCGATCCGGTTATGGTTACGATTGGACCTAGGGTTAGGGTTATGTTGAGGTCTAGGTTTAGAGATCCCGTTAGGTTTCCCATTGGACCTAGGGTTAGGGTTATTTTGAGGGCTAGGGTTTCAGATCAGGTTAGGGTTCCGATTGGACCTAGGGTTAGGGTTATGTTGATGGCTAGGTTTAGAGATCCAGTTAGGGTTCCGATTGGACCTAGGGTTAGGGTTATGTTGAGGGCTAGGGTTAGAGATCAGGTTAGGGTTCCGATTGGACTTAGGGTGAGGGTTATGTTGAGGGCTAGTGTTAGAGATCCGGTTAGGGTTCCGATTGGACCTAGGGTTAGGGTTATGTAGAGGGCTTGGATTAGAGATCCGGTTAGTGTTACGATTGGACCTAGGGTTAGGGTTTCGTTGAGGGCTAGGGTTAGAGATCCGGTTAGGGTTCCGAATGGACCTAGGGTTAGGGTTATGTTGAGGGCTAGGTATAGAGATCCAGTTAGGGTTCCGATTGGACCTAGGGTTAGGGTTATGTTGAGGGCTAGGGTTAGCGATCCGGTTAGTGTTATGATTGGACCTAGGGTTAGGGTTACGTTGAGGGCTAGGGTTAGAGATCCGGTTAGGGTTCCGATTGGACCTAGGGTTAGGGTTATGTAGAGGGGTAGTGTTAGAGATCCCGTTAGGGTTACGATTGGACCTAGGGTTAGGGTTATGTTGATGACTAGGATTAGAGATCCAGTTAGGGTTCCGATTGGACCTCACGTTAGGGTTATGTTGAGGGCTAGGGTTACAGATCAGTTTAGGGTTCCGATTGGACCTAGGGTTAGGGTTATGTTGAGGCCTAGGGTTAGAGATCAGGTTAGGGTTCCGATTGGACCTAGGGTTAGGGTTATGTTGAGGGCTAGGGTTACAGATCAGTTTAGGGTTCCGATTGGACCTAGGGTTAGGGTTATGTTGAGGGCTAGGGTTAGAGATCCGGTTAGGGTTCCGATTGGACCTAGGGTTAGGGTTATGTTGAGGGCTAGGGTTAGAGATCCGGTTAGGGTTCCGATTGGACCTAGGGTTAGGGTTATGTTAAGGGCTAGGGTTAGAGATCCGGTTAGGGTTCCGATTGGACCTAGGGTTAGGGTTATGTTGAGGGCTAGGGTTAGAGATCCGGTTAGGGTTCCGATTGGACCTAGGGTTAGGGTTATGTTGAGGGCTAGGGTTAGAGATCCGGTTAGGGTTCCCTTTGGACCTAGGGTTAGGGTTAGGTAAGGGCTAGTGTTATAGATCCAGTTAGGGTTACGATTGGACCTAGGGTTAGGGTTATGTTGAGGGCTAGGGTTAGAGATCCGGTTAGGTTTCCGATTGGACGTAGGGATAGGGTTATATGGAGGGCTAGGGTTAGAGATCTGGTTATGGTTACGATTGGACCTAGGGTTAGGGTTATGTTGAGGGCTAGGGTTAGAGATCCGACTAGGGTTCCGAATGGACCTAGGGTTAGGCTTATGTTGAGGACTAGGGTTAGTGATCCGGGTAGGGTTCCTTTTGGACCTAGGTTTAGGGTTATGTTGAGGGCTTGTGTTAGAGATCCGGTTAGGGTTACGATTGGACCTAGGGTTAGGGATATGTTGAGGGATAAGGTTAGAGATCCGTTTAGGGTTACGAATGGACCTAGGGTTAGGGTTATGATGAGGGCTAGGGTTCGAGATCCGGTTAGGGTTACGATTGGACCTAGGGTTAGGGTTATGTTGAGGGCTAGGGTTAGAGATCCGGTTAGGGTTCCGAATGGACCTAGGGTTAGCGTTATGTGGAGAGCTAGGGTTAGAGATCCGGTTAGGGTTCTGATTGGACGTAGGGTTAGGGTTATATGTAGGGCTAGGGTTAGAGATCCGGTTCGGGTTACGATTGGACCTAGGGTTAGGGATATGTTGAGGAATAGGGTTAGAGATCCGTTTAGGGTTACGATTGGACGTAGGGTTAGGGTTATGTTGAGGGCTAGGGTTAGCGATCCGGTTATGGTTACGATTGGACCTAGGGTTAGGGTTATGTTGAGGTCTAGGTTTAGAGATCCCGTTAGGTTTCCCATTGGACCTAGGGTTAGGGTTATTTTGAGGGCTAGGGTTTCAGATCAGGTTAGTGTTCCGATTGGACCTAGGGTTAGGGTTATGTTGATGGCTAGGTTTAGAGATCCAGTTAGGGTTCCGATTGGACCTAGGGTTAGGGTTATGTTGAGGGCTAGGGTTAGAGATCCGGTTAGGGTTCCGAATGGACCTAGGGTTAGGGTTATGTTGAGGGCTAGGTATAGAGATCCAGTTAGGGTTCCGATTGGACCTAGGGTTAGGGTTATGTTCAGGGCTAGGGTTAGCGATCCGGTTAGTGTTATGATTGGACCTAGGGTTAGGGTTACGTTGAGGGCTAGGGTTAGAGATCCGGTTAGGGTTCCGATTGGACCTAGGGTTAGGGTTATGTAGAGGGGTAGTGTTAGAGATCCCGTTAGGGTTACGATTGGACCTAGGGTTAGGGTTATGTTGATGACTAGGATTAGAGATCCAGTTAGGGTTCCGATTGGACCTCACGTTAGGGTTATGTTGAGGGCTAGGGTTACAGATCAGTTTAGGGTTCCGATTGGACCTAGGGTTAGGGTTATGTTGAGGCCTAGGGTTAGTGATCAGGTTAGGGTTCCGATTGGACCTAGGGTTAGGGTTATGTTGAGGGCTAGGGTTACAGATCAGTTTAGGGTTCCGATTGGACCTAGGGTTAGGGTTATGTTGAGGGCTAGGGTTAGAGATCCGGTTAGGGTTCCGATTGGACCTAGGGGTAGGGTTATGTTGAGGGCTAGGGTTAGAGATCCGGTTAGGGTTCCGATTGGACCTAGGGTTAGGGTTATGTTGAGGGCTAGGGTTAGAGATCCGGTTAGGGTTCCCTTTGGACCTAGGGTTAGGGTTAGGTTAAGGGCTAGTGTTATAGATCCAGTTAGGGTTACGATTGGACCTAGGGTTAGGGTTATGTTGAGGGCTAGGGTTAGAGATCCGGTTAGGGTTCCGATTGGACCTAGGGTTAGGGTTATGTTGAGGGCTAGGGTTAGAGATCCAGTTAGGGTTCCGATTGGACCTAGGGTGAGGGTTATGTTGAGGGCTAGGGTTAGAGATCCGGTTAGGGTTCCCTTTGGACCTAGGGTTAGGGTTAGGTTAAGGGCTAGTGTTATAGATCCAGTTAGGGTTACGATTGGACCTAGGGTTAGGGTTATGTTGAGGGCTAGGGTTAGAGATCCGGTTAGGTTTCCGATTGGTCGTAGGGATAGGGTTATATTGAGGGCTAGGGTTAGAGATCTGGTTATGGTTACGATTGGACCTAGGGTTAGGGTTATGTTGAGGGCTAGGGTTAGAGATCCGACTAGGGTTCCGAATGGACCTAGGGTTAGGCTTATGTTGAGGACTAGGGTTAGAGATCCGGGTAGGGTTCCTTTTGGACCTAGGTTTAGGGTTATGTTGAGGGCTAGTGTTAGAGATCCGGTTAGGGTTACGATTGGACCTAGGGTTAGGGATATGTTGAGGGATAAGGTTAGAGATCCGTTTAGGGTTACGAATGGACCTAGGGTTAGGGTTATGATGAGGGCTAGAGTTCGAGATCCGGTTAGGGTTACGATTGGACCTAGGGTTAGGGTTATGTTGAGGGCTAGGGTTAGAGATCCGGTTAGGGTTCCGAATGGACCTAGGGTTAAGCTTATGTTGAGGGCTAGGGTTAGAGATCCGGGTAGGGTTCCGATTGGACCTAGGGTTAGCGTTATGTGGAGAGCTAGGTTTAGAGATCCGGTTAGGGTTCTGATTGGACCTAGGGTTAGGGTTATATGTAGGGCTAGGGTTAGAGATTCGGGTAGGGTTCCGATTGGACCTAGGGTTAGGGTTATGTTGAGGGCTAGGGTTAGAGATCCGGTTCGGGTTACGATTGGACCTAGGGTTAGGGATATGTTGAGGAATAGGGTTAGAGATCCGTTTAGGGTTACGATTGGATGTAGGGTTAGAGTTATGTTGAGGGCTAGGGTTAGCGTTCCGGTTATGGTTACGATTGGACCTAGGGTTAGGGTTATGTTGAGGTCTAGGTTTAGAGATCCCGTTAGGTTTCCCATTGGACCTAGGGTTAGGGTTATTTTGAGGGCTAGGGTTTCAGAACAGGTTAGGGTTCCGATTGGACCTAGGGTTAGGGTTATGTTGATGGCTAGGTTTAGAGATCCAGTTAGGGTTCCGATTGGACCTAGGGTTAGGGTTATGTTGAGGGCTAGGGTTAGAGATCAGGTTAGGGTTCCGATTGGACTTAGGGTTAGGGTTATGTTGAGGGCTAGGGTTAGAGATCCGGTTAGGGTTCCGATTTGACCTACGGTGAGGGTTTTGTTGAGGGCTAGGCTTAGAGATCCGGTTAGGGTTCCCTTTGGACCTAGGGTTAGGGTTAGGTTGAGGGCTAGTGTTAGAGATCCAGTTAGGGTTACGATGGGACCTAGGGTTAGGGTTATTTTGAGGGATAGGTTTAGAGATCCTTTTACGGTTACGATTGGACCTAGGGTTAGGGTTATGTTGAGGGCTAGGTTTAGAGATCCAGTTAGGGTTCCGATTGGACCTCGGGTTAGGGTTATGTTGAGGGCTAGGGTTACAGATCAGGTTAGGGTTCCGATTGGACCTAGGGTTAGGGTTATGTTGAGGGCTAGGGTTAAGGATCCGGTCAGGGTTCCGATTGGACCTAGGGTTAGGGTTAGGTTGAGGGCTAGTGTTAGAGATCCAGTTA
This sequence comes from Miniopterus natalensis, assembly GCF_054644295.1. NCBI lineage: Eukaryota > Metazoa > Chordata > Mammalia > Chiroptera > Miniopteridae > Miniopterus > Miniopterus natalensis. The sequence continues at coordinate 87,319,215 of NC_142088.1, forward strand.
GGGTTACGATTGGACCTAGGGTTAGGGTTATGTTGAGGCATAGGGTTAGAGATCCTTTTAGGGTTTCGATTGGAGCTAGGGTTAGGGTTATGCTGAGGGCTAGGGTTAGACATCCGGTTAGGTTTCCGATTGGACGTAGTGTTAGGGTTATATTGAGGGTTAGGGTTAGAGATCCAGTTATGGTTACGATTGGACCTAGGGTTAGGGTTATGTTGAGGGCTAGGGTTAGAGTTCCGGTTAGGGTTCCGATTGTACCTAGGGTTAGGGTTATTTTAAGGGCTAGGGTTAGAGATCCGGTTAGGCTTACGATTGGACCTAGGGTTAGGATCATATTCCGGGCTAGGGTTAGACATCCGGTTAGGGTTCCGATTGGACCTAGGTTTAGGGTTATGTTGAGAGCGAGGGTTAGAGTTCCGGTTAGGGTTCCGATTGGACCTAGGGTTAGGGTTATGTTGAAGGAGAGGGTTAGAGATCCCATTATGGTTACGATTGGACCTAGGGTTAGGGTTATGTTGATGGCTAGGTTTAGAGATCCAGTTAGGGTTCCGATTGGACCTCGCGTTAGGGTTATGTTGAGGGCTAGGGTTACAGATCAGGTTAGGGTTGCGATTGGACCTAGGGTTAGGGTTATGTTGAGGGCTAGGGTTAGAGATCAGGTTAGGGTTCCGATTGGACCTAGGGTTAGGGTTATGTTGAGGGCTAGGTTTAGAGATCCGGTTAGGGTTCCATTTAGACCTAGGGTTAGGGTTATGTTGAGGGCTAGGGTTAGAGATCCAGTTAGGGTTCCGATTGGACCTAGGGTTAGGGTTATGTTGAGGGCTAGGGTTAGAGATCCGGTTAGGGTTCCGATTGGACATAGGGTGAGGGTTATGTTGAGGGCTAGGGTTAGAGATCCGGTTAGGGTTCCCTTTGGACCTAGGGTTAGGGTTAGGTTAAGGGCTACTGTTATAGATCCAGTTAGGGTTACGATTGGACCTAGGGTTAGGGTTATGTTGAGGGCTAGGGTTAGAGATCAGGTTAGGGTTCCGATTGGACCTAGGGTTAGGGTTATGTTGAGGGCTAGGGTTAGAGATCCAGTTAGGGTTCCGATTGGACCTAGGGTGAGGGTTATGTTGAGGGCTAGGGTTAGAGATCCGGTTAGGGTTCCCTTTGGACCTAGGGTTAGGGTTAGGTAAGGGCTGATGTTATAGATCCAGTTAGGGTTACGATTGGACCTAGGGTTAGGGTTATGTTGAGGGCTAGGGTTAGAGATCCGGTTAGGTTTCCGATTGGACGTAGGGATAGGGTTATATTGAGGGCTAGGGTTAGAGATCTGGTTATGGTTACGATTGGACCTAGGGTTAGGGTTATGTTGAGGGCTAGGGTTAGAGATCCGACTAGGGTTCCGAATGGACCTAGGGTTAGGCTTATGTTGAGGACTAGGGTTAGAGATCCGGGTAGGGTTCCTTTTGGACCTAGGTTTAGGGTTATGTTGAGGGCTTGTGTTAGAGATCCGGTTAGGGTTACGATTGGACCTAGGGTTAGGGATATGTTGAGGGATAAGGTTAGAGATCCGTTTAGGGTTACGAATGGACCTAGGGTTAGGGTTATGTTGAGGGCTAGGTATAGAGATCCAGTTAGGGTTCCGATTGGACCTAGGGTTAGGGTTTTGTTGAGGGCTAGGGTTAGCGATCCGGTTAGTGTTATGATTGGACCTAGGGTTAGGGTTACGTTGAGGGCTAGGGTTAGAGATCCGGTTAGGGTTCCGATTGGACCTAGGGTTAGGGTTATGTAGAGGGGTAGTGTTAGAGATCCCGCTGGGTTACGATTGGACCTAGGGTTAGGGTTATGTTGATGACTATGTTTAGAGATCCAGTTAGGGTTCCGATTGGACCTCGCGTTAGGGTTATGTTGAGGGATAGAGTTACAGATCAGTTTAGGTTTCCGATTGGACCTAGGGTTAGGGTTATGTTGAGGGCTAGGGTTAGAGATCAGGTTAGGGTTCCGATTGGACCTAGGGTTAGGGTTCTGTTGAGGGCTAGGGTTACAGATCAGTTTAGGGTTCCGATTGGACCTAGGGTTAGGGTTATGTTGAGGGCTAGGGTTAGAGATCCGGTTAGGGTTCCGATTGGACCTAGGGTTAGGGTTATGTTGAGGGCTAGGGTTAGAGATCCGGTTAGGGTTCCGATTGGACCTAGGGTTAGGGTTATGTTGAGGGCTAGGGTTAGAGATCCGGTTAGGGTTACGATTGGACCTAGGGTTAGGGATATGTTGAGGGATAAGGTTAGAGATCCGTTTAGGGTTACGAATGGACCTAGGGTTAGGGTTATGATGAGGGCTAGGGTTCGAGATCCGGTTAGGGTTACGATTGGACCTAGGGTTAGGGTTATGTTGAGGGCTAGGGTTAGAGATCCGGTTAGGGTTCCGAATGGACCTAGGGTTAAGCTTATGTTGAGGGCTAGGGTTAGAGATCCGGGTAGGGTTCCGATTGGAGCTAGGGTTAGCGTTATGTGGAGAGCTAGGGTTAGAGATCCGGTTAGGGTTCCGAATGGACCTAGGGTTAGGGTTATGTTGAGGGCTAGGTATAGAGATCCAGTTAGGGTTCCGATTGGACCTAGGGTTAGGGTTATGTTGAGGGCTAGGGTTAGCGATCCGGTTAGTGTTATGATTGGACCTAGGGTTAGGGTTACGTTGAGGGCTAGTGTTAGAGATCCGGTTAGGGTTCCGATTGGACCTAGGGTTAGGGTTATGTAGAGGGGTAGTGTTAGAGATCCCGTTAGGGTTACGATTGGACCTAGGGTTAGGGTTATGTTGATGACTAGGTTTAGAGATCCAGTTAGGGTTCCGATTGGACCTCGCGTTAGGGTTATGTTGAGGGCTAGGGTTACAGATCAGTTTAGGGTTCCGATTGGACCTAGGGTTAGGGTTATGTTGAGGGCTAGGGTTAGAGATCAGGTTAGGGTTCCGATTGGACCTAGGGTTAGGGTTCTGTTGAGGGCTAGGGTTACAGATCAGTTTAGGGTTCCGATTGGACCTAGGGTTAGGGTTATGTTGAGGGCTAGGGTTAGAGATACGGTTAGGGTTCCGATTGGACCTAGGGTTAGGGTTATGTTGAGGGCTAGGGTTAGGGATCCGGTTAGGGTTCCGATTGGACCTAGGGTTAGGGTTATGTTGAGGGCTAGGGTTAGAGATCCGGTTAGGGTTCCCTTTGGACCTAGGGTTAGGGTTAGGTTAAGGGCTAGTGTTATAGATCCAGTTAGGGTTACGATTGGACCTAGGGTTAGGCTTATGTTGAGGGCTAGGGTTAGAGATCCGGTTAGGGTTCCGATTGGACCTAGGGTTAGGGTTATGTTGAGGGCTAGGGTTAGAGATCCAGTTAGGGTTCCGATTGGACCTAGGGTGAGGGTTATGTTGAGGGCTAGGGTTAGAGATCCGGTTAGGGTTCCCTTTGGACCTAGGGTTAGGGTTAGGTTAGGGCTAGTGTTATAGATCCAGTTAGGGTTCCGATTGGACCTAGGGTTAGGGTTATGTTGAGGGCTAGGGTTAGAGATCCGGTTAGGTTTCCGATTGGACGTAGGGATAGGGTTATATTGAGGGCTAGGGTTAGAGATCTGGTTATGGTTACGATTGGACCTAGGGTTAGGGTTATGTTGAGGGCTAGGGTTAGAGATCCGTCTAGGGTTCCGAATGGACCTAGGGTTAGGCTTATGTTGAGGACTAGGGTTAGAGATCCGGGTAGGGTTCCTTTTGGACCTAGGTTTAGGGTTATGTTGAGGGCTAGTGTTAGAGATCCGGTTAGGGTTACGATAGGACCTAGGGTTAGGGATATGTTGAGGGATAAGGTTAGAGATCCGTTTAGGGTTACGAATGGACCTAGGGTTAGGGTTATGATGAGGGCTAGGGTTCGAGATCCGGATAGGGTTACGATTGGACCTAGGGTTAGGGTTATGTTGAGGGCTAGGGTTAGAGATCCGGTTAGGGTTCCGAATGGACCTAGGGTTAAGCGTATGTTGAGGGCTAGGGTTAGAGATCCGGGTAGGGTTCCGATTGGACCTAGGGTTAGCGTTATGTGGAGAGCTAGGGTTAGAGATCCGGTTAGGGTTCTGATTGGACCTAGGGTTAGGGTTATATGTAGGGCTAGGGTTAGAGATTCGGGTAGGGTTCCGATTGGACCTAGGGTTAGGGTTATGTTGAGGGCTAGGGTTAGAGATCCGGTTCGGGTTACGATTGGACCTAGGGTTAGGGATATGTTGAGGAATAGGGTTAGAGATCCGTTTAGGGTTACGATTGGACGTAGGGTTAGGGTTATGTTGAGGGCTAGGGTTAGCGATCCGGTTATGGTTACGATTGGACCTAGGGTTAGGGTTATGTTGAGGTCTAGGTTTAGAGATCCCGTTAGGTTTCCCATTGGACTTAGGGTTAGGGTTATTTTGAGGGCTAGGGTTTCAGATCAGGTTAGGGTTCCGATTGGACCTAGGGTTAGGGTTATGTTGATGGCTAGGTTTAGAGATCCAGTTAGGGTTCCGATTGGACCTAGGGTTAGGGTTATGTTGAGGGCTAGGGTTAGAGATCAGGTTAGGGTTCCGATTGGACTTAGGGTTAGGGTTATGTTGAGGGCTAGGGTTAGAGATCCGGTTAGGGTTCCGATTTGACCTACGGTGAGGGTTTTGTTGAGGGCTAGGCTTAGAGATCTGGTTAGGGTTCCCTTTGGACCTAGGGTTAGGGTTAGGTTGAGGGCTAGTGTTAGAGATCCAGTTAGGGTTACGATGGGACCTAGGGTTAGGGTTATTTTGAGGGATAGCTTTAGAGATCCGGTTAGGCTTACGATTGGACCTAGGGTTAGGATCATGTTCCGGGCTAGGGTTAGACATCCGGTTAGGGTTCCGATTGGACCTAGGTTTAGCGTTATGTTGAGAGCGAGGGTTAGAGTTCCGGTTAGGGTTCCGATTGGACCTAGGGTTAGGGTTATGTTGATGGCTAGGTTTAGAGATCCAGTTAGGGTTCCGATTGGACCTCGCGTTAGGGTTATGTTGAGGGCTAGGGTTACAGATCAGGTTAGGGTTCCGATTGGACCTAGGGTTAGGGTTATGTTGAGGGCTAGGGTTAGAGATCAGGTTAGGGTTCCGATTGGACCTAGGGTTAGGGTTATGTTGAGGGCTAGGGTTAGAGATCCAGTTAGGGTTCCGATTGGACATAGGGTGACTGTTATGTTGAGGGCTAGGGTTAGAGATCCGGTTAGGGTTCCCTTTGGACCTAGGGTTAGGGTTCGGTTAAGGGCTAGTGTTATAGATCCAGTTCGGGTTACGATTGGACCTAGGGTTAGGCTTATGTTGAGGGCTAGGGTTAGAGATCAGGTTAGGGTTCCGATTGGACCTAGGGTTAGGGTTATGTTGAGGGCTAGGGTTAGAGATCCAGTTAGGGTTCCGATTGGACATAGGGTGAGGGTTATGTTGAGGGTTAGGGTTAGAGATCCAGTTAGGGTTCCCTTTGGACCTAGGGTTAGGGTTAGATTAAGGGCTAGTGTTATAGATCGAGTTAGAGTTACGATTGGACCTAGGGTTAGGGTTATGTTGAGGGCTAGGGTTAGAGATCCGGTTAGGTTTCCGATTGGACGTAGGGATAGGGTTATATTGAGGGCTAGGGTTAGAGATCTGGTTATGGTTACGATTGGACCTAGGGTTAGGGTTATGTTGAGGGCTAGTGTTAGAGATCCGGTTAGGGTTACGATTGGACCTAGGGTTAGGGATATGTTGAGGGATAAGGTTAGAGATCCGTTTAGGGTTACGATTGTACCTAGGGTTAGGGTTATGATGAGGGCTAGGGTTCGAGATCCGGTTAGGGTTACGATTGGACCTAGGGTTAGGGTTATGTTGAGGGCTAGGGTTAGAGATCCGGGTAGGGTTCCGATTGGACCTAGGGTTAGGGTTATGTTGAGGGCTAACGTTAGAGATTCGGTTATGGTTCCGATTGGACCTAGGGTGAGGGTTACGTTGAGGTCTAGGTTTAGAGATCCGGTTAGGTTTCCCATTGGACGTAGGGTTAGGGTTATGTTGAGGGCTAACGTTAGAGAGTCGGTTATGGTTCCGATTGGACCTAGGGTGAGGGTTATGTTGAGGTCTAGGTTTAGAGATCCGGTTAGGTTTCCCATTGGACCTAGGGTTAGGGTTATGTTGAGGGCTCGGGTCACAGATCCGGTTAGGGTTCCGATTGGACCTAGGGTTAGGGTTATGTTGATGGCTAGGTTTAGAGATCCAGTTAGGGTCCGTTTGGACCTAGGGTTAGGGTTATGTTGAGGGCTAGGGTTAGAGATCAGGTTAGGGTTCCGATTGGACCTAGGGTTAGGGTTATGTTGAGGGATAGGGTTAGAGATCCGGTTAGGGTTCCGATTTGACCTAAGGTGAGGGTTTTGTTGAGGGCTAGGCTTAGAGATTCGGTTAGGGTTCCCTTTGGTCCTAGGGTTAGGGTTAGGTTGAGGGCTAGTGTTAGAGATCCAGTTAGGGTTACGATGGGACCTAGGGTTAGGGTTATTTTGAGGGATAGGTTTAGAGATCCTTTTAGGGTTACGATTGGACCTAGGGTTAGGGTTATGTTGAGGGCTAGGGTTAGAGATCCGGTTAGGTTTCCGATTGGACGTAGGGATAGGGTTATATTGAGGGCTAGGGTTAGAGATCTCCTTATGGTTACGATTGGACCTAGGGTTAGGGTTATGTTGAGGGCTAGGGTTAGAGATCCGGTTATGGTTCCGATTGTACCTAGGGTTAGGGTTATGTTGAGGGCTAGGGTTAGAGATCCGGTTATGGTTCCGATTGGACCTAGGGTGAGGGTTATGTTGAGGGCTAGGGTTAGAGATCCGGTTAGGGTTCCCTTTGGACCTAGGGTTAGGGTTAGGTTAAGGGCTAGTGTTATAGATCCAGTTAGGGTTACGATTCGACCTAGGGTTAGGGTTATGTTGAGGGCTAGGGTTAGAGATCCGACTAGGGTTCCGAATGGACCTAGGGTTAGGCTTATGTTGAGGACTAGGGTTAGAGATCCGGGTAGGGTTCCTTTTGGACCTAGGTTTAGGGTTATGTTGAGGGCTAGTGTTAGAGATCCGGTTAGGGTTACGATTGGACCTAGGGTTAGGGATATGTTGAGGGATAAGGTTAGAGATCCGTTTAGGGCTACGATTGGACCTAGGGTTAGGGTTATGATGAGGGCTAGGGTTCGAGATCCGGTTAGGGTTACGATTGGACCTAGGGTTAGGGTTATGTTGAGGGCTAGGGTTAGAGATCCGGTTAGGGTTCCGAATGGACCTAGGGTTAAGCTTATGTTGAGGGCTAGGGTTAGAGATCCGGGTAGGGTTCCTATTGGACCTAGGGTTAGCGTTATGTGGAGAGCTAGGGTTAGAGATCCGGTTAGGGTTCTGATTGGACCTAGGGTTAGGGTTATATGTAGGGCTAGGGTTAGAGATTCGGGTAGGGTTCCGATTGGACCTAGGGTTAGGGTTATGTTGAGGTCTAGGTTTAGTGATCCCGTTAGGTTTCCCATTGGACCTAGGGTTAGGGTTATTTTGAGGGCTAGGGTTTCAGATCAGGTTAGGGTTCCGATTTGACCTACGGTGAGGGTTATTTTGAGGGATAGGTTTAGAGATCCTTTTAGGGTTACGATTGGACCTAGGGTTAGGGTTATGTTGAGGGCTACGTTTAGAGATCCAGTTAGGGTTCCGATTGGACCTCGGGTTAGGGTTATGTTGAGGGCTAGGGTTACAGATCAGGTTAGGGTTCCGATTGGACCTAGGGTGAGGGTTATGTTGAGGGCTAGGGTTAGAGATCCGGTTAGGGTTCCCTTTGGACCTAGGGTTAGGGTTAGGTTAAGGGCTAGTGTTATAGATCCAGTTAGGGTTACGATTGGACCTAGTGTTCGGGTTATGTTGAGGGCTAGGGTTAGAGATCCGGTTAGGTTTCCGATTGGACGTAGGGATAGGGTTATATTGAGGGCTAGGGTTAGAGATCTGGTTATGGTTACGATTGGACCTAGGGTTAGGGTTATGTTGAGGGCTAGGGTTGGAGATCCGACTAGGGTTCCAAATGGACCTAGGGTTAGGCTTATGTTGAGGACTAGGGTTAGAGATCCGGGTAGGGTTCCTTTTGGACCTAGGTTTAGGGTTATGTTGAGGGCTAGTGTTAGAGATCCGGTTAGGGTTACGATTGGACCTAGGGTTAGGGATATGTTGAGGGATAAGGTTAGAGATCCGTTTAGGGTTACGAATGGACCTAGGGTTAGGGTTTTGATGAGGACTAGGGTTCGAGATCCGGTTAGGGTTACGATTGGACCTAGGGTTAGGGTTATGTTGAGGGCTAGGGTTAGAGATCCGGTTAGGGTTCCGAATGGACCTAGGGTTAAGCTTATGTTGAGGGCTAGGGTTAGAGATCCGGGTAGGGTTCCGATTGGACCTAGGGTTAGCGTTATGTGGAGAGCTAGGGTTAGAGATCCGGTTAGGGTTCTGATTGGACCTAGAGTTAGGGTTATATGTAGGGCTAGGGTTAGAGATTCGGGTAGGGTTCCGATTGGACCTAGGGTTAGGGTTATGTTGAGGGCTAGGGTTAGAGATCCGGTTCGGGTTACGATTGGACCTAGGGTTAGGGATATGTTGAGGAATAGGGTTAGAGATCCGTTTAGGGTTACGATTGGACGTAGGGTTAGGGTTATGTTGAGGGCTAGGGTTAGCGATCCGGTTATGGTTACGATTGGACCTAGGGTTAGGGTTATGTTGAGGTCTAGGTTTAGAGATCCCGTTAGGTTTCCCATTGGACCTAGGGTTAGGGTTATTTTGAGGGCTAGGGTTTCAGATCAGGTTAGGGTTCCTATTGGACCTAGGGTTAGGGTTATGTTGATGGCTAGGTTTAGAGATCCAGTTAGGGTTCCGATTGGACCTAGGGTTAGGGTTATGTTGAGGGCTAGGGTTAGAGATCAGGTTAGGGTTCCGATTGGACTTAGGGTTAGGGTTATGTTGAGGGCTAGGGTTAGAGATCCGGTTAGGGTTCCGATTTGACCTACGGTGAGGGTTTTGTTGAGGGCTAGGCTTAGAGATCCGGTTAGGGTTCCCTTTGGACCTAGGTTTAGGGTTAGGTTGAGGGCTAGTGTTAGAGATCCAGTTAGGGTTCCGATTGGACCTCGGGTTAGGGTTATGTTGAGGGCTAGGGTTACAGATCAGGTTAGGGTTCCGATTGGACCTAGGGTTAGGGTTATGTTGAGGGCTAGGGTTAGAGATCCGGTCAGGGTTCCGATTGGACCTAGGGTTAGGGTTAGGTTGAGGGCTAGTGTTAGAGATCCAGTTAGGGTTACGATTGGACCTAGGGTTAGGGTTATGTTGAGGGATAGGGTTAGAGATCCTTTTAGGGTTTCGATTGGACCTAGGGTTAGGGTTATGCTGAGGGCTACGGTTAGACATCCGGTTAGGTTTCCGATTGGACGTAGTGTTAGGGTTATATTGAGGGTTAGGGTTAGAGATCCGGTTATGGTTACGATTGGACCTAGGGTTAGGGTTATGTTGAGGGCTAGGGTTAGAGTTCCGGTTAGGGTTCCGATTGTACCTAGGGTTAGGGTTATTTTAAGGGCTAGGGTTAGAGATCCGGTTAGGCTTACGATTGGACCTAGGGTTAGGATCATGTTCCGGGCTAGGGTGAGACATCCGGTTAGGGTTCCGATTGGACCTAGGTTTAGCCTTATGTTGAGAGCGAGGGTTAGAGTTCCGGTTAGGGTTCCGATTGGACCTAGGGTTAGGGTTATGTTGAGGGAGAGGGTTAGAGATCCTATTATGGTTACGATTGGACCTAGGGTTAGGGTTATGTTGATGGCTAGGTTTAGAGATCCAGTTAGGGTTCCGATTGGACCTCGCGTTAGGGTTATGTTGAGGGCTAGGGTTACAGATCAGGTTAGGGTTCCGATTGGACCTAGGGTTAGGGTTATGTTGAGGGCTAGGGATAGAGATCAGGTTAGGGTTCCGATTGGACCTAGGGTTAGGGTTATGTTGAGGGCTAGGGTTAGAGATCCGGTTAGGGTTCCATTTAGACCTAGGGTTAGTGTTATGTTGAGGGCTAGGGTTAGAGATCCAGTTAGGGTTCCGATTGGACCTAGGGTTAGGGTTATGTTGAGGGCTAGGGTTAGAGATCCAGTTAGGGTTCCGATTGGACATAGGGTGAGGGTTATGTTGAGGGCTAGGGTTAGAGATCCGGTTAGGGTTCCCTTTGGACCTAGGGTTAGGGTTAGGTTAAGGGCTAGTGTTATAGATCCAGTTCGGGTTACGATTGGACCTAGGGTTAGGGTTATGTTGAGGGCTAGGGTTAGAGATCAGGTTAGGGTTCCGATTGGACCTAGGGTTAGGGTTATGTTGAGGGCTAGGGTTAGAGATCCAGTTAGGGTTCCGATTGGACCTAGGGTGAGGGTTATGTTGAGGGCTAGGGTTAGAGATCCGGTTAGGGTTCCCTTTGGACCTAGGGTTAGGGTTAGGTTAAGGGCTAGTGTTATAGATCCAGTTAGAGTTACGATTGGACCTAGGGTTAGGGTTATGTTGAGGGTTAGGTTTAGAGATCCGGTAGGTTTCCGATTGGACGTAGGGATAGGGTTATATTGAGGGCTAGGGTTAGAGATCTGGTTATGGTTACGATTGGACCTAGGGTTAGGGTTATGTTGAGGGCTAGTGTTAGAGATCCGGTTAGGGTTACGATTGGTCCTAGGGTTAGGGATATGTTGTGGGATAAGGTTAGAGATCCGTTTAGGGTTACGATTGTACCTAGGGTTAGGCTTATGTTGAGGGCTAGGGTTAGAGATCCGAGTAGGGTTCTGATTGGACCTAGGGTTAGGGTTATGTTGAGGGCTAACGTTAGAGATTCGGTTATGGTTCCGATTGGACCTAGGGTGAGGGTTACGTTGAGGTCTAGGTTTAGAGATCCGGTTAGGTTTCCCATTGGACGTAGGGTTAGGGTTATGTTGAGGGCTAACGTTAGAGAGTCGGTTATGGTTCCGATTGGACCTAGGGTGAGGGTTATGTTGAGGTCTAGGTTTAGAGATCCGGTTAGGTTTCCCTTTGGACCTAGGGTTAGGGTTATGTTGAGGGCTCGGGTCACAGATCCGGTTAGGGTTCCGATTGGACCTAGGGTTAGGGTTATGTTGATGGCTAGGTTTAGAGATCCAGTTAGGGTCCGATTGGACCTAGGGTTAGGGTTATGTTGAGGGCTAGGGTTAGAGATCAGGTTAGGGTTCCGATTGGACCTAGGGTTAGGGTTATGTTGAGGGATAGGGTTAGAGATCCGGTTAGGGTTCCGATTTGACCTAAGGTGAGGGTTTTGTTGAGGGCTAGGCTTAGAGATCCGGTTAGTGTTCCCTTTGGTCCTAGGGTTAGGGTTAGGTTGAGGGCTAGTGTTAGAGATCCAGTTAGGGTTACGATGGGACCTAGGGTTAGGGTTATATTGAGGGATAGGTTTAGAGATCCTTTTAGGGTTACGATTGGACCTAGGGTTAGGGTTATGTTGAGGGCTAGGGTTAGAGATCCGTTTAGGTTTCCGATTGGACGTAGGGATAGGGTTATATTGAGGGCTAGGGTTAGAGATCTCCTTATGGTTACGATTGGACCTAGGGTTAGGGTTATGTTGAGGGCTAGTGTTAGAGATCCGGTTATGGTTCCGATTGGACCTAGGGTTAGGGTTATGTTGAGGGCTAGGGTTAGAGATCCGGTTAGGGTTGCCTTTGGACCTAGGGTTAGGGTTAGGTTAAGGGCTAGTGTTATATCCAGTTAGGGTTACGATTGGACCTATGGTTAGGGTTATGTTGAGGGCTAGGGTTAGAGATCCGGTTAGGGTTCCGATTGGACCTAGGGTTAGGGTTATGTTGAGGGCTAGGGTTAGAGATCCAGTTAGGGTTCCCTTTGGACCTAGGGTTAGGGTTAGATTAAGGGCTAGTGTTATAGATCCAGTTAGGGTTACGATTGGACCTAGGGTTAGGGTTATGTTGAGGGCTAGGGTTAGAGATCCGGTTAGGTTTCCGATTGGACGTAGGGATAGGGTTATATTGAGGGCTAGGGTTAGAGATCTGGTTATGGTTACGATTGGACCTAGGGTTAGGGTTATGTTGAGGGCTAGGGTTAGAGATCCGACTAGGGTTCCGAATGGACCTAGGGTTAAGCTTATGTTGAGGGCTAGGGTTAGAGATCCGGGTAGGGTTCCGATTGGACCTAGGGTTAGCGTTATGTGGAGAGCTAGGGTTAGAGATCCGGTTAGGGTTCTGATTGGACCTAGGGTTAGGGTTATATGTAGGGCTAGGGTTAGAGATCCGGTTAGGGTTCGGATTGGACCTAGGGTTAGGGTTATGTAGAGGGCTAGGATTAGAGATCCGGTTAGTGTTACGATTGGACCTACGGTTAGGGTTACGTTGAGGGCTAGGGTTAGAGATCCGGTTAGGGTTCCGAATGGACCTAGGGTTAGGGTTATGTTGAGGGCTAGGTATAGAGATCCAGTTAGGGTTCCGATTGGACCTAGGGTTAGGGTTATGTTGAGGGCTAGGGTTAGCGATCCGGTTAGTGTTATGATTGGACCTAGGGTTAGGGTTACGTTGAGGGCTAGGGTTAGAGATCCGGATAGGGTTCCGATTGGACCTAGGGTTAGGGTTATGTAGAGGGGTAGTGTTAGAGATCCCGTTAGGGTTACGATTGGACCTAGGGTTAGGGTTATGTTGATGACTAGGTTTAGAGATCCAGTTAGGGTTCCGATTGGACCTCGCGTTAGGGTTATGTTGAGGGCTAGGGTTACAGATCAGTTTAGGGTTCCGATTGGACCTAGGGTTAGGGTTATGTTCAGGGCTAGGTTTAGAGATCAGGTTAGGGTTCCGATTGGACCTAGGGTTAGGGTTATGTTGAGGGCTAGGGTTAAAGATCCGGTTAGGGTTCCGATTGGACCTAGGGTTAGGGTTATGTTGAGGGCTAGGGTTAGAGATCCGGTTATGGTTCCGATTGGACCTAGGGTTAGGGTTATGTTGAGGGCTAGGGTTAGAGATCCGGTTAGTGTTATGATTGGACCTAGGGTTAGGGTTACGTTGAGGGCTAGGGTTAGAGATCCGGTTAGGGTTCCGATTGGACCTAGGGTTAGGGTTATGTAGAGGGGTAGTGTTAGAGATCCCGTTAGGGTTACGATTGGACCTAGGGTTAGGGTTATGTTGATGACTAGGTTTAGAGATCCAGTTAGGGTTCCGATTGGACCTCGCGTTAGGGTTATGTTGAGGGCTAGGGTTACAGATCAGTTTAGGGTTCCGATTGGACCTAGGGTTAGGGTTATGTTCAGGGCTAGGTTTAGAGATCAGGTTAGGGTTCCGATTGGACCTAGGGTTAGGGTTATGTTGAGGGCTAGGGTTAAAGATCCGGTTAGGGTTCCGATTGGACCTAGGGTTAGGGTTATGTTGAGGGCTAGGGTTAGAGATCCGGTTATGGTTCCGATTGGACCTAGGGTTAGGGTTATGTTGAGGGCTAGGGTTAGAGATCCGGTTAGGGTTCCCTTTGGACTTAGGGTTAGGGTTAGGTTAAGGGCTAGTGTTATAGATCCAGTTAGGGTTACGATTGGACCTATGGTTAGGGTTATGTTGAGGGCTAGGGTTAGAGATCCGGTTAGGGTTCCGATTGGACCTAGGGTTAGGGTTTTGTTGAGGGCTAGGGTTAGAGATCCAGTTAGGGTTCCGATTGGACCTAGGGTGAGGGTTATGTTGAGGGCTAGGGTTAGAGATCCGGTTAGGGTTCCCTTTGGACCTAGGGTTAGGGTTAGGTTAAGGGCTAGTGTTATAGATCCAGTTAGGGTTACGATTGGACCTAGGGTTAGGGTTATGTTGAGGGTTAGGGTTAGAGATCCGACTAGGGTTCCGAATGGACCTAGGGTTAGGCTTATGTTGAGGACTAGGGTTAGAGATCCGGGTAGGGTTCCTTTTGGACCTAGGTTTAGGGTTATGTTGAGGGCTAGTTTTAGAGATCCGGTTAGGGTTACGATTGGACCTAGGGTTAGGGATATGTTGAGGGATAAGGTTAGAGATCCGTTTAGGGTTACGATTGGACCTAGGGTTAGGGTTATGATGAGGGCTAGGGTTCGAGATCCGGTTAGGGTTACGATTGGACCTAGGGTTAGGGTTATGTTGAGGGCTAGGGTTAGAGATCCGGTTAGGGTTCCGAATGGACCTAGGGTTAAGCTTATGTTGAGGGCTAAGGTTAGAGATCCGGGTAGGGTTCCGATTGGACCTAGGGTTAGCGTTATGTGGAGAGCTAGGGTTAGAGATCCGGGTAGGGTTCCGATTGGACCTAGGGTTAGGGTTATATGTAGGGCTAGGGTTAGAGATTCGGGTAGGGTTCCGATTGGACCTAGGGTTAGGGTTATGTTGAAGTCTAGGGTTAGAGATCCGGTTATGGTTACAATTGGACCTAGGGTTAGGGTTATGTTGAGGGCTAGGGTTAGCGATCCGGTTATGGTTACGATTGGACCTAGGGTTAGGGTTAGGGTTATGTTGAGGTCTAGGTTTAGAGATCCCGTTAGGTTTCCCATTGGACCTAGGGTTAGGGTTATTTTGAGGGCTAGGGTTTCAGATCAGGTTAGGGTTCCGATTGGACCTAGGGTTAGGGTTATGTTGATGGCTAGGTTTAGAGATCCAGTTAGGGTTCGGATTGGACCTAGGGTTAGGGTTATGTTGAGGGCTAGGGTTAGAGATCAGGTTAGGGTTCCGATTGGACTTAGGGTTAGGGTTATGTTGAGGGCTAGGGTTAGAGATACGGTTAGGGTTCCGATTTGACCTACGGTGAGGGTTATTTTGAGGGATAGGTTTAGAGATCCTTTTAGGGTTACGATTGGACCTAGGGTTAGGGTTATGTTGAGGGCTACGTTTAGAGATCCAGTTAGGGTTCCGATTGGACCTCGGGTTAGGGTTATGTTGAGGGCTAGGGTTACAGATCAGGTTAGGGTTCCGATTGGACCTAGGGTTAGGGTTATGTTGAGGGCTAGGGTTAGAGATCCGGTCAGGGTTCCGATTGGACCTAGGGTTAGGGTTAGGTTGAGGGCTAGTGTTAGAGATCCAGTTAGGGTTACGATTGGACCTAGGGTTAGGGTTTTGTTGAGGGATAGGGTTAGAGAAACTTTTAGGGTTTCGATTGGACCTAGGGTTAGGGTTATGCTGAGGGCTAGGGTTAGACATCCGGTTAGGTTTCCGATTGGACGTAGTGTTAGGGTTATATTGAGGGTTAGGGTTAGAGATCCGGTTATGGTTACGATTGGACCTAGGGTTAGGGTTATGTTGAGGGCTAGGGTTAGAGATCCGGTTAGGGTTCCGATTGTACCTAGGGTTAGGGTTATTTTAAGGGCTAGGGATAGAGATCCGGTTAGGCTTACGATTGGATCTAGGGTTAGAATCATGTTCCGGGCTAGGGTTAGACATCCGGTTAGGGTTCCGATTGGACCTAGGTTTAGGGTTATGTTGAGAGCGAGGGTTAGAGTTCCGGTTAGGGTTCCCTTTGGACCTAGGGTTAGGGTTAGGTTAAGGGCTAGTGTTATAGATCCAGTTAGGGTTACGATTGGACCTAGGGTTAGGGTTATGTTGAGGGCTAGGGTTAGAGATCCGGTTAGGTTTCCGATTGGACGTAGGGATAGGGTTATATTGAGGGCTCGGGTTAGAGATCTGGTTATGGTTACGATTGGACCTAGGGTTAGGGTTATGTTGAGGGCTAGGGTTAGAGATCCGACTAGGGTTCCGAATGGACCTAGGGTTAGGCTTATGTTGAGGACTAGGGTTAGAGATCCGGGTAGGGTTCCTTTTGGACCTAGGTTTAGGGTTATGTTGAGGGCTAGTGTTAGAGATCTGGTTAGGGTTACGATTGGACCTAGGGTTAGGGATATGTTGAGGGATAAGGTTAGAGATCCGTTTAGGGTTACGAATGGACCTAGGGTTAGGGTTATGATGAGGGCTAGGGTTCGAGATCCGGTTAGGGTTACGATTGGACCTAGGGTTAGGGTTATGTTGAGGGCTAGGGTTAGAGATCCGGGTAGGGTTCCGATTGGACCTAGGGTTAGCGTTATGTGGAGAGCTAGGGTTAGAGATCCGGTTAGGGTTCTGATTGGACCTAGGGTTAGGGTTATATGTAGGGCTAGGGTTAGAGATTCGGGTGGGGTTCCGATTGGACCTAGGGTTAGGGTTATGTTGAGGGCTAGGGTTAGAGATCCGGTTCGGGTTACGATTGGACCTAGGGTTAGGGATATGTTGAGGAATAGGGTTAGAGATCCGTTTAGGGTTACGATTGGACGTAGGGTTAGGGTTATGTTGAGGGCTAGGGTTAGCGATCCGGTTATGGTTACGATTGGACCTAGGGTTAGGGTTATGTTGAGGTCTAGGTTTAGAGATCCCGTTAGGTTTCCCATTGGACCTAGGGTTAGGGTAATTTTGAGGGCTAGGGTTTCAGATCAGGTTAGGGTTCCGATTGGACCTAGGGTTAGGGTTATGTTGATGGCTAGGTTTAGAGATCCAGTTAGGGTTCCGATTGAACCTAGGGTTAGGGTTATGTTGAGGGCTAGGGTTAGAGATCAGGTTAGGGTTCCGATTGGACTTAGGGTGAGGGTTATGTTGAGGGCTAGGGTTAGAGATCCGGTTAGGGTTTCGATTGGACCTAGGGTTAGGGTTATGTAGAGGGCTTGGATTAGAGATCCGGTTAGTGTTACGATTGGACCTAGGGTTAGGGTTACGTTCAGGGCTAGGGTAGAGATCCGGTTAGGGTTCCGAATGGACCTAAGGTTAGGGTTATGTTGAGGGCTAGGTATAGAGATCCAGTTAGGGTTCCGATTGGACCTAGAGTTAGGGTTATGTTGAGGGCTAGGGTTAGCGATCCGGTTAGTGTTATGATTGGACCTAGGGTTAGGGTTATGTTGAGGGCTAGGGTTAGAGATCCGGTTAGGGTTCCGATTGGACCTAGGGTTAGGGTTATGTAGAGGGGTAGTGTTAGAGATCCCGTTAGGCTTACGATTGGACCTAGGGTTAGGGTTATGTTGATGACTAGGTTTAGAGATCCAGTTAGGGTTCCGATTGGACCTCGCGTTAGGGTTATGTTGAGGGCTAGGGTTACAGATCAGTTTAGGGTTCCGATTGGACCTAGGGTTAGGGTTATGTTGAGTGCTAGGGTTAGAGATCAGGTTAGGGTTCCGATTGGACCTAGGGTTAGGGTTATGTTGAGGGCTAGGGTTAGAGATCCGGTTAGGGTTCCGATTGGACCTAGGGTTAGGGTTATGTTGAGGGCTAGGGTTAGAGATCCGGTTAGGGTTCCGATTGGACCTAGGGTTAGGGTTATGTTGAGGGCTAGGGTTAGAGATCCGGTTTGGGTTCCCTTTGGACCTAGGGTTAGGGTTAGGTTAAGGGCTAGTGTTATAGATCCAGTTAGGGTTACGATTGGACCTAGGGTTAGGGTTATGTTGAGGGCTAGGGTTAGAGATCCGGTTAGGGTTCCGATTGGACCTAGGGTTAGGGTTATGTTGAGGGCTAGGGTTAGAGATCCAGTTAGGGTTCCGATTGAACCTAGGGTGAGGGTTATGTTGAGGGCTAGGGTTACAGATCCGGTTAGGGTTCCCTATGGACCTAGGGTTAGGGTTAGGTTAAGGGCTAGTGTTATAGATCCAGTTAGGGTTACGATTGGACCTAGGGTTAGGGTTATGTTGAGGGCTAGGGTTAGAGATCCGGTTAGGTTTCCGATTGGACGTAGGGATAGGGTTATATTGAGGGCTAGGGTTAGAGATCTGGTTATGGTTACGATTGGACCTAGGGTTAGGGTTATGTTGAGGGCTAGGGTTAGAGATCCGACTAGGGTTCCGAATGGACCTAGGGTTAGGCTTATGTTGAGGACTAGGGTTAGAGATCCGGGTAGGGTTCCTTTTGGACCTAGGTTTAGGGTTATGTTGAGGGCTAGTGTTAGAGATCCGGTTAGGGTTACGATTGGACCTAGGGTTAGGGATATGTTGAGGGATAAGGTTAGAGATCCGTTTAGGGTTACGAATGGTCCTAGGGTTAGGGTTATGATGAGGGCTAGGGTTCGAGATCCGGTTAGGGTTACGATTGGACCTAGGGTTAGGGTTATGTTGAGGGCTAGGGTTAGAGATCCGGTTAGGGTTCCGAATGGACCTAGGGTTAAGCTTATGTTGAGGGCTAGGGTTAGAGATCCGGGTAGGGTTCCGATTGGACCTAGGGTTAGCGTTATGTGGAGAGCTAGGGTTAGAGATCCGGTTAGGGTTCTGATTGGACCTAGGGTTAGGGTTATATGTAGGGCTAGGGTTAGAGATTCGGGTAGGGTTCCGATTGGACCTAGGGTTAGGGTTATGTTGAGGGCTAGGGTTAGAGATCCGGTTCGGGTTACGATTGGACCTAGGGTTAGGGATATGTTGAGAAATAGGGTTAGAGATCCGTTTAGGGTTACGATTGGACGTAGGGTTAGGGTTATGTTGAGGGCTAGGGTTAGCGATCCGGTTATGGTTACGATTGGTCCTAGGGTTAGGGTTATGTTGAGGGCTAGGGTTAGAGATCCGTCTAGGGTTCCGAATGGACCTAGGGTTAGGCTTATGTTGAGGACTAGGGTTAGAGATCCGGGTAGGGTTCCTTTTGACCTAGGTTTAGGGTTATGTTGAGGGCTAGTGTTAGAGATCCGGTTAGGGTTACGATTGGACCTAGGGTTAGGGATATGTTGAGGGATAAGGTTAGAGATCCGTTTAGGGTTACGAATGGACCTAGGGTTAGGGTTATGATGAGGGCTAGGGTTCGAGATCCGGTTAGGGTTACGATTGGACCTAGGGTTAGGGTTATGTTGAGGGCTAGGGTTAGAGATCCGGGTAGGGTTCCGATTGGACCTAGGGTTAGCGTTATGTGGAGAGCTAGGGTTAGAGATCCGGTTAGGGTTCTGATTGGACCTAGGGTTAGGGTTATATGTAGGGCTAGGGTTAGAGATTCGGGTAGGGTTCCGATTGGACCTAGGGTTAGGGTTATGTTGAGGGCTAGTGTTAGAGATCCGGTTCGGGTTACGATTGGACCTAGGGTTAGGGATATGTTGTGGAATAGGGTTAGAGATCCGTTTAGGGTTACGATTGGACGTAGGGTTAGGGTTATGTTGAGGGCTAGGGTTAGCGATCCGGTTATGGTTACGATTGGACCTAGGGTTAGGGTTATGTTGAGGTCTAGGTTTAGAGATCCCGTTAGGTTTCCCATTGGACTTAGGGTTAGGGTTATTTTGAGGGCTAGGGTTTCAGATCAGGTTAGGGTTCCGATTGGACCTAGGGTTAGGGTTATGTTGATGGCTAGGTTTAGAGATCCAGTTAGGGTTCCGATTGGACCTAGGGTTAGGGTTATGTTGAGGGCTAGGGTTAGAGATCAGGTTAGGGTTACGATTGGACCTAGCGTTAGGGTTATGTTGAGGGCTAGGTTTAGAGATCCAGTTAGGGTTCCGATTGGACCTAGGGTTAGGGTTATTTTGAGGGATAGGTTTAGAGATCCTTTTAGGGTTACGATTGGACCTAGCGTTAGGGTTATGTTGAGGGCTAGGTTTAGAGATCCAGTTAGGGTTCCGATTGGACCTCGGGTTAGGGTTATGTTGAGGGCTAGGGTTACAGATCAGGTTAGGGTTCCGATTGGACCTAGGGTTAGGGTTATGTTGAGGGCTAGGTTTAGAGATCCAGTTAGGGTTCCGATTGGACCTAGGGTTAGGGTTATTTTGAGGGATAGGTTTAGAGATCCTTTTAGGGTTACGATTGGACCTAGCGTTAGGGTTATGTTGAGGGCTAGGTTTAGAGATCCAGTTAGGGTTCCGATTGGACCTCGGGTTAGGGTTATGTTGAGGGCTAGGGTTACAGATCAGGTTAGGGTTCCGATTGGACCTAGGGTTAGGGTTATGTTGAGGGCTAGGGTTAGAGATCCGGTCAGGGTTCCGATTGGACCTAGGGTTAGGGTTAGGTTGAGGGCTAGTGTTAGAGATCCAGTTAGGGTTACGATTGGACCTAGAGTTAGGGTTATGTTAAGGGATAGGGTTAGAGATCCTTTTAGGGTTTCGATTGGACCTAGGGTTAGGGTTATGCTGAGGGCTAGGTTTAGACATCCGGTTAGGTTTCCGATTGGACGTAGTGTTAGGGTTATATTGAGGGTTAGAGTTAGAGATCCGGTTATGGTTACGATTGGACCTAGGGTTAGGGTTATGTTGAGGGCTAGGGTTAGAGTTCCGGTTAGGGTTCCGATTGTGCCTAGGGTTAGGGTTATTTTAAGGGCTAGGGTTAGAGATCCGGTTAGGCTTACGATTGGACCTAGGGTTAGGATCATGTTCCGGGCTAGGGTTAGACATCCGGTTAGGGTTCCGATTGGACCTAGGTTTAGCGTTATGTTGAGAGCGAGGGTTAGAGTTCCGGTTAGGGTTCCGATTGGACCTAGGGTTAGGGTTATGTTGATGGCTAGCTTTAGAGATCCAGTTAGGGTTCCGATTGGACCTCGCGTTAGGGTTATGTTGAGGGCTAGGGTTACAGATCAGGTTAGGGTTCCGATTGGACCTATGGTTAGGGTTATGTTGAGGGCTAGGGTTAGAGATCAGGTTAGGGTTCCGATTGGACCTAGGGTTAGGGTTATGTTGAGGGCTAGGGTTAGAGATCCGGTTAGGGTTCCATTTAGACCTAGGGTGACTGTTATGTTGAGGGCTAGGCTTAGAGATCCGGTTAGGGTTCCCTTTGGACCTAGGGTTAGGGTTAGGTTAAGGGCTAGTGTTATAGATCCAGATCGGGTTACGATTGGACCTAGGGTTAGGCTTATGTTGAGGGCTAGGGTTAGAGATCAGGTTAGGGTTCCGATTGGACCTAGGGTTAGGGTTATGTTGAGGGCTAGGGTTAGAGATCCAGTTAAGGTTCCGATTGGACATAGGGTGAGGGTTATGTTGAGGGCTAGGGTTAGAGATCCGGTTAGGGTTCCCTTTGGACCTAGGGTTAGGGTTAGATTAAGGGCTAGTGTTATAGATCGAGTTAGAGTTACGATTGGACCTAGGGTTAGGGTTATGTTGAGGGCTAGGGTTAGAGATCCGGTTAGGTTTCCGATTGGACGTAGGGATAGGGTTATATTGAGGGCTAGGGTTAGAGATCTGGTTATGGTTACGATTGGACCTAGGGTTAGGGTTATGTTGAGGGCTAGTGTTAGAGATCCGGTTAGGGTTACGATTGGACCTAGGGTTAGGGATATGTTGAGGGATAAGGTTAGAGATCCGTTTAGGGTTACGATTGTACCTAGGGTTAGGGTTATGATGAGGGCTAGGGTTCGAGATCCGGTTAGGGTTACGATTGGACCTAGGGTTAGGGTTATGTTGAGGGCTAGGGTTAGAGATCCGGGTAGGGTTCCGATTGGACCTAGGGTTAGGGTTATGTTGAGGGCTAACGTTAGAGATTCGGTTATGGTTCCGATTGGACCTAGGGTGAGGGTTACGTTGAGGTCTAGGTTTAGAGATCCGGTTAGGTTTCCCATTGGACGTAGGGTTAGGGTTATGTTGAGGGCTAACGTTAGAGAGTCGGTTATGGTTCCGATTGGACCTAGGGTGAGGGTTATGTTGAGGGCTAGGGTTAGAGATCCGGTTAGGGTTCCCTTTGGACCTAGGGTTAGGGTTAGGTAAGGGCTAGTGTTATAGATCCAGTTAGGGTTACGATTGGACCTAGGGTTAGGGTTATGTTGAGGGCTAGGGTTAGAGATCCGGTTAGGTTTCCGATTGGACGTAGGGATAGGGTTATATGGAGGGCTAGGGTTAGAGATCTGGTTATGGTTACGATTGGACCTAGGGTTAGGGTTATGTTGAGGGCTAGGGTTAGAGATCCGACTAGGGTTCCGAATGGACCTAGGGTTAGGCTTATGTTGAGGACTAGGGTTAGTGATCCGGGTAGGGTTCCTTTTGGACCTAGGTTTAGGGTTATGTTGAGGGCTTGTGTTAGAGATCCGGTTAGGGTTACGATTGGACCTAGGGTTAGGGATATGTTGAGGGATAAGGTTAGAGATCCGTTTAGGGTTACGAATGGACCTAGGGTTAGGGTTATGATGAGGGCTAGGGTTCGAGATCCGGTTAGGGTTACGATTGGACCTAGGGTTAGGGTTATGTTGAGGGCTAGGGTTAGAGATCCGGTTAGGGTTCCGAATGGACCTAGGGTTAGCGTTATGTGGAGAGCTAGGGTTAGAGATCCGGTTAGGGTTCTGATTGGACGTAGGGTTAGGGTTATATGTAGGGCTAGGGTTAGAGATCCGGTTCGGGTTACGATTGGACCTAGGGTTAGGGATATGTTGAGGAATAGGGTTAGAGATCCGTTTAGGGTTACGATTGGACGTAGGGTTAGGGTTATGTTGAGGGCTAGGGTTAGCGATCCGGTTATGGTTACGATTGGACCTAGGGTTAGGGTTATGTTGAGGTCTAGGTTTAGAGATCCCGTTAGGTTTCCCATTGGACCTAGGGTTAGGGTTATTTTGAGGGCTAGGGTTTCAGATCAGGTTAGTGTTCCGATTGGACCTAGGGTTAGGGTTATGTTGATGGCTAGGTTTAGAGATCCAGTTAGGGTTCCGATTGGACCTAGGGTTAGGGTTATGTTGAGGGCTAGGGTTAGAGATCCGGTTAGGGTTCCGAATGGACCTAGGGTTAGGGTTATGTTGAGGGCTAGGTATAGAGATCCAGTTAGGGTTCCGATTGGACCTAGGGTTAGGGTTATGTTCAGGGCTAGGGTTAGCGATCCGGTTAGTGTTATGATTGGACCTAGGGTTAGGGTTACGTTGAGGGCTAGGGTTAGAGATCCGGTTAGGGTTCCGATTGGACCTAGGGTTAGGGTTATGTAGAGGGGTAGTGTTAGAGATCCCGTTAGGGTTACGATTGGACCTAGGGTTAGGGTTATGTTGATGACTAGGATTAGAGATCCAGTTAGGGTTCCGATTGGACCTCACGTTAGGGTTATGTTGAGGGCTAGGGTTACAGATCAGTTTAGGGTTCCGATTGGACCTAGGGTTAGGGTTATGTTGAGGCCTAGGGTTAGTGATCAGGTTAGGGTTCCGATTGGACCTAGGGTTAGGGTTATGTTGAGGGCTAGGGTTACAGATCAGTTTAGGGTTCCGATTGGACCTAGGGTTAGGGTTATGTTGAGGGCTAGGGTTAGAGATCCGGTTAGGGTTCCGATTGGACCTAGGGGTAGGGTTATGTTGAGGGCTAGGGTTAGAGATCCGGTTAGGGTTCCGATTGGACCTAGGGTTAGGGTTATGTTGAGGGCTAGGGTTAGAGATCCGGTTAGGGTTCCCTTTGGACCTAGGGTTAGGGTTAGGTTAAGGGCTAGTGTTATAGATCCAGTTAGGGTTACGATTGGACCTAGGGTTAGGGTTATGTTGAGGGCTAGGGTTAGAGATCCGGTTAGGGTTCCGATTGGACCTAGGGTTAGGGTTATGTTGAGGGCTAGGGTTAGAGATCCAGTTAGGGTTCCGATTGGACCTAGGGTGAGGGTTATGTTGAGGGCTAGGGTTAGAGATCCGGTTAGGGTTCCCTTTGGACCTAGGGTTAGGGTTAGGTTAAGGGCTAGTGTTATAGATCCAGTTAGGGTTACGATTGGACCTAGGGTTAGGGTTATGTTGAGGGCTAGGGTTAGAGATCCGGTTAGGTTTCCGATTGGTCGTAGGGATAGGGTTATATTGAGGGCTAGGGTTAGAGATCTGGTTATGGTTACGATTGGACCTAGGGTTAGGGTTATGTTGAGGGCTAGGGTTAGAGATCCGACTAGGGTTCCGAATGGACCTAGGGTTAGGCTTATGTTGAGGACTAGGGTTAGAGATCCGGGTAGGGTTCCTTTTGGACCTAGGTTTAGGGTTATGTTGAGGGCTAGTGTTAGAGATCCGGTTAGGGTTACGATTGGACCTAGGGTTAGGGATATGTTGAGGGATAAGGTTAGAGATCCGTTTAGGGTTACGAATGGACCTAGGGTTAGGGTTATGATGAGGGCTAGAGTTCGAGATCCGGTTAGGGTTACGATTGGACCTAGGGTTAGGGTTATGTTGAGGGCTAGGGTTAGAGATCCGGTTAGGGTTCCGAATGGACCTAGGGTTAAGCTTATGTTGAGGGCTAGGGTTAGAGATCCGGGTAGGGTTCCGATTGGACCTAGGGTTAGCGTTATGTGGAGAGCTAGGTTTAGAGATCCGGTTAGGGTTCTGATTGGACCTAGGGTTAGGGTTATATGTAGGGCTAGGGTTAGAGATTCGGGTAGGGTTCCGATTGGACCTAGGGTTAGGGTTATGTTGAGGGCTAGGGTTAGAGATCCGGTTCGGGTTACGATTGGACCTAGGGTTAGGGATATGTTGAGGAATAGGGTTAGAGATCCGTTTAGGGTTACGATTGGATGTAGGGTTAGAGTTATGTTGAGGGCTAGGGTTAGCGTTCCGGTTATGGTTACGATTGGACCTAGGGTTAGGGTTATGTTGAGGTCTAGGTTTAGAGATCCCGTTAGGTTTCCCATTGGACCTAGGGTTAGGGTTATTTTGAGGGCTAGGGTTTCAGAACAGGTTAGGGTTCCGATTGGACCTAGGGTTAGGGTTATGTTGATGGCTAGGTTTAGAGATCCAGTTAGGGTTCCGATTGGACCTAGGGTTAGGGTTATGTTGAGGGCTAGGGTTAGAGATCAGGTTAGGGTTCCGATTGGACTTAGGGTTAGGGTTATGTTGAGGGCTAGGGTTAGAGATCCGGTTAGGGTTCCGATTTGACCTACGGTGAGGGTTTTGTTGAGGGCTAGGCTTAGAGATCCGGTTAGGGTTCCCTTTGGACCTAGGGTTAGGGTTAGGTTGAGGGCTAGTGTTAGAGATCCAGTTAGGGTTACGATGGGACCTAGGGTTAGGGTTATTTTGAGGGATAGGTTTAGAGATCCTTTTACGGTTACGATTGGACCTAGGGTTAGGGTTATGTTGAGGGCTAGGTTTAGAGATCCAGTTAGGGTTCCGATTGGACCTCGGGTTAGGGTTATGTTGAGGGCTAGGGTTACAGATCAGGTTAGGGTTCCGATTGGACCTAGGGTTAGGGTTATGTTGAGGGCTAGGGTTAAGGATCCGGTCAGGGTTCCGATTGGACCTAGGGTTAGGGTTAGGTTGAGGGCTAGTGTTAGAGATCCAGTTAGGGTTACGATTGGACCTAGGGTTAGGGTTATGTTGAGGCATAGGGTTAGAGATCCTTTTAGGGTTTCGATTGGAGCTAGGGTTAGGGTTATGCTGAGGGCTAGGGTTAGACATCCGGTTAGGTTTCCGATTGGACGTAGTGTTAGGGTTATATTGAGGGTTAGGGTTAGAGATCCAGTTATGGTTACGATTGGACCTAGGGTTAGGGTTATGTTGAGGGCTAGGGTTAGAGTTCCGGTTAGGGTTCCGATTGTACCTAGGGTTAGGGTTATTTTAAGGGCTAGGGTTAGAGATCCGGTTAGGCTTACGATTGGACCTAGGGTTAGGATCATATTCCGGGCTAGGGTTAGACATCCGGTTAGGGTTCCGATTGGACCTAGGTTTAGGGTTATGTTGAGAGCGAGGGTTAGAGTTCCGGTTAGGGTTCCGATTGGACCTAGGGTTAGGGTTATGTTGAAGGAGAGGGTTAGAGATCCCATTATGGTTACGATTGGACCTAGGGTTAGGGTTATGTTGATGGCTAGGTTTAGAGATCCAGTTAGGGTTCCGATTGGACCTCGCGTTAGGGTTATGTTGAGGGCTAGGGTTACAGATCAGGTTAGGGTTGCGATTGGACCTAGGGTTAGGGTTATGTTGAGGGCTAGGGTTAGAGATCAGGTTAGGGTTCCGATTGGACCTAGGGTTAGGGTTATGTTGAGGGCTAGGTTTAGAGATCCGGTTAGGGTTCCATTTAGACCTAGGGTTAGGGTTATGTTGAGGGCTAGGGTTAGAGATCCAGTTAGGGTTCCGATTGGACCTAGGGTTAGGGTTATGTTGAGGGCTAGGGTTAGAGATCCGGTTAGGGTTCCGATTGGACATAGGGTGAGGGTTATGTTGAGGGCTAGGGTTAGAGATCCGGTTAGGGTTCCCTTTGGACCTAGGGTTAGGGTTAGGTTAAGGGCTACTGTTATAGATCCAGTTAGGGTTACGATTGGACCTAGGGTTAGGGTTATGTTGAGGGCTAGGGTTAGAGATCAGGTTAGGGTTCCGATTGGACCTAGGGTTAGGGTTATGTTGAGGGCTAGGGTTAGAGATCCAGTTAGGGTTCCGATTGGACCTAGGGTGAGGGTTATGTTGAGGGCTAGGGTTAGAGATCCGGTTAGGGTTCCCTTTGGACCTAGGGTTAGGGTTAGGTAAGGGCTGATGTTATAGATCCAGTTAGGGTTACGATTGGACCTAGGGTTAGGGTTATGTTGAGGGCTAGGGTTAGCGATCCGGTTAGTGTTATGATTGGACCTAGGGTTAGGGTTACGTTGAGGGCTAGTGTTAGAGATCCGGTTAGGGTTCCGATTGGACCTAGGGTTAGGGTTATGTAGAGGGGTAGTGTTAGAGATCCCGTTAGGGTTACGATTGGACCTAGGGTTAGGGTTATGTTGATGACTAGGTTTAGAGATCCAGTTAGGGTTCCGATTGGACCTCGCGTTAGGGTTATGTTGAGGGCTAGGGTTACAGATCAGTTTAGGGTTCCGATTGGACCTAGGGTTAGGGTTATGTTGAGGGCTAGGGTTAGAGATCAGGTTAGGGTTCCGATTGGACCTAGGGTTAGGGTTCTGTTGAGGGCTAGGGTTACAGATCAGTTTAGGGTTCCGATTGGACCTAGGGTTAGGGTTATGTTGAGGGCTAGGGTTAGAGATACGGTTAGGGTTCCGATTGGACCTAGGGTTAGGGTTATGTTGAGGGCTAGGGTTAGGGATCCGGTTAGGGTTCCGATTGGACCTAGGGTTAGGGTTATGTTGAGGGCTAGGGTTAGAGATCCGGTTAGGGTTCCCTTTGGACCTAGGGTTAGGGTTAGGTTAAGGGCTAGTGTTATAGATCCAGTTAGGGTTACGATTGGACCTAGGGTTAGGCTTATGTTGAGGGCTAGGGTTAGAGATCCGGTTAGGGTTCCGATTGGACCTAGGGTTAGGGTTATGTTGAGGGCTAGGGTTAGAGATCCAGTTAGGGTTCCGATTGGACCTAGGGTGAGGGTTATGTTGAGGGCTAGGGTTAGAGATCCGGTTAGGGTTCCCTTTGGACCTAGGGTTAGGGTTAGGTTAGGGCTAGTGTTATAGATCCAGTTAGGGTTCCGATTGGACCTAGGGTTAGGGTTATGTTGAGGGCTAGGGTTAGAGATCCGGTTAGGTTTCCGATTGGACGTAGGGATAGGGTTATATTGAGGGCTAGGGTTAGAGATCTGGTTATGGTTACGATTGGACCTAGGGTTAGGGTTATGTTGAGGGCTAGGGTTAGAGATCCGTCTAGGGTTCCGAATGGACCTAGGGTTAGGCTTATGTTGAGGACTAGGGTTAGAGATCCGGGTAGGGTTCCTTTTGGACCTAGGTTTAGGGTTATGTTGAGGGCTAGTGTTAGAGATCCGGTTAGGGTTACGATAGGACCTAGGGTTAGGGATATGTTGAGGGATAAGGTTAGAGATCCGTTTAGGGTTACGAATGGACCTAGGGTTAGGGTTATGATGAGGGCTAGGGTTCGAGATCCGGTTAGGGTTACGATTGGACCTAGGGTTAGGGTTATGTTGAGGGCTAGGGTTAGAGATCCGGTTAGGGTTCCGAATGGACCTAGGGTTAAGCGTATGTTGAGGGCTAGGGTTAGAGATCCGGGTAGGGTTCCGATTGGACCTAGGGTTAGCGTTATGTGGAGAGCTAGGGTTAGAGATCCGGTTAGGGTTCTGATTGGACCTAGGGTTAGGGTTATATGTAGGGCTAGGGTTAGAGATTCGGGTAGGGTTCCGATTGGACCTAGGGTTAGGGTTATGTTGAGGGCTAGGGTTAGAGATCCGGTTCGGGTTACGATTGGACCTAGGGTTAGGGATATGTTGAGGAATAGGGTTAGAGATCCGTTTAGGGTTACGATTGGACGTAGGGTTAGGGTTATGTTGAGGGCTAGGGTTAGCGATCCGGTTATGGTTACGATTGGACCTAGGGTTAGGGTTATGTTGAGGTCTAGGTTTAGAGATCCCGTTAGGTTTCCCATTGGACTTAGGGTTAGGGTTATTTTGAGGGCTAGGGTTTCAGATCAGGTTAGGGTTCCGATTGGACCTAGGGTTAGGGTTATGTTGATGGCTAGGTTTAGAGATCCAGTTAGGGTTCCGATTGGACCTAGGGTTAGGGTTATGTTGAGGGCTAGGGTTAGAGATCAGGTTAGGGTTCCGATTGGACTTAGGGTTAGGGTTATGTTGAGGGCTAGGGTTAGAGATCCGGTTAGGGTTCCGATTTGACCTACGGTGAGGGTTTTGTTGAGGGCTAGGCTTAGAGATCTGGTTAGGGTTCCCTTTGGACCTAGGGTTAGGGTTAGGTTGAGGGCTAGTGTTAGAGATCCAGTTAGGGTTACGATGGGACCTAGGGTTAGGGTTATTTTGAGGGATAGCTTTAGAGATCCGGTTAGGCTTACGATTGGACCTAGGGTTAGGATCATGTTCCGGGCTAGGGTTAGACATCCGGTTAGGGTTCCGATTGGACCTAGGTTTAGCGTTATGTTGAGAGCGAGGGTTAGAGTTCCGGTTAGGGTTCCGATTGGACCTAGGGTTAGGGTTATGTTGATGGCTAGGTTTAGAGATCCAGTTAGGGTTCCGATTGGACCTCGCGTTAGGGTTATGTTGAGGGCTAGGGTTACAGATCAGGTTAGGGTTCCGATTGGACCTAGGGTTAGGGTTATGTTGAGGGCTAGGGTTAGAGATCAGGTTAGGGTTCCGATTGGACCTAGGGTTAGGGTTATGTTGAGGGCTAGGGTTAGAGATCCAGTTAGGGTTCCGATTGGACATAGGGTGACTGTTATGTTGAGGGCTAGGGTTAGAGATCCGGTTAGGGTTCCCTTTGGACCTAGGGTTAGGGTTCGGTTAAGGGCTAGTGTTATAGATCCAGTTCGGGTTACGATTGGACCTAGGGTTAGGCTTATGTTGAGGGCTAGGGTTAGAGATCAGGTTAGGGTTCCGATTGGACCTAGGGTTAGGGTTATGTTGAGGGCTAGGGTTAGAGATCCAGTTAGGGTTCCGATTGGACATAGGGTGAGGGTTATGTTGAGGGTTAGGGTTAGAGATCCAGTTAGGGTTCCCTTTGGACCTAGGGTTAGGGTTAGATTAAGGGCTAGTGTTATAGATCGAGTTAGAGTTACGATTGGACCTAGGGTTAGGGTTATGTTGAGGGCTAGGGTTAGAGATCCGGTTAGGTTTCCGATTGGACGTAGGGATAGGGTTATATTGAGGGCTAGGGTTAGAGATCTGGTTATGGTTACGATTGGACCTAGGGTTAGGGTTATGTTGAGGGCTAGTGTTAGAGATCCGGTTAGGGTTACGATTGGACCTAGGGTTAGGGATATGTTGAGGGATAAGGTTAGAGATCCGTTTAGGGTTACGATTGTACCTAGGGTTAGGGTTATGATGAGGGCTAGGGTTCGAGATCCGGTTAGGGTTACGATTGGACCTAGGGTTAGGGTTATGTTGAGGGCTAGGGTTAGAGATCCGGGTAGGGTTCCGATTGGACCTAGGGTTAGGGTTATGTTGAGGGCTAACGTTAGAGATTCGGTTATGGTTCCGATTGGACCTAGGGTGAGGGTTACGTTGAGGTCTAGGTTTAGAGATCCGGTTAGGTTTCCCATTGGACGTAGGGTTAGGGTTATGTTGAGGGCTAACGTTAGAGAGTCGGTTATGGTTCCGATTGGACCTAGGGTGAGGGTTATGTTGAGGTCTAGGTTTAGAGATCCGGTTAGGTTTCCCATTGGACCTAGGGTTAGGGTTATGTTGAGGGCTCGGGTCACAGATCCGGTTAGGGTTCCGATTGGACCTAGGGTTAGGGTTATGTTGATGGCTAGGTTTAGAGATCCAGTTAGGGTCCGTTTGGACCTAGGGTTAGGGTTATGTTGAGGGCTAGGGTTAGAGATCAGGTTAGGGTTCCGATTGGACCTAGGGTTAGGGTTATGTTGAGGGATAGGGTTAGAGATCCGGTTAGGGTTCCGATTTGACCTAAGGTGAGGGTTTTGTTGAGGGCTAGGCTTAGAGATTCGGTTAGGGTTCCCTTTGGTCCTAGGGTTAGGGTTAGGTTGAGGGCTAGTGTTAGAGATCCAGTTA
This sequence comes from Miniopterus natalensis, assembly GCF_054644295.1. NCBI lineage: Eukaryota > Metazoa > Chordata > Mammalia > Chiroptera > Miniopteridae > Miniopterus > Miniopterus natalensis. The sequence continues at coordinate 87,349,447 of NC_142088.1, forward strand.
GGGTTACGATGGGACCTAGGGTTAGGGTTATTTTGAGGGATAGGTTTAGAGATCCTTTTAGGGTTACGATTGGACCTAGGGTTAGGGTTATGTTGAGGGCTAGGGTTAGAGATCCGGTTAGGTTTCCGATTGGACGTAGGGATAGGGTTATATTGAGGGCTAGGGTTAGAGATCTCCTTATGGTTACGATTGGACCTAGGGTTAGGGTTATGTTGAGGGCTAGGGTTAGAGATCCGGTTATGGTTCCGATTGTACCTAGGGTTAGGGTTATGTTGAGGGCTAGGGTTAGAGATCCGGTTATGGTTCCGATTGGACCTAGGGTGAGGGTTATGTTGAGGGCTAGGGTTAGAGATCCGGTTAGGGTTCCCTTTGGACCTAGGGTTAGGGTTAGGTTAAGGGCTAGTGTTATAGATCCAGTTAGGGTTACGATTCGACCTAGGGTTAGGGTTATGTTGAGGGCTAGGGTTAGAGATCCGACTAGGGTTCCGAATGGACCTAGGGTTAGGCTTATGTTGAGGACTAGGGTTAGAGATCCGGGTAGGGTTCCTTTTGGACCTAGGTTTAGGGTTATGTTGAGGGCTAGTGTTAGAGATCCGGTTAGGGTTACGATTGGACCTAGGGTTAGGGATATGTTGAGGGATAAGGTTAGAGATCCGTTTAGGGCTACGATTGGACCTAGGGTTAGGGTTATGATGAGGGCTAGGGTTCGAGATCCGGTTAGGGTTACGATTGGACCTAGGGTTAGGGTTATGTTGAGGGCTAGGGTTAGAGATCCGGTTAGGGTTCCGAATGGACCTAGGGTTAAGCTTATGTTGAGGGCTAGGGTTAGAGATCCGGGTAGGGTTCCTATTGGACCTAGGGTTAGCGTTATGTGGAGAGCTAGGGTTAGAGATCCGGTTAGGGTTCTGATTGGACCTAGGGTTAGGGTTATATGTAGGGCTAGGGTTAGAGATTCGGGTAGGGTTCCGATTGGACCTAGGGTTAGGGTTATGTTGAGGTCTAGGTTTAGTGATCCCGTTAGGTTTCCCATTGGACCTAGGGTTAGGGTTATTTTGAGGGCTAGGGTTTCAGATCAGGTTAGGGTTCCGATTTGACCTACGGTGAGGGTTATTTTGAGGGATAGGTTTAGAGATCCTTTTAGGGTTACGATTGGACCTAGGGTTAGGGTTATGTTGAGGGCTACGTTTAGAGATCCAGTTAGGGTTCCGATTGGACCTCGGGTTAGGGTTATGTTGAGGGCTAGGGTTACAGATCAGGTTAGGGTTCCGATTGGACCTAGGGTGAGGGTTATGTTGAGGGCTAGGGTTAGAGATCCGGTTAGGGTTCCCTTTGGACCTAGGGTTAGGGTTAGGTTAAGGGCTAGTGTTATAGATCCAGTTAGGGTTACGATTGGACCTAGTGTTCGGGTTATGTTGAGGGCTAGGGTTAGAGATCCGGTTAGGTTTCCGATTGGACGTAGGGATAGGGTTATATTGAGGGCTAGGGTTAGAGATCTGGTTATGGTTACGATTGGACCTAGGGTTAGGGTTATGTTGAGGGCTAGGGTTGGAGATCCGACTAGGGTTCCAAATGGACCTAGGGTTAGGCTTATGTTGAGGACTAGGGTTAGAGATCCGGGTAGGGTTCCTTTTGGACCTAGGTTTAGGGTTATGTTGAGGGCTAGTGTTAGAGATCCGGTTAGGGTTACGATTGGACCTAGGGTTAGGGATATGTTGAGGGATAAGGTTAGAGATCCGTTTAGGGTTACGAATGGACCTAGGGTTAGGGTTTTGATGAGGACTAGGGTTCGAGATCCGGTTAGGGTTACGATTGGACCTAGGGTTAGGGTTATGTTGAGGGCTAGGGTTAGAGATCCGGTTAGGGTTCCGAATGGACCTAGGGTTAAGCTTATGTTGAGGGCTAGGGTTAGAGATCCGGGTAGGGTTCCGATTGGACCTAGGGTTAGCGTTATGTGGAGAGCTAGGGTTAGAGATCCGGTTAGGGTTCTGATTGGACCTAGGGTTAGGGTTATATGTAGGGCTAGGGTTAGAGATTCGGGTAGGGTTCCGATTGGACCTAGGGTTAGGGTTATGTTGAGGGCTAGGGTTAGAGATCCGGTTCGGGTTACGATTGGACCTAGGGTTAGGGATATGTTGAGGAATAGGGTTAGAGATCCGTTTAGGGTTACGATTGGACGTAGGGTTAGGGTTATGTTGAGGGCTAGGGTTAGCGATCCGGTTATGGTTACGATTGGACCTAGGGTTAGGGTTATGTTGAGGTCTAGGTTTAGAGATCCCGTTAGGTTTCCCATTGGACCTAGGGTTAGGGTTATTTTGAGGGCTAGGGTTTCAGATCAGGTTAGGGTTCCTATTGGACCTAGGGTTAGGGTTATGTTGATGGCTAGGTTTAGAGATCCAGTTAGGGTTCCGATTGGACCTAGGGTTAGGGTTATGTTGAGGGCTAGGGTTAGAGATCAGGTTAGGGTTCCGATTGGACTTAGGGTTAGGGTTATGTTGAGGGCTAGGGTTAGAGATCCGGTTAGGGTTCCGATTTGACCTACGGTGAGGGTTTTGTTGAGGGCTAGGCTTAGAGATCCGGTTAGGGTTCCCTTTGGACCTAGGTTTAGGGTTAGGTTGAGGGCTAGTGTTAGAGATCCAGTTAGGGTTCCGATTGGACCTCGGGTTAGGGTTATGTTGAGGGCTAGGGTTACAGATCAGGTTAGGGTTCCGATTGGACCTAGGGTTAGGGTTATGTTGAGGGCTAGGGTTAGAGATCCGGTCAGGGTTCCGATTGGACCTAGGGTTAGGGTTAGGTTGAGGGCTAGTGTTAGAGATCCAGTTAGGGTTACGATTGGACCTAGGGTTAGGGTTATGTTGAGGGATAGGGTTAGAGATCCTTTTAGGGTTTCGATTGGACCTAGGGTTAGGGTTATGCTGAGGGCTACGGTTAGACATCCGGTTAGGTTTCCGATTGGACGTAGTGTTAGGGTTATATTGAGGGTTAGGGTTAGAGATCCGGTTATGGTTACGATTGGACCTAGGGTTAGGGTTATGTTGAGGGCTAGGGTTAGAGTTCCGGTTAGGGTTCCGATTGTACCTAGGGTTAGGGTTATTTTAAGGGCTAGGGTTAGAGATCCGGTTAGGCTTACGATTGGACCTAGGGTTAGGATCATGTTCCGGGCTAGGGTGAGACATCCGGTTAGGGTTCCGATTGGACCTAGGTTTAGCCTTATGTTGAGAGCGAGGGTTAGAGTTCCGGTTAGGGTTCCGATTGGACCTAGGGTTAGGGTTATGTTGAGGGAGAGGGTTAGAGATCCTATTATGGTTACGATTGGACCTAGGGTTAGGGTTATGTTGATGGCTAGGTTTAGAGATCCAGTTAGGGTTCCGATTGGACCTCGCGTTAGGGTTATGTTGAGGGCTAGGGTTACAGATCAGGTTAGGGTTCCGATTGGACCTAGGGTTAGGGTTATGTTGAGGGCTAGGGATAGAGATCAGGTTAGGGTTCCGATTGGACCTAGGGTTAGGGTTATGTTGAGGGCTAGGGTTAGAGATCCGGTTAGGGTTCCATTTAGACCTAGGGTTAGTGTTATGTTGAGGGCTAGGGTTAGAGATCCAGTTAGGGTTCCGATTGGACCTAGGGTTAGGGTTATGTTGAGGGCTAGGGTTAGAGATCCAGTTAGGGTTCCGATGGGACATAGGGTGAGGGTTATGTTGAGGGCTAGGGTTAGAGATCCGGTTAGGGTTCCCTTTGGACCTAGGGTTAGGGTTAGGTTAAGGGCTAGTGTTATAGATCCAGTTCGGGTTACGATTGGACCTAGGGTTAGGGTTATGTTGAGGGCTAGGGTTAGAGATCAGGTTAGGGTTCCGATTGGACCTAGGGTTAGGGTTATGTTGAGGGCTAGGGTTAGAGATCCAGTTAGGGTTCCGATTGGACCTAGGGTGAGGGTTATGTTGAGGGCTAGGGTTAGAGATCCGGTTAGGGTTCCCTTTGGACCTAGGGTTAGGGTTAGGTTAAGGGCTAGTGTTATAGATCCAGTTAGAGTTACGATTGGACCTAGGGTTAGGGTTATGTTGAGGGTTAGGTTTAGAGATCCGGTAGGTTTCCGATTGGACGTAGGGATAGGGTTATATTGAGGGCTAGGGTTAGAGATCTGGTTATGGTTACGATTGGACCTAGGGTTAGGGTTATGTTGAGGGCTAGTGTTAGAGATCCGGTTAGGGTTACGATTGGTCCTAGGGTTAGGGATATGTTGTGGGATAAGGTTAGAGATCCGTTTAGGGTTACGATTGTACCTAGGGTTAGGCTTATGTTGAGGGCTAGGGTTAGAGATCCGAGTAGGGTTCTGATTGGACCTAGGGTTAGGGTTATGTTGAGGGCTAACGTTAGAGATTCGGTTATGGTTCCGATTGGACCTAGGGTGAGGGTTACGTTGAGGTCTAGGTTTAGAGATCCGGTTAGGTTTCCCATTGGACGTAGGGTTAGGGTTATGTTGAGGGCTAACGTTAGAGAGTCGGTTATGGTTCCGATTGGACCTAGGGTGAGGGTTATGTTGAGGTCTAGGTTTAGAGATCCGGTTAGGTTTCCCTTTGGACCTAGGGTTAGGGTTATGTTGAGGGCTCGGGTCACAGATCCGGTTAGGGTTCCGATTGGACCTAGGGTTAGGGTTATGTTGATGGCTAGGTTTAGAGATCCAGTTAGGGTCCGATTGGACCTAGGGTTAGGGTTATGTTGAGGGCTAGGGTTAGAGATCAGGTTAGGGTTCCGATTGGACCTAGGGTTAGGGTTATGTTGAGGGATAGGGTTAGAGATCCGGTTAGGGTTCCGATTTGACCTAAGGTGAGGGTTTTGTTGAGGGCTAGGCTTAGAGATCCGGTTAGTGTTCCCTTTGGTCCTAGGGTTAGGGTTAGGTTGAGGGCTAGTGTTAGAGATCCAGTTAGGGTTACGATGGGACCTAGGGTTAGGGTTATATTGAGGGATAGGTTTAGAGATCCTTTTAGGGTTACGATTGGACCTAGGGTTAGGGTTATGTTGAGGGCTAGGGTTAGAGATCCGTTTAGGTTTCCGATTGGACGTAGGGATAGGGTTATATTGAGGGCTAGGGTTAGAGATCTCCTTATGGTTACGATTGGACCTAGGGTTAGGGTTATGTTGAGGGCTAGTGTTAGAGATCCGGTTATGGTTCCGATTGGACCTAGGGTTAGGGTTATGTTGAGGGCTAGGGTTAGAGATCCGGTTAGGGTTGCCTTTGGACCTAGGGTTAGGGTTAGGTTAAGGGCTAGTGTTATATCCAGTTAGGGTTACGATTGGACCTATGGTTAGGGTTATGTTGAGGGCTAGGGTTAGAGATCCGGTTAGGGTTCCGATTGGACCTAGGGTTAGGGTTATGTTGAGGGCTAGGGTTAGAGATCCAGTTAGGGTTCCCTTTGGACCTAGGGTTAGGGTTAGATTAAGGGCTAGTGTTATAGATCCAGTTAGGGTTACGATTGGACCTAGGGTTAGGGTTATGTTGAGGGCTAGGGTTAGAGATCCGGTTAGGTTTCCGATTGGACGTAGGGATAGGGTTATATTGAGGGCTAGGGTTAGAGATCTGGTTATGGTTACGATTGGACCTAGGGTTAGGGTTATGTTGAGGGCTAGGGTTAGAGATCCGACTAGGGTTCCGAATGGACCTAGGGTTAAGCTTATGTTGAGGGCTAGGGTTAGAGATCCGGGTAGGGTTCCGATTGGACCTAGGGTTAGCGTTATGTGGAGAGCTAGGGTTAGAGATCCGGTTAGGGTTCTGATTGGACCTAGGGTTAGGGTTATATGTAGGGCTAGGGTTAGAGATCCGGTTAGGGTTCGGATTGGACCTAGGGTTAGGGTTATGTAGAGGGCTAGGATTAGAGATCCGGTTAGTGTTACGATTGGACCTACGGTTAGGGTTACGTTGAGGGCTAGGGTTAGAGATCCGGTTAGGGTTCCGAATGGACCTAGGGTTAGGGTTATGTTGAGGGCTAGGTATAGAGATCCAGTTAGGGTTCCGATTGGACCTAGGGTTAGGGTTATGTTGAGGGCTAGGGTTAGCGATCCGGTTAGTGTTATGATTGGACCTAGGGTTAGGGTTACGTTGAGGGCTAGGGTTAGAGATCCGGTTAGGGTTCCGATTGGACCTAGGGTTAGGGTTATGTAGAGGGGTAGTGTTAGAGATCCCGTTAGGGTTACGATTGGACCTAGGGTTAGGGTTATGTTGATGACTAGGTTTAGAGATCCAGTTAGGGTTCCGATTGGACCTCGCGTTAGGGTTATGTTGAGGGCTAGGGTTACAGATCAGTTTAGGGTTCCGATTGGACCTAGGGTTAGGGTTATGTTCAGGGCTAGGTTTAGAGATCAGGTTAGGGTTCCGATTGGACCTAGGGTTAGGGTTATGTTGAGGGCTAGGGTTAAAGATCCGGTTAGGGTTCCGATTGGACCTAGGGTTAGGGTTATGTTGAGGGCTAGGGTTAGAGATCCGGTTATGGTTCCGATTGGACCTAGGGTTAGGGTTATGTTGAGGGCTAGGGTTAGAGATCCGGTTAGTGTTATGATTGGACCTAGGGTTAGGGTTACGTTGAGGGCTAGGGTTAGAGATCCGGTTAGGGTTCCGATTGGACCTAGGGTTAGGGTTATGTAGAGGGGTAGTGTTAGAGATCCCGTTAGGGTTACGATTGGACCTAGGGTTAGGGTTATGTTGATGACTAGGTTTAGAGATCCAGTTAGGGTTCCGATTGGACCTCGCGTTAGGGTTATGTTGAGGGCTAGGGTTACAGATCAGTTTAGGGTTCCGATTGGACCTAGGGTTAGGGTTATGTTCAGGGCTAGGTTTAGAGATCAGGTTAGGGTTCCGATTGGACCTAGGGTTAGGGTTATGTTGAGGGCTAGGGTTAAAGATCCGGTTAGGGTTCCGATTGGACCTAGGGTTAGGGTTATGTTGAGGGCTAGGGTTAGAGATCCGGTTATGGTTCCGATTGGACCTAGGGTTAGGGTTATGTTGAGGGCTAGGGTTAGAGATCCGGTTAGGGTTCCCTTTGGACTTAGGGTTAGGGTTAGGTTAAGGGCTAGTGTTATAGATCCAGTTAGGGTTACGATTGGACCTATGGTTAGGGTTATGTTGAGGGCTAGGGTTAGAGATCCGGTTAGGGTTCCGATTGGACCTAGGGTTAGGGTTTTGTTGAGGGCTAGGGTTAGAGATCCAGTTAGGGTTCCGATTGGACCTAGGGTGAGGGTTATGTTGAGGGCTAGGGTTAGAGATCCGGTTAGGGTTCCCTTTGGACCTAGGGTTAGGGTTAGGTTAAGGGCTAGTGTTATAGATCCAGTTAGGGTTACGATTGGACCTAGGGTTAGGGTTATGTTGAGGGTTAGGGTTAGAGATCCGACTAGGGTTCCGAATGGACCTAGGGTTAGGCTTATGTTGAGGACTAGGGTTAGAGATCCGGGTAGGGTTCCTTTTGGACCTAGGTTTAGGGTTATGTTGAGGGCTAGTTTTAGAGATCCGGTTAGGGTTACGATTGGACCTAGGGTTAGGGATATGTTGAGGGATAAGGTTAGAGATCCGTTTAGGGTTACGATTGGACCTAGGGTTAGGGTTATGATGAGGGCTAGGGTTCGAGATCCGGTTAGGGTTACGATTGGACCTAGGGTTAGGGTTATGTTGAGGGCTAGGGTTAGAGATCCGGTTAGGGTTCCGAATGGACCTAGGGTTAAGCTTATGTTGAGGGCTAAGGTTAGAGATCCGGGTAGGGTTCCGATTGGACCTAGGGTTAGCGTTATGTGGAGAGCTAGGGTTAGAGATCCGGGTAGGGTTCCGATTGGACCTAGGGTTAGGGTTATATGTAGGGCTAGGGTTAGAGATTCGGGTAGGGTTCCGATTGGACCTAGGGTTAGGGTTATGTTGAAGTCTAGGGTTAGAGATCCGGTTATGGTTACAATTGGACCTAGGGTTAGGGTTATGTTGAGGGCTAGGGTTAGCGATCCGGTTATGGTTACGATTGGACCTAGGGTTAGGGTTATGTTGAGGTCTAGGTTTAGAGATCCCGTTAGGTTTCCCATTGGACCTAGGGTTAGGGTTATTTTGAGGGCTAGGGTTTCAGATCAGGTTAGGGTTCCGATTGGACCTAGGGTTAGGGTTATGTTGATGGCTAGGTTTAGAGATCCAGTTAGGGTTCGGATTGGACCTAGGGTTAGGGTTATGTTGAGGGCTAGGGTTAGAGATCAGGTTAGGGTTCCGATTGGACTTAGGGTTAGGGTTATGTTGAGGGCTAGGGTTAGAGATACGGTTAGGGTTCCGATTTGACCTACGGTGAGGGTTATTTTGAGGGATAGGTTTAGAGATCCTTTTAGGGTTACGATTGGACCTAGGGTTAGGGTTATGTTGAGGGCTACGTTTAGAGATCCAGTTAGGGTTCCGATTGGACCTCGGGTTAGGGTTATGTTGAGGGCTAGGGTTACAGATCAGGTTAGGGTTCCGATTGGACCTAGGGTTAGGGTTATGTTGAGGGCTAGGGTTAGAGATCCGGTCAGGGTTCCGATTGGACCTAGGGTTAGGGTTAGGTTGAGGGCTAGTGTTAGAGATCCAGTTAGGGTTACGATTGGACCTAGGGTTAGGGTTTTGTTGAGGGATAGGGTTAGAGAAACTTTTAGGGTTTCGATTGGACCTAGGGTTAGGGTTATGCTGAGGGCTAGGGTTAGACATCCGGTTAGGTTTCCGATTGGACGTAGTGTTAGGGTTATATTGAGGGTTAGGGTTAGAGATCCGGTTATGGTTACGATTGGACCTAGGGTTAGGGTTATGTTGAGGGCTAGGGTTAGAGATCCGGTTAGGGTTCCGATTGTACCTAGGGTTAGGGTTATTTTAAGGGCTAGGGATAGAGATCCGGTTAGGCTTACGATTGGATCTAGGGTTAGAATCATGTTCCGGGCTAGGGTTAGACATCCGGTTAGGGTTCCGATTGGACCTAGGTTTAGGGTTATGTTGAGAGCGAGGGTTAGAGTTCCGGTTAGGGTTCCCTTTGGACCTAGGGTTAGGGTTAGGTTAAGGGCTAGTGTTATAGATCCAGTTAGGGTTACGATTGGACCTAGGGTTAGGGTTATGTTGAGGGCTAGGGTTAGAGATCCGGTTAGGTTTCCGATTGGACGTAGGGATAGGGTTATATTGAGGGCTCGGGTTAGAGATCTGGTTATGGTTACGATTGGACCTAGGGTTAGGGTTATGTTGAGGGCTAGGGTTAGAGATCCGACTAGGGTTCCGAATGGACCTAGGGTTAGGCTTATGTTGAGGACTAGGGTTAGAGATCCGGGTAGGGTTCCTTTTGGACCTAGGTTTAGGGTTATGTTGAGGGCTAGTGTTAGAGATCTGGTTAGGGTTACGATTGGACCTAGGGTTAGGGATATGTTGAGGGATAAGGTTAGAGATCCGTTTAGGGTTACGAATGGACCTAGGGTTAGGGTTATGATGAGGGCTAGGGTTCGAGATCCGGTTAGGGTTACGATTGGACCTAGGGTTAGGGTTATGTTGAGGGCTAGGGTTAGAGATCCGGGTAGGGTTCCGATTGGACCTAGGGTTAGCGTTATGTGGAGAGCTAGGGTTAGAGATCCGGTTAGGGTTCTGATTGGACCTAGGGTTAGGGTTATATGTAGGGCTAGGGTTAGAGATTCGGGTGGGGTTCCGATTGGACCTAGGGTTAGGGTTATGTTGAGGGCTAGGGTTAGAGATCCGGTTCGGGTTACGATTGGACCTAGGGTTAGGGATATGTTGAGGAATAGGGTTAGAGATCCGTTTAGGGTTACGATTGGACGTAGGGTTAGGGTTATGTTGAGGGCTAGGGTTAGCGATCCGGTTATGGTTACGATTGGACCTAGGGTTAGGGTTATGTTGAGGTCTAGGTTTAGAGATCCCGTTAGGTTTCCCATTGGACCTAGGGTTAGGGTAATTTTGAGGGCTAGGGTTTCAGATCAGGTTAGGGTTCCGATTGGACCTAGGGTTAGGGTTATGTTGATGGCTAGGTTTAGAGATCCAGTTAGGGTTCCGATTGAACCTAGGGTTAGGGTTATGTTGAGGGCTAGGGTTAGAGATCAGGTTAGGGTTCCGATTGGACTTAGGGTGAGGGTTATGTTGAGGGCTAGGGTTAGAGATCCGGTTAGGGTTTCGATTGGACCTAGGGTTAGGGTTATGTAGAGGGCTTGGATTAGAGATCCGGTTAGTGTTACGATTGGACCTAGGGTTAGGGTTACGTTCAGGGCTAGGGTAGAGATCCGGTTAGGGTTCCGAATGGACCTAAGGTTAGGGTTATGTTGAGGGCTAGGTATAGAGATCCAGTTAGGGTTCCGATTGGACCTAGAGTTAGGGTTATGTTGAGGGCTAGGGTTAGCGATCCGGTTAGTGTTATGATTGGACCTAGGGTTAGGGTTATGTTGAGGGCTAGGGTTAGAGATCCGGTTAGGGTTCCGATTGGACCTAGGGTTAGGGTTATGTAGAGGGGTAGTGTTAGAGATCCCGTTAGGCTTACGATTGGACCTAGGGTTAGGGTTATGTTGATGACTAGGTTTAGAGATCCAGTTAGGGTTCCGATTGGACCTCGCGTTAGGGTTATGTTGAGGGCTAGGGTTACAGATCAGTTTAGGGTTCCGATTGGACCTAGGGTTAGGGTTATGTTGAGTGCTAGGGTTAGAGATCAGGTTAGGGTTCCGATTGGACCTAGGGTTAGGGTTATGTTGAGGGCTAGGGTTAGAGATCCGGTTAGGGTTCCGATTGGACCTAGGGTTAGGGTTATGTTGAGGGCTAGGGTTAGAGATCCGGTTAGGGTTCCGATTGGACCTAGGGTTAGGGTTATGTTGAGGGCTAGGGTTAGAGATCCGGTTTGGGTTCCCTTTGGACCTAGGGTTAGGGTTAGGTTAAGGGCTAGTGTTATAGATCCAGTTAGGGTTACGATTGGACCTAGGGTTAGGGTTATGTTGAGGGCTAGGGTTAGAGATCCGGTTAGGGTTCCGATTGGACCTAGGGTTAGGGTTATGTTGAGGGCTAGGGTTAGAGATCCAGTTAGGGTTCCGATTGAACCTAGGGTGAGGGTTATGTTGAGGGCTAGGGTTACAGATCCGGTTAGGGTTCCCTATGGACCTAGGGTTAGGGTTAGGTTAAGGGCTAGTGTTATAGATCCAGTTAGGGTTACGATTGGACCTAGGGTTAGGGTTATGTTGAGGGCTAGGGTTAGAGATCCGGTTAGGTTTCCGATTGGACGTAGGGATAGGGTTATATTGAGGGCTAGGGTTAGAGATCTGGTTATGGTTACGATTGGACCTAGGGTTAGGGTTATGTTGAGGGCTAGGGTTAGAGATCCGACTAGGGTTCCGAATGGACCTAGGGTTAGGCTTATGTTGAGGACTAGGGTTAGAGATCCGGGTAGGGTTCCTTTTGGACCTAGGTTTAGGGTTATGTTGAGGGCTAGTGTTAGAGATCCGGTTAGGGTTACGATTGGACCTAGGGTTAGGGATATGTTGAGGGATAAGGTTAGAGATCCGTTTAGGGTTACGAATGGTCCTAGGGTTAGGGTTATGATGAGGGCTAGGGTTCGAGATCCGGTTAGGGTTACGATTGGACCTAGGGTTAGGGTTATGTTGAGGGCTAGGGTTAGAGATCCGGTTAGGGTTCCGAATGGACCTAGGGTTAAGCTTATGTTGAGGGCTAGGGTTAGAGATCCGGGTAGGGTTCCGATTGGACCTAGGGTTAGCGTTATGTGGAGAGCTAGGGTTAGAGATCCGGTTAGGGTTCTGATTGGACCTAGGGTTAGGGTTATATGTAGGGCTAGGGTTAGAGATTCGGGTAGGGTTCCGATTGGACCTAGGGTTAGGGTTATGTTGAGGGCTAGGGTTAGAGATCCGGTTCGGGTTACGATTGGACCTAGGGTTAGGGATATGTTGAGAAATAGGGTTAGAGATCCGTTTAGGGTTACGATTGGACGTAGGGTTAGGGTTATGTTGAGGGCTAGGGTTAGCGATCCGGTTATGGTTACGATTGGTCCTAGGGTTAGGGTTATGTTGAGGGCTAGGGTTAGAGATCCGTCTAGGGTTCCGAATGGACCTAGGGTTAGGCTTATGTTGAGGACTAGGGTTAGAGATCCGGGTAGGGTTCCTTTTGACCTAGGTTTAGGGTTATGTTGAGGGCTAGTGTTAGAGATCCGGTTAGGGTTACGATTGGACCTAGGGTTAGGGATATGTTGAGGGATAAGGTTAGAGATCCGTTTAGGGTTACGAATGGACCTAGGGTTAGGGTTATGATGAGGGCTAGGGTTCGAGATCCGGTTAGGGTTACGATTGGACCTAGGGTTAGGGTTATGTTGAGGGCTAGGGTTAGAGATCCGGGTAGGGTTCCGATTGGACCTAGGGTTAGCGTTATGTGGAGAGCTAGGGTTAGAGATCCGGTTAGGGTTCTGATTGGACCTAGGGTTAGGGTTATATGTAGGGCTAGGGTTAGAGATTCGGGTAGGGTTCCGATTGGACCTAGGGTTAGGGTTATGTTGAGGGCTAGTGTTAGAGATCCGGTTCGGGTTACGATTGGACCTAGGGTTAGGGATATGTTGTGGAATAGGGTTAGAGATCCGTTTAGGGTTACGATTGGACGTAGGGTTAGGGTTATGTTGAGGGCTAGGGTTAGCGATCCGGTTATGGTTACGATTGGACCTAGGGTTAGGGTTATGTTGAGGTCTAGGTTTAGAGATCCCGTTAGGTTTCCCATTGGACTTAGGGTTAGGGTTATTTTGAGGGCTAGGGTTTCAGATCAGGTTAGGGTTCCGATTGGACCTAGGGTTAGGGTTATGTTGATGGCTAGGTTTAGAGATCCAGTTAGGGTTCCGATTGGACCTAGGGTTAGGGTTATGTTGAGGGCTAGGGTTAGAGATCAGGTTAGGGTTACGATTGGACCTAGCGTTAGGGTTATGTTGAGGGCTAGGTTTAGAGATCCAGTTAGGGTTCCGATTGGACCTAGGGTTAGGGTTATTTTGAGGGATAGGTTTAGAGATCCTTTTAGGGTTACGATTGGACCTAGCGTTAGGGTTATGTTGAGGGCTAGGTTTAGAGATCCAGTTAGGGTTCCGATTGGACCTCGGGTTAGGGTTATGTTGAGGGCTAGGGTTACAGATCAGGTTAGGGTTCCGATTGGACCTAGGGTTAGGGTTATGTTGAGGGCTAGGTTTAGAGATCCAGTTAGGGTTCCGATTGGACCTAGGGTTAGGGTTATTTTGAGGGATAGGTTTAGAGATCCTTTTAGGGTTACGATTGGACCTAGCGTTAGGGTTATGTTGAGGGCTAGGTTTAGAGATCCAGTTAGGGTTCCGATTGGACCTCGGGTTAGGGTTATGTTGAGGGCTAGGGTTACAGATCAGGTTAGGGTTCCGATTGGACCTAGGGTTAGGGTTATGTTGAGGGCTAGGGTTAGAGATCCGGTCAGGGTTCCGATTGGACCTAGGGTTAGGGTTAGGTTGAGGGCTAGTGTTAGAGATCCAGTTAGGGTTACGATTGGACCTAGAGTTAGGGTTATGTTAAGGGATAGGGTTAGAGATCCTTTTAGGGTTTCGATTGGACCTAGGGTTAGGGTTATGCTGAGGGCTAGGTTTAGACATCCGGTTAGGTTTCCGATTGGACGTAGTGTTAGGGTTATATTGAGGGTTAGAGTTAGAGATCCGGTTATGGTTACGATTGGACCTAGGGTTAGGGTTATGTTGAGGGCTAGGGTTAGAGTTCCGGTTAGGGTTCCGATTGTGCCTAGGGTTAGGGTTATTTTAAGGGCTAGGGTTAGAGATCCGGTTAGGCTTACGATTGGACCTAGGGTTAGGATCATGTTCCGGGCTAGGGTTAGACATCCGGTTAGGGTTCCGATTGGACCTAGGTTTAGCGTTATGTTGAGAGCGAGGGTTAGAGTTCCGGTTAGGGTTCCGATTGGACCTAGGGTTAGGGTTATGTTGATGGCTAGCTTTAGAGATCCAGTTAGGGTTCCGATTGGACCTCGCGTTAGGGTTATGTTGAGGGCTAGGGTTACAGATCAGGTTAGGGTTCCGATTGGACCTATGGTTAGGGTTATGTTGAGGGCTAGGGTTAGAGATCAGGTTAGGGTTCCGATTGGACCTAGGGTTAGGGTTATGTTGAGGGCTAGGGTTAGAGATCCGGTTAGGGTTCCATTTAGACCTAGGGTGACTGTTATGTTGAGGGCTAGGCTTAGAGATCCGGTTAGGGTTCCCTTTGGACCTAGGGTTAGGGTTAGGTTAAGGGCTAGTGTTATAGATCCAGATCGGGTTACGATTGGACCTAGGGTTAGGCTTATGTTGAGGGCTAGGGTTAGAGATCAGGTTAGGGTTCCGATTGGACCTAGGGTTAGGGTTATGTTGAGGGCTAGGGTTAGAGATCCAGTTAAGGTTCCGATTGGACATAGGGTGAGGGTTATGTTGAGGGCTAGGGTTAGAGATCCGGTTAGGGTTCCCTTTGGACCTAGGGTTAGGGTTAGATTAAGGGCTAGTGTTATAGATCGAGTTAGAGTTACGATTGGACCTAGGGTTAGGGTTATGTTGAGGGCTAGGGTTAGAGATCCGGTTAGGTTTCCGATTGGACGTAGGGATAGGGTTATATTGAGGGCTAGGGTTAGAGATCTGGTTATGGTTACGATTGGACCTAGGGTTAGGGTTATGTTGAGGGCTAGTGTTAGAGATCCGGTTAGGGTTACGATTGGACCTAGGGTTAGGGATATGTTGAGGGATAAGGTTAGAGATCCGTTTAGGGTTACGATTGTACCTAGGGTTAGGGTTATGATGAGGGCTAGGGTTCGAGATCCGGTTAGGGTTACGATTGGACCTAGGGTTAGGGTTATGTTGAGGGCTAGGGTTAGAGATCCGGGTAGGGTTCCGATTGGACCTAGGGTTAGGGTTATGTTGAGGGCTAACGTTAGAGATTCGGTTATGGTTCCGATTGGACCTAGGGTGAGGGTTACGTTGAGGTCTAGGTTTAGAGATCCGGTTAGGTTTCCCATTGGACGTAGGGTTAGGGTTATGTTGAGGGCTAACGTTAGAGAGTCGGTTATGGTTCCGATTGGACCTAGGGTGAGGGTTATGTTGAGGTCTAGGTTTAGAGATCCGGTTAGGTTTCCCATTGGACCTAGGGTTAGGGTTATGTTGAGGGCTCGGGTCACAGATCCGGTTAGGGTTCCGATTGGACCTAGGGTTAGGGTTATGTTGATGGCTAGGTTTAGAGATCCAGTTAGGGTCCGTTTGGACCTAGGGTTAGGGTTATGTTGAGGGCTAGGGTTAGAGATCAGGTTAGGGTTCCGATTGGACCTAGGGTTAGGGTTATGTTGAGGGATAGGGTTAGAGATCCGGTTAGGGTTCCGATTTGACCTAAGGTGAGGGTTTTGTTGAGGGCTAGGCTTAGAGATTCGGTTAGGGTTCCCTTTGGTCCTAGGGTTAGGGTTAGGTTGAGGGCTAGTGTTAGAGATCCAGTTAGGGTTACGATGGGACCTAGGGTTAGGGTTATTTTGAGGGATAGGTTTAGAGATCCTTTTAGGGTTACGATTGGACCTAGGGTTAGGGTTATGTTGAGGGCTAGGGTTAGAGATCCGGTTAGGTTTCCGATTGGACGTAGGGATAGGGTTATATTGAGGGCTAGGGTTAGAGATCTCCTTATGGTTACGATTGGACCTAGGGTTAGGGTTATGTTGAGGGCTAGGGTTAGAGATCCGGTTATGGTTCCGATTGTACCTAGGGTTAGGGTTATGTTGAGGGCTAGGGTTAGAGATCCGGTTATGGTTCCGATTGGACCTAGGGTGAGGGTTATGTTGAGGGCTAGGGTTAGAGATCCGGTTAGGGTTCCCTTTGGACCTAGGGTTAGGGTTAGGTTAAGGGCTAGTGTTATGGATCCAGTTAGGGTTACGATTCGACCTAGGGTTAGGGTTAAGTTGAGGGCTAGGGTTAGAGATCCGACTAGGGTTCCGAATGGACCTAGGGTTAGGCTTATGTTGAGGACTAGGGTTAGAGATCCGGGTAGGGTTCCTTTTGGACCTAGGTTTAGGGTTATGTTGAGGGCTAGTGTTAGAGATCCGGTTAGGGTTACGATTGGACCTAGGGTTAGGGATATGTTGAGGGATAAGGTTAGAGATCCGTTTAGGGTTACGATTGGACCTAGGGTTAGGGTTATGATGAGGGCTAGGGTTCGAGATCCGGTTAGGGTTACGATTGGACCTAGGGTTAGGGTTATGTTGAGGGCTAGGGTTAGAGATCCGGTTAGGGTTCCGAATGGACCTAGGGTTAAGCTTATGTTGAGGGCTAGGGTTAGAGATCCGGGTAGGGTTCCTATTGGACCTAGGGTTAGCGTTATGTGGAGAGCTAGGGTTAGAGATCCGGTTAGGGTTCTGATTGGACCTAGGGTTAGGGTTATATGTAGGGCTAGGGTTAGAGATTCGGGTAGGGTTCCGATTGGACCTAGGGTTAGGGTTATGTTGAGGTCTAGGTTTAGTGATCCCGTTAGGTTTCCCATTGGACCTAGGGTTAGGGTTATTTTGAGGGCTAGGGTTTCAGATCAGGTTAGGGTTCCGATTGGACCTAGGGTTAGGGTTATGTTGATGGCTAGGTTTAGAGATCCAGTTAGGGTTCCGATTGGACCTAGGGTTAGGGTTATGTTGAGGGCTACGGTTAGAGATCAGGTTAGGGTTCCGATTGGATTTAGGGTTAGGGTTATGTTGAGGGCTAGGGTTAGAGATCCGGTTAGGGTTCCCTTTGGACCTAGGGTTAGGGTTAGGTTAAGGGCTAGTGTTATAGATCCAGTTAGGGTTACGATTGGACCTAGGGTTAGGGTTATGTTGAGGGCTAGGGTTAGATATCCGGTTAGGTTTCCGATTGGACGTAGGGATAGGGTTATATTGAGGGCTAGGGTTAGAGATCTGGTTATGGTTACGATTGGACCTAGGGTTAGGGTTATGTTGAGGGCTAGGGTTAGAGATCCGACTAGGGTTCCAAATGGACCTAGGGTTAGGCTTATGTTGAGGACTAGGGTTAGAGATCCGGGTAGGGTTCCTTTTGGACCTAGGTTTAGGGTTATGTTGAGGGCTAGTGTTAGAGATCCGGTTAGGGTTACGATTGGACCTAGGGTTAGGGATATGTTGAGGGATAAGGTTAGAGATCCGTTTAGGGTTACGAATGGACCTAGGGTTAGGGTTTTGATGAGGGCTAGGGTTCGAGATCCGGTTAGGGTTACGATTGGACCTAGGGTTAGGGTTATGTTGAGGGCTAGGGTTAGAGATCCGGTTAGGGTTCCGAATGGACCTAGGGTTAAGCTTATGTTGAGGGCTAGGGTTAGAGATCCGGGTAGGGTTCCGATTGGACCTAGGGTTAGCGTTATGTGGAGAGCTATGGTTAGAGATCCGGTTAGGGTTCTGATTGGACCTAGGGTTAGGGTTATATGTAGGGCTAGGGTTAGAGATTCGGGTAGGGTTCCGATTGGACCTAGGGTTAGGGTTATGTTGAGGGCTAGGGTTAGAGATCCGGTTCGGGTTACGATTGGACCTAGGGTTAGGGATATGTTGAGGAATAGGGTTAGAGATCCGTTTAGGGTTACGATTGGACGTAGGGTTAGGGTTATGTTGAGGGCTAGGGTTAGCGATCCGGTTATGGTTACGATTGGACCTAGGGTGAGGGTTATGTTGAGGTCTAGGTTTAGAGATCCTGTTAGGTTTCCCATTGGACCTAGGGTTAGTGTTATTTTGAGGGCTAGGGTTTCAGATCAGGTTAGGGTTCCGATTGGACCTAGGGTTAGGGTTATGTTGATGGCTAGGTTTAGAGATCCAGTTAGGGTTCCGATTGGACCTAGGGTTAGGGTTATGTTGAGGTCTAGGGTTAGAGATCAGGTTAGGGTTCCGATTGGACTTAGGGTTAGGGTTATGTTGAGGGCTAGGTTTAGAGATCCGGTTAGGGTTCCGATTTGACCTAAGGTGAGGGTTTTGTTGAGGGCTAGGCTTAGAGATCTGGTTAGGGTTCCCTTTGGACCTAGGGTTAGGGTTAGGTTGAGGGCTAGTGTTAGAGATCCAGTTAGGGTTCCGATTGGACCTCGGGTTAGGGTTATGTTGAGGGTTAGGGTTACAGATCAGGTTAGGGTTCCGATTGGACCTAGGGTTAGGGTTATGTTGAGGGCTAGGGTTAGAGATCCGGTCAGGGTTCCGATTGGACCTAGGGTTAGGGTTAGGTTGAGGGCTAGTGTTAGAGATCCAGTTAGGGTTACGATTGGACCTAGGGTTAGGGTTATGTTGAGGGATAGGGTTAGAGATCCTTTTAGGGTTTCGATTGGACCTAGGGTTAGGGTTATGCTGAGGGCTACAGTTAGACATCCGGTTAGGTTTCCGATTGGACGTAGTGTTAGGGTTATATTGAGGGTTAGGGTTAGAGATCCGGTTATGGTTACGATTGGACCTAGGGTTAGGGTTATGTTGAGGGCTAGGGTTAGAGTTCCGGTTAGGGTTCCGATTGTACCTAGGGTTAGGGTTATTTTAAGGGCTAGGGTTAGAGATCCGGTTAGGCTTACGATTGGACCTAGGGTTAGGATCATGTTCCGGGCTAGGGTGAGACATCCGGTTAGGGTTCCGATTGGACCTAGGTTTAGCCTTATGTTGAGAGCGAGGGTTAGAGTTCCGGTTAGGGTTCCGATTGGACCTAGGGTTAGGGTTATGTTGAGGGAGAGGGTTAGAGATCCTATTATGGTTACGATTGGACCTAGGGTTAGGGTTATGTTGATGGCTAGGTTTAGAGATCCAGTTAGGGTTCCGATTGGACCTCGCGTTCGGGTTATGTTGAGGGCTAGGGTTACAGATCAGGTTAGGGTTCCGATTGGACCTAGGGTTAGGGTTATGTTGAGAGCTAGGGATAGAGATCAGGTTAGGGTTCCGATTGGACCTAGGGTTAGGGTTATGTTGAGGGCTAGGGTTAGAGATCCGGTTAGGGTTCCATTTAGACCTAGGGTTAGTGTTATGTTGAGGGCTAGGGTTAGAGATCCAGTTAGGGTTCCGATTGGACCTAGGGTTAGGGTTATGTTGAGGGCTAGGGTTAGAGATCCAGTTAGGGTTCCGATTGGACATAGGGTGAGGGTTATGTTGAGGGCTAGGGTTAGAGATCCGGTTAGGGTTCCCTTTGGACCTAGGGTTAGGGTTAGGTTAAGGGCTAGTGTTATAGATCCAGTTCGGGTTACGATTGGACCTAGGGTTAGGGTTATGTTGAGGGCTAGGGTTAGAGATCAGGTTAGGGTTCCGATTGGACCTAGGGTTAGGGTTATGTTGAGGGCTAGGGTTAGAGATCCAGTTAGGGTTCCGATTGGACCTAGGGTGAGGGTTATGTTGAGGGCTAGGGTTAGAGATCCGGTTAGGGTTCCCTTTGGACCTAGGGTTAGGGTTAGGTTAAGGGCTAGTGTTATAGATCCAGTTAGAGTTACGATTGGACCTAGGGTTAGGGTTATGTTGAGGGTTAGGGTTAGAGATCCGGTAGGTTTCCGATTGGACGTAGGGATAGGGTTATATTGAGGGCTAGGGTTAGAGATCTGGTTAGGGTTACGATTGGTCCTAGGGTTAGGGATATGTTGTGGGATAAGGTTAGAGATCCGTTTAGGGTTACGATTGTACCTAGGGTTAGGGTTATGATGAGGGCTAGGGTTCGAGATCTGGTTAGTGTTACGATTGGGCCTAGGGTTAGGGTTATGTTGAGGGCTAGGGTTAGAGATCCGGTTAGGGTTCCGAATGGACCTAGGGTTAGGCTTATGTTGAGGGCTAGGGTTAGAGATCCGAGTAGGGTTCTGATTGGACCTAGGGTTAGGGTTATGTTGAGGGCTAACGTTAGAGATTCGGTTATGGTTCCGATTGGACCTAGGGTGAGGGTTACGTTGAGGTCTAGGTTTAGAGATCCGGTTAGGTTTCCCATTGGACGTAGGGTTAGGGTTATGTTGAGGGCTAACGTTAGAGAGTCGGTTATGGTTCCGATTGGACCTAGGGTGAGGGTTATGTTGAGGTCTAGGTTTAGAGATCCGGTTAGGTTTCCCTTTGGACCTAGGGATAGGGTTATGTTGAGGGCTCGGGTCACAGATGCGGTTAGGGTTCCGATTGGACCTAGGGTTAGGGTTATGTTGATGGCTAGGTTTAGAGATCCAGTTAGGGTCCGATTGGACCTAGGGTTAGGGTTATGTTGAGGGCTAGGGTTAGAGATCAGGTTAGGGTTCCGATTGGACCTAGGGTTAAGGTTATGTTGAGGGATAGGGTTAGAGATCCGGTTAGGGTTCCGATTTGACCTAAGGTGAGGGTTTTGTTGAGGGCTAGGCTTAGAGATCCGGTTAGGGTTCCCTTTGGTCCTAGGGTTAGGGTTAGGTTGAGGGCTAGTGTTAGAGATCCAGTTAGGGTTACGATGGGACCTAGGGTTAGGGTTATTTTGAGGGATAGGTTTAGAGATCCTTTTAGGGTTACGATTGGACCTAGGGTTAGGGTTATGTTGAGGGCTAGGGTTAGAGATCCGTTTAGGTTTCCGATTGGACGTAGGGATAGGGTTATATTGAGGGCTAGGGTTAGAGATCTCCTTATGGTTACGATTGGACCTACGGTTAGGGTTATGTTGAGGGCTAGTGTTAGAGATCCGGTTATGGTTCCGATTGGACCTAGGGTTAGGGTTATGTTGAGGGCTAGGGTTAGAGATCCGGTTAGGGTTGCCTTTGGACCTAGGGTTAGGGTTAGGTTAAGGGCTAGTGTTATATCCAGTTAGGGTTACGATTGGACCTATGGTTAGGGTTATGTTGAGGGCTAGGGTTAGAGATCCGGTTAGGGTTCCGATTGGACCTAGGGTTAGGGTTATGTTGAGGGCTAGGGTTAGAGATCCAGTTAGGGTTCCCTTTGGACCTAGGGTTAGGGTTAGATTAAGGGCTAGTGTTATAGATGCAGTTAGGGTTACGATTGGACCTAGGGTTAGGGTTATGTTGAGGGCTAGGGTTAGAGTTCCGGTTAGGTTTCCGATTGGACGTAGGGATAGGGTTATATTGAGGGCTAGGGATAGAGATCTGGTTATGGTTACGATTGGACCTAGGGTTAGGGTTATGTTGAGGGCTAGGGTTAGAGATCCGACTAGGGTTCCGAATGGACCTAGGGTTAAGCTTATGTTGAGGGCTAGGGTTAGAGATCCGGGTAGGGTTCCGATTGGACCTAGGGTTAGCGTTATGTGGAGAGCTAGGGTTAGAGATCCGGTTAGGGTTCTGATTGGACCTAGGGTTAGGGTTATATGTAGGGCTAGGGTTAGAGATCCGGTTAGGGTTCCGATTGGACCTAGGGTTAGGGTTATGTAGAGGGCTAGGATTAGAGATCCGGTTAGTTTTACGATTGGACCTACGGTTAGGGTTACGTTGAGGGCTAGGGTTAGAGATCCGGTTAGGGTTCCGAATGGACCTAGGGTTAGGGTTATGTTGAGGGCTAGGTATGGAGATCCAGTTAGGGTTCCGATTGGACCTAGGGTTAGGGTTATGTTGAGGGCTAGGGTTAGCGATCCGGTTAGTGTTATGATTGGACCTAGGGTTAGGGTTACGTTGAGGGCTAGGGTTAGAGATCCGGTTAGGGTTCCGATTGGACCTAGGGTTAGGGTTATGTAGAGGGGTAGTGTTAGAGATCCCGTTAGGGTTACGATTGGACCTAGGGTTAGGGTTATGTTGATGACTAGGTTTAGAGATCCAGTTAGGGTTCCGATTGGACCTCGCGTTAGGGTTATGTTGAGGGCTAGGGTTACAGATCAGTTTAGGGTTCCGATTGGACCTAGGGTTAGGGTTATGTTCAGGGCTAGGTTTAGAGATCAGGTTAGGGTTCCGATTGGACCTAGGGTTAGGGTTATGTTGAGGGCTAGGGTTAAAGATCCGGTTAGGGTTCCGATTGGACCTAGGGTTAGGGTTATGTTGAGGGCTAGGGTTAGAGATCCGGTTATGGTTCCGATTGGACCTAGGGTTAGGGTTATGTTGAGGGCTAGGGTTAGAGATCCGGTTAGGGTTCCCTTTGGACTTAGGGTTAGGGTTAGGTTAAGGGCTAGTGTTATAGATCCAGTTAGGGTTACGATTGGACCTATGGTTAGGGTTATGTTGAGGGCTAGGGTTAGAGATCCGGTTAGGGTTCCGATTGGACCTAGGGTTAGGGTTTTGTTGAGGGCTAGGGTTAGAGATCCAGTTAGGGGTCCGTTTGGACCTAGGGTGAGGGTTATGTTGAGGGCTAGGGTTAGAGATCTGTTTAGGGTTCCCTTTGGACCTAGGGTTAGGGTTAGGTTAAGGGCTAGTGTTATAGATCCAGTTAGGGTTACGATTGGACCTAGGGTTAGGGTTATGTTGAGGGCTAGGGTTAGAGATCCGACTAGGGTTCCGAATGGACCTAGGGTTAGGCTTATGTTGAGGACTAGGGTTAGAGATCCGGGTAGGGTTCCTTTTGGACCTAGGTTTAGGGTTATGTTGAGGGCTAGTGTTAGAGATCCGGTTAGGGTTACGATTGGACCTAGGGTTAGGGATATGTTGAGGGATAAGGTTAGAGATCCGTTTAGGGTTACGATTGGACCTAGGGTTAGGGTTATGATGAGGGCTAGGGTTCGAGATCCGGTTAGGGTTACGATTGGACCTAGGGTTAGGGTTATGTTGAGGGCTAGGGTTAGAGATCCGGTTAGGGTTCCGAATGGACCTAGGGTTAAGCTTATGTTGAGGGCTAAGGTTAGAGATCCGGGTAGGGTTCCGATTGGACCTAGGGTTAGCGTTATGTGGAGAGCTAGGGTTAGAGATCCGGTTAGGGTTCTGATTGGACCTAGGGTTAGGGTTATATGTAGGGCTAGGGTTAGAGATTCGGGTAGGGTTCCGATTGGACCTAGGGTTAGGGTTATGTTGAGGGCTAGGGTTAGAGATCCGGTTATGGTTACAATTGGACCTAGGGTTAGGGTTATGTTGAGGGCTAGGGTTAGCGATCCGGTTATGGTTACGATTGGACCTAGGGTTAGGGTTATGTTGAGGTCTAGGTTTAGAGATCCCGTTAGGTTTCCCATTGGACCTAGGGTTAGGGTTATTTTGAGGGCTAGGGTTTCAGATCAGGTTAGGGTTCCGATTGGACCTAGGGTTAGGGTTATGTTGATGGCTAGGTTTAGAGATCCAGTTAGGGTTCCGATTGGACCTAGGGTTAGGGTTATGTTGAGGGCTAGGGTTAGAGATCAGGTTAGGGTTCCGATTGGACTTAGGGTTAGGGTTATGTTGAGGGCTAGGGTTAGAGATCCGGTTAGGGTTCCGATTTGACCTACGGTGAGGGTTATTTTGAGGGATAGGTTTAGAGATCCTTTTAGGGTTACGATTGGACCTAGGGTTAGGGTTAGGTTAAGGGCTAGGGTTAGAGATCCGGTTAGGGTTCCGATTGGACCTAGGGTTAGGGTTAGGTTAAGGGCTAGTGTTATAGATCCAGTTCGGGTTACGATTGGACCTAGGGTTAGGGTTATGTTGAGGGCTAGGGTTAGAGATCAGGTTAGGGTTCCGATTGGACCTAGGGTTAGGGTTATGTTTAGGGCTAGGGTTAGAGATCCAGTAACGGTTCCGATTGGACCTAGGGTGAGGGTTATGTTGAGGGCTAGGGTTAGAGATGCGGTTAGGGTTCCCTTTGGACCTAGGGTTAGGGTTAGGTTAAGGGCTAGTGTTATAGATCCAGTTAGAGTTACGATTGGACCTAGGGTTAGGGTTATGTTGAGGGCTAGGGTTAGAGATCCGGTTAGGTTTCCGATTGGACGTAGGGATAGGGTTATATTCACGGCTAGGTTTAAAGATCTGGTTATGGTTACGATTGGACCTAGGGTTAGGGTTATGTTGAGGGCTAGTGTTAGATATCCGGTTAGGGTTACGATTGGACGTAGGGTGGGATATGTTGGGGGATAAGGTTAGAGATCCGTTTAGGGTTACGATTGGACCTAGGGTTAGGGTTATGATGAGGGCTAGGGTTCGAGATCCGGTTAGGGTTACGATTGGACCTAGGGTTAGGGTTATGTTGAGGGCTAGGGTTAGCGATCCCGTTAGTGGTACGATTGGACCTAGGGTTAAGGTTCCGTTGAGGGCTAGGTTTAGAGATCCGGTTAGGGTTCCGATTGGACCTAGGGTTAGGGTTATGTAGAGGGCTTGGATTAGAGATCCGGTTAGTGTTACGATTGGACCTAGGGTTAGGGTTACGTTGAGGGCTAGGGTTAGAGATCCGGTTAGGGTTCCGAATGGACCTAGGGTTAGGGTTATGTTGAGGGCTAGGTATAGAGATCCAGTTAGGGTTCCAATTGGACCTAGGGTTAGGGTTATGTTGAGGGCTAGGGTTAGCGATCCGGTTAGTGTTATGATTGGACCTAGGGTTAGGGTTACGTTGAGGGCTAGGGTTAGAGATCCGGTTAGGGTTCCGATTGGACCTAGGGTTAGGGTTATGTAGAGGGGTAGTGTTAGAGATCCCGTTAGGGTTACGATTGGACCTAGGGTTAGGGTTATGTTGATGACTAGGTTTAGAGATCCAGTTAGGGTTCCGATTGGACCTCGCGTTAGGGTTATGTTGAGGGCTAGGGTTACAAATCAGTTTAGGGTTCCGATTGGACCTAGGGTTAGGGTTATGTTGAGTGCTAGGGTTAGAGATCAGGTTAGGGTTCCGATTGGACCTAGGGTTAGGGTTATGTTGAGGGCTAGGGTTAGAGATTCGGTTAGGGTTCCGATTGGACCTAGGGTTAGGGTTATGTTGAGGGCTAGGGTTAGAGATCTGGTTAGGGTTCCGATTGGACCTAGGGTTAGGGTTATGTTGAGGGCTAGGGTTAGAGATCCGGTTAGGGTTCCCTTTGGACCTAGGGTTAGGGTTAGGTTAAGGGCTAGTGTTATAGATCCAGTTAGGGTTACGATTGGACCTAGGGTTAGGGTTATATTGAGGGCTAGGGTTAGAGATCCGGTTAGGGTTCCGATTGGACCTAGGGTTAGGGTTATGTTGAGGGCTAGGGTAAGAGATCCAGTTAGGGTTCCGATTGGACCTAGGGTGAGGGTTATGTTGAGGGCTAGGGTTAGAGATCCGGTTAGGGTTCCCTTTGGACCTAGGGTTAGGGTTAGGTTAAGGGCTAGTGTTATAGATCCAGTTAGGGTTACGATTGGACCTAGGGTTAGGGTTATGTTGATGACTAGGTTTAGAGATCCAGTTAGTGTTCCGATTGGACCTCGCGTTAGGGTTATGTTGAGGGCTAGGGTTACAGATCAGTTTAGGGTTCCGATTGGACCTAGGGTTAGGGTTATGTTGAGTGCTAGTGTTAGAGATCAGGTTAGGGTTCCGATTGGACCAAGGGTTAGGGTTATGTTGAGGGCTAGGGTTAGAGATTCGGTTAGGGTTCCGATTGGACCTAGGGTTAGGGTTATGTTGAGGGCTAGGGTTAGAGATCCGGTTAGGGTTCCGATTGGACCTAGGGTTAGGGTTATGTTGAGGGCTAGGGTTAGAGACCCGGTTAGGGCTCCGATTGGACCTAGGGTTAGGGTTATGTTGAGGGCTAGGGTTAGCGATCCGGTTAGTGGTACAATTGGACCTAGGGTTAGGGTTCCGTTGATGGCTAGGGTTAGAGATCCGGTTAGGGTTCCGGTTGGACCTAGGGTTAGGGTTATGTAGAGGGCTAGGATTAGAGATCCGGTTAGTGTTACGATTGGACCTAGGGTTAGGGTTACGTTGAGGGCTAGGGTTAGAGATCCGGTTAGGGTTCCGAATGGACCTAGGGTTAGGGTTATGTTGAGGGCTAGGTATAGAGATCCAGTTAGGGTTACGATTGGACCTAGGGTTAGGGTTATGTTGATGGCTAGGTTTAGAGATCCAGTTAGGGTTCCGATTGGACCTCGCGTTAGGGTTATGTTGAGGGCTAGGGTTACAGATCAGGTTAGGGTTCCGATTGGACCTAGGGTTAGGGTTATGTTGAGGGCTAGGGTTAGAGATCCAGTTAGGGTTCCGATTGGACATAGGGTGAGGGTTATGTTGAGGGCTAGGGTTAGAGATCCGGTTAGGGTTCCCTTTGGACCTAGGGTTAGTGTTAGGTTAAGGGCTAGTGTTATAGATCCAGTTAGGGTTCCGATTGGACCTAGGGTTAGGGTTATGTTGAGGGCTAGGCTTAGAGATCCGGTTAGGGTTCCGATTGGACCTAGGGTTAGGGTTATGTTGAGGGATAGGGTTAGAGATCCGGTTAGGGTTCCGATTTGACCTAAGGTGAGGGTTTTGTTGAGGGCTAGGCTTAGAGATCCGGTTAGGGTTCCCTTTGGTCCTAGGGTTAGGGTTAGGTTGAGGGCTAGTGTTAGAGATCCAGTTAGGTTTACGATGGGACCTAGGGTTAGGGTTATTTTGAGGGATAGGTTTAGAGATCCTTTTAGGGTTACGTTTGGACCTAGGGTTAGGGTTATGTTGAGGGCTAGGGATAGAGATCCGGTTATGGTTACGATTGGACCTAGGGTTAGCGTTATATTGAAGGCTAGGGTTAGAGATCCGGTTAGGGTTCCGATTGGACCTAGGGTTAGGGTTTTGTTGAGGGCTAGGGTTAGAGATCAGGTTAGGGTTCCGATTGGACCTAGGGTTAGGGTTATGTTTAGGGCTAGGGTTAGAGATCCGGTTAGGGTTCCGATTGGACCTAGGGTTAGGGTTATGTTGAGGGCTAGGGGTAGAGATCCGGTTAGGGTTCCGATTGGACCTAGGGTTAGGGTTATGTTGAGAGCTAGGGTTAGAGATCCGGTTAGGGTTCCGATTGGACCTAGACTGAGGGTTATGTTGAGGGCTAGGCTTAGAGATCCGGTTAGGGTTCCCATTGGACCTAGGGTTAGGGTTAGGTTGAGGGCTAGTGTTAGAGATCCTGTTAGGGTTACGATTGGACCTAGGGTTAGGGTTATGTTGACGGCTATGGGTAGAAATCCGGATAGGGTTCCAATTGGACCTAGGGTTAGGCTTATGTGTAGGACTAGGGTTAGAGATCCGGTTAGGGTTACGATTGAACCTAGGGTTAGGGATATATTGAGGGATAGGGTTAGGGATCCGTTTAGGGTTACGATTGGACCTAGGGTTAGGGTTATGTTGAGGGCTAGGGTTAGAGATACGGTTAGGGTTCCGATTGGACCTAGGGTTAGTGGTATGTTAAGGGGTAGTGTTAGAGATCCGGTTAGGGTTACGATTGGACCTAGGGTTAGGGTTATGTTGAGGGCTAGGGTTAGAGATCCGGTTAGGGTTCCGATGTACCTAGGGTTAGGGTTATTTTAAGGGCTAGGGTTAGAGATCTGGTTAGGCTTACGATTGGACCTAGGGTTAGGGTTATGTTGAGGGCTAGGGTTAGAGATCCGGTTAGGGTTCCGATTGGACCTAGGGTTAGGGTTATTTTGAGGGCTAGGGTTAGAGATCCGGTTAGGGTTCCGATTGGACCTAGGGTTAGGGTTATGTTGAGGGCTAGGGTTAGCGATCCGGTTAGTGGTACGATGGGACCTAGGGTTAGGGTTCCGTTGAGAGCTAGGGTTAGAGATCCGGTTAGGGTTCCGATTGGACCTAGGGTTAGGGTTATGTAGAGGGCTAGGATTAGAGATCCGGTTAGTGTTACGATTGGACCTAGGGTTAGGGTTACGTTGAGGGCTAGGGTTAGAGATCCGGTTAGGTTTCCGAATGGACCTAGGGTTAGGGTTATGTTGAGGGCTAGGTATAGAGATCCAGTTAGGGTTCCGATTGGACCTAGGGTTAGGGTTATGTTGAGGGCTAGGGTTAGCGATCCGGTTAGTGTTATGATTGGACCTAGGGTTAGGGTTACGTTGAGGGCTAGGGTTAGAGATCCGGTTAGGGTTCCGATTGGACCTAGGGTTAGGGTTATGTAGAGGGGTAGTGTTAGAGATCCCGTTAGCGTTACGATTGGACCTAGGGTTATGGTTATGTTGTTGGCTAGGTTTAGAGATCCAGTTAGGGTTCCGATTGGACCTAGGATTAGGGTTATGTTGAGGGCTAGGGTTAGAGATCAGGTTAGGGTTCCGATTGGACCTAGGGTTAGGGTTATGTTGAGGGCTAGGGTTAGAGATCCAGTTAGGGTTCCGATTGGACATAGGGTGAGGGTTATGTTGAGGGCTAGGGTTAGAGATCCTGTTAGAGTTCCCTTTGGACCTAGGGTTAGGGTTAGGTTAAGGGCTAGTGTTATAGATCCAGTTAGGGTTACGATTGGACCTAGGGTTAGGGTTATGTTGAGGGCTAGAGTTAGAGATCCGGTTAGGGTTCCGATTGGACCTAGGGTTAGGGTTATGTTGAGGAGTAGGTTTAGAGATCCAGTTAGGGTTCCGATTGGACCTAGGGTGAGGGTTATGTTGAGGGCTAGGGTTAGAGATCCGGTTAGGGTTCCCTTTGGACCTAGGGTTAGGGTTAGGTTAAGGGCTAGTGTTATAGATCCAGTTAGGGTTACGATTGGACCTAGGGTTAGGGTTATGTTGATGTCTAAGTTTAGAGATTTGGTTAGGGTTGCGATTGGACCTAGGGTTAGAGTTATGTTGAGGGCTAGGGTTAGAGGTCCGGATAAGGTTACGATTGGACCTAGGGTTAGGGTTACGTTGAGGGCTAGGGTTAGAGATCCGGTTAGGGTTCCGATTGGACCTAGGGTTAGGGTTATGTAGAGGGCTAGTGTTATAGATCCAGTTAGGGTTCCGATTGGACCTAGGGTTAGGGTTATGTTGAGGGCTAGGGTTAGAGATACGGTTAGGGTTCCGATTGGACCTACGGTTAGGGTTATGTTGAGGGCTAGGCTTAGAGATCCGGTTAGTGTTCCAATTGGACCTAGGGTTAGGGTTATGTTGAGGGCTAGGTTTAGAGATCCGGTTACGGTTCCGATTGGACCTAGGGTTAGGGTTATGTTGAGGGCTAGGGTTAGAGATCCGGTTAGGGTTCCGATTGGACCTAGGGTTAGGGTTATGTTGAGGGATAGGGTAGAGATTCTTTTAGGGTTACGATTGGACCTAGGGTTAGGGTTATGTTGACGGCTAGGGTTAGAGATCCGAATAGGGTTCCAGTTGGAGCTAGGGTTAGGGTTATGTGTAGGGCGAGGGTTAGAGATCCGGGTAGGGTTCCATATGGACATAGGGTTAGGGTTATGTTGAGGGCTAGTGTTAGAGATCCGGTTAGGGTTAAGATTGGACCTAGGGTTAGGGATATGTTGAGGGATAGGGTAAGAGATCCGGTTAGGGTTACGATTGGACCTAGGGTTAAGGTTACGTTGAGGACTAGGGTTAGAGATCCGGTTAGGGTTCCAATTGGACCTAGGGTAGGGTTATGTGTAGGGCTAGGGTTAGAGATCCGGGTATGGTTCTGATTGGATCTAGGTTTAGGGTTATGTTGAGGGCTAGTGTTAGAGATCCCGTTAGGGTTACGATTGGACCTAGGGTTAGGGATATGTTGAGGGATAGGGTTAGAGATCCGTTTAGGGTTACGATTGGACGTAGGGTTAGGTTTATGTTGAGGGCTAGGGTTAGAGATCGGGTTATGGTTACGATTGGACGTAGGGTTAGGGTTATGTTGGAGTCTAGGGTTAGAGATCCCGTTAGGTTTCCCATTGGACCTAGGGTTAGGGTTATGTTGAGGGCTAGGGTTAAAGATCAGGTTAGGGTTCCGATTGGACCTACGGTTAGGGTTATGTTGAGGGCTCGGGTTAGAGATCCGGTTAGGGTTCCGATTGGACCTAGGGTTAGGGTTATGTTGAGGGCTAGGGTTAGAGATCCGGTTACGGTTCCGATTGGACCTAGGGTTAGGGTTATGTAGAGGGCTAGTGTTAGAGATCCAGTTAGGGTTCCGATTGGACCTAGGGTTAGGGTTATGTTGAGAGCTAGGGATAGAGATCCGGTTAGGGTTCCGATTGGACCTAGGGTTAGGGTTATGTTGAGGGCTAGGGTTAGAGATCCGGTTAGCGTTATTATTGCACCTAGGGTTAGGGTCATGTTGAGGGATAGGGTTAGAGATACTTTTAGGGTTACGATTGGACCTAGGGTTAGGGTTATGTTGACGGCTAGAGGTAGAGATCTGGATAGGGTTCCAATTGGACCTAGGGTTATGCTTATGTGTAGGGCTAGGGTTAGAGATCCGGGTAGGGTTCCGATTGGACCTAGGGTTAGGGGTATGTTGAGGGCTAGTGTTAGAGATCCGGTTAGGGTTTCGATTGGACCTAGGGTTAGGGATATGTTGAGGGATAGGAGTAGAGATCGGTTTAGGGTTACGATTGGACCTAGGGTTAGGGTTATGTTGAGGGTTAGGGTTAGAGATCCGGTTAGGGTTCTGATTGGACCTAGGTTTAGGGTTATGTTGAGAGCGAGGGTTAGAGTTCCGGTTAGGGTTCCGATTGGACCTAGGGTTAGGGTTATGTTAAGGGCTAGGGTTACAGATCCGGTTAGGTTTCCGATTGGACCTAGGGTTAGGGTTATGTTGAGGGCTAGGGTAAGAGATCAGGTTATGGTTACGATTGGACCTAGCCTTAGGGTTATGTTGAGGGCTATGGTTAGAGATCCGGTTAGGGTTACGATTGGACCTAGGGTTAGGGTTACGTTGAGGGCTAGGGATAGAGATCCGGTTAGCGTTACTATTGCACCTAGCGTTAGGGTCATGTTGAGGGATAGGGTTAGAGATACTTTTAGGGTTACGATTGGACCTAGGGTTAGGGTTACGTGGAGGGCTAGGGTAAGAGATCCGGTTAGGGATCCGATTGGACCTAGGGTTAGGGTTATGTTGAGGACTCGGTTTAGAGATCCGGTTAGGGTTGCGATTGCACCTAGCCTTAGGGTTATGTTGAGGGCTGGGGTTAGAGAGACGGTTAGTGTTACGATTGGACCTAGGGTTAAGGTCATGTTGAGGGCTAGGGTTAGATAGACGGTTAGGGTTACGATTCAACCTAGGCTTAGGCTTTTGTTGAGGGATAAGGTTAGAGATCCGGTTAGGGTTAAGATTTGACCTAGGGTAAGGGTTATGTTGAGGGCTAGGTTTAGGATTCCGGTTAGGGTTGCTATTGGACCTAGCGTTAGGGTTACGTTGAGGGTAGAGTTAGAGAGACTGTTAGGGTTACGATTGGACCTAGGGTTAGGGTGACGTTGAGGGCTAGGGTTAGACAGTCAGTTAGGGTTGCTATTGGATCTAGGGTTAGCGTCATGTTGAGGGCTATGGTTAGAGATCCGGTTAGGGTTACGATTGGACCTAGGGTTAGGGTTAAGTTGAGGGCTAGGTTTAGAGATCCGGTTATGGTATGATTTGACCTATTGTTAGGGTTATGTTGCGGGCTAGCGTTAGAGAGACTGTTAGGGTTACAATTGGACTTAGGGTTAGGATTATGTTGAGGGCTAGGGTAAGAGATCCGGTTAGGGTTGCGAGTGGACCTAGGGTTAGTGTTACGTTGAGGTCTAGGGTTAGAGATCCTGTTAGTGTTACGATTGGACCTAGGGTTAGGGTCATGTTGAGGGCTAGGGTTAAAGAGACGGTTAGGGTTACGATTGGACCTAGCGTTAGGGTTATGTTGAGGGCTAGGGTTAGAGATCCGGTTAGGGTTGCGATTGGACCTAGGGTTAGGGTTACGTTGAGGGCTAGGGTTAGAGATCGGGTTAGGGTTCCGATTGGACCTAGGGTTAGGGTTATGTAGAGGGCTAGTGTTATAGATCCAGTTAGGGTTCCGATTGGACCTAGGGTTAGGGTTACGTTGAGGGCTAGGTTTAGAGATACGGTTAGGGTTCCGATTGGACCTACGGTTAGGGTTATGTTGAGGGCTAGGCTTAGAGATCCGGTTAGTGTTCCAATTGGACCTAGGGTTAGGGTTATGTTGAGGGCTAGGTTTAGAGATCCGGTTACGGTTCCGATTGGACCTAGGGTTAGGGTTATGTTGAGGGCTAGGGTTAGAGGTCCGGTTAGGGTTCCGATTGGACCTAGGGTTAGGGTTTTGTTGAGGGATAGGGTTAGAGATACTTTTAGGGTTACGATTGGACCTAGGGTTAGGGTTATGTTGACGGCTAGGGTTAGAGATCCGAATAGGGTTCCAGTTGGAGCTAGGGTTAGGGTTATGTGTAGGGCGAGGGTTAGAGATCCGGGTAGGGTTCCATATGGACATAGGGTTAGGGTTATGTTGAGGGCTAGTGTTAGAGATCCGGTTAGGGTTAAGGTTGGACCTAGGGTTAGGGATATGTTGAGGGATAGGGTAAGAGATCCGGTTAGGGTTACTTTTGGACCTAGGGTTAAGGTTACGTTGAGGACTAGGGTTAGAGATCCGGTTAGGGTTCCAATTGGACCTAGGGTAGGGTTATGTGTAGGGCTAGGGTTAGAGATCCGGGTATGGTTCTGATTGGATCTAGGTTTAGGGTTATGTTGAGGGGTAGGGTTAGAGATCCGGTTAGGGTTCCGAATGGACCTAGGGTTAGGCTTATGTTGAGGGCTAGGGTTAGAGATCCGGGTAGGGTTCCGATTGGACCTAGGGTTAGGGTTATGTTGAGGGCTAAAGTTAGAGATTCGGTTATGGTTCCGATTGGACCTAGGATGAGGGTTACGTTGAGGTCTAGGTTTAGAGATCCGGTTAGGTTTCCCATTAGACGTAGGGTTAGGGTTATGTTGAGGGCTAACGTTAGAGAGTCCGTTATGGTTCCGATTGGACCTAGGGTGAGGGTTATGTTGAGGTCTACGTTTAGAGATCCGGTTAGGTTTCCCATTGGACCTAGGGTTAGGGTTATGTTGAGGGCTCGGGTCACAGATCCGGTTAGGGTTCCGATTGGACCTAGGGTAAGGGTTATGTTGAGGGCTAGGGTTAGAGATCCGGTTAGGGTTCCGATTGGACCTAGGGTTAGGGTTATGTTGAGGGCTAGGGTTAGAGATCCGGTTACGGTTCCGATTGGACCTAGGGTTAGGGTTATGTAGAGGGCTAGTGTTAGAGATCCAGTTAGGGTTCCGATTGGACCTAGGGTTAGGGTTATGTTGAGGGCTAGGGTTAGAGATCCGGTTAGCGTTACTATTGCACCTAGGGTTAGGGTCATGTTGAGGGATAGGGTTAGAGATACTTTTAGGGTTACGATTGGACCTAGGGTTAGGGTTATGTTGACGGCTAGATGTAGAGATCTGGATAGGGTTCCAATTGAACCTAGGGTTATGCTTATGTGTAGGGCTAGGGTTAGAGATCCGGGTAGGGTTCCGATTGGACCTAGGGTTAGGGGTATGTTGAGGGCTAGTGTTAGAGATCCGGTTAGGGTTTCGATTGGACCTAGGGTTAGGGATATGTTGAGGGATAGGAGTAGAGATCGGTTTAGGGTTACGATTGGACCTAGGGTTAGGGTTATGTTGAGGGTTAGGGTTAGAGATCCGGTTAGGGTTCTGATTGGACCTAGGTTTAGGGTTATGTTGAGAGCGAGGGTTAGAGTTCCGGTTAGGGTTCCGATTGGACCTAGGGTTAGGGTTATGTTAAGGGCTAGGGTTACAGATCCGGTTAGGTTTCCGATTGGACCTAGGATTAGGGTTATGTTGAGGGCTAGGGTAAGAGATCAGGTTATGGTTACGATTGGACCTAGCCTTAGGGTTATGTTGAGGGCTATGGTTAGAGATCCGGTTAGGGTTACGATTGGACCTAGGGTTAGGGTTATGTTGAGGGCTAGGGATAGAGATCCAGTTAGCGTTACTATTGCACCTAGGGTTAGGGTCATGTTGAGGGATAGGGTTAGAGATACTTTTAGGGTTACGATTGGACCTAGGGTTAGGGTTACGTGGAGGGCTAGGGTAAGAGATCCGGTTAGGGATCCGATTGGACCTAGGGTTAGGGTTATGTTGAGGACTCGGTTTAGAGATCCGGTTAGGGTTGCGATTGCACCTAGCGTTAGGGTTATGTTGAGGGCTGGGGTTAGAGAGACGGTTAGTGTTACGATTGGACCTAGGGTTAAGGTCATGTTGAGGGCTAGGGTTAGATAGACGGTTAGGGTTACGATTCAACCTAGGCTTAGGCTTTTGTTGAGGGCTAAGGTTAGAGATCCGGTTAGGGTTAAGATTTGACCTAGGGTAAGGGTTATGTTGAGGGCTAGGTTTAGGATTCCGGTTAGGGTTGCTATTGGACCTAGCGTTAGGGTTACGTTGAGGGTAGGGTTAGAGAGACTGTTAGGGTTACGATTGGACCTAGGGTTAGGGTGACGTTGAGGGCTAGGGTTAGACAGTCAGTTAGGGTTGCTATTGGATCTAGGGTTAGCGTCATGTTGAGGGCTATGGTTAGAGATCCGGTTAGGGTTACGATTGGACTTAGGGTTAGGGTTATGATGAGGTCTAGGGTTAGAGATCCGGTTACTGTTACGATTGGACCTAGGGTTAGGGTTAAGTTGAGGGCTAGGTTTAGAGATCCGGTTATGGTATGATTTGACCTATTGTTAGGGTTATGTTGCGGGCTAGCGTTAGAGAGACTGTTAGGGTTACAATTGGACTTAGGGTTAGGATTATGTTGAGGGCTAGGGTAAGAGATCCGGTTAGGGTTGCGAGTGGACCTAGGGTTAGTGTTACGTTGAGGTCTAGGGTTAGAGATCCTGTTAGTGTTACGATTGGACCTAGGGTTAGGGTCATGTTGAGGGCTAGGGTTAAAGAGACGGTTAGGGTTACGATTGGACCTAGCGTTAGGGTTATGTTGAGGGCTAGGGTTAGAGATCCGGTTAGGGTTGCGATTGGACCTAGGGTTAGGGTTACGTTGAGGGCTAGGGTTAGAGATCCGGTTAGGGTTCCGATTGGGCCTAGGGTTAGGGTTATGTAGAGGGCTAGTGTTATAGATCCAGTTAGGGTTCCGATTGGACCTAGGGTTAGGGTTATGTTGAGGGCTAGGGTTAGAGATACGGTTAGGGTTCCGATTGGACCTACGGTTAGGGTTATGTTGAGGGCTAGGCTTAGAGATCCGGTTAGTATTCCAATTGGACCTAGGGTTAGGGTTATGTTGAGGGCTAGGTTTAGAGATCCGGTTACGGTTCCGATTGGACCTAGGGTTAGGGTTATGTTGAGGGCTAGGGTTAGAGGTCCGGTTAGGGTTCCGATTGGACCTAGGGTTAGGGTTATGTTGAGGGATAGGGTTAGAGATACTTTTAGGGTTACGATTGGACCTAGGGTTAGGGTTATGTTGACGGCTAGGGTTAGAGATCCGAATAGGGTTCCAGTTGGAGCTAGGGTTAGGGTTATGTGTAGGGCGAGGGTTAGAGATCCGGGTAGGGTTCCATATGGACATAGGGTTAGGGTTATGTTGAGGGCTAGTGTTAGAGATCCGGTTAGGGTTAAGATTGGACCTAGGGTTAGGGATATGTTGAGGGATAGGGT
Organism: Miniopterus natalensis; assembly: GCF_054644295.1. Lineage (NCBI taxonomy): Eukaryota > Metazoa > Chordata > Mammalia > Chiroptera > Miniopteridae > Miniopterus > Miniopterus natalensis. The sequence continues at coordinate 87,384,752 of NC_142088.1, forward strand.
AAGAGATCCGGTTAGGGTTACTTTTGGACCTAGGGTTAAGGTTACGTTGAGGACTAGGGTTAGAGATCCGGTTAGGGTTCCAATTGGACCTAGGGTAGGGTTATGTGTAGGGCTAGGGTTAGAGATCCGGGTATGGTTCTGATTGGATCTAGGTTTAGGGTTATGTTGAGGGGTAGGGTTAGAGATCCGGTTAGGGTTCCGAATGGACCTAGGGTTAGGCTTATGTTGAGGGCTAGGGTTAGAGATCCGGGTAGGGTCCCGATTGGACCTAGGGTTAGGGTTATGTTGAGGGCTAAAGTTAGAGATTCGGTTTTGGTTCCGATTGGACCTAGGATGAGGGTTACGTTGAGGTCTAGGTTTAGAGATCCGGTTAGGTTTCCCATTGGACGTAGGGTTAGGGTTATGTTGAGGGCTAACGTTAGAGAGTCCGTTATGGTTCCGATTGGACCTAGGGTGAGGGTTATGTTGAGGTCTACGTTTAGAGATCCGGTTAGGTTTCCCATTGGACCTAGGGTTAGGGTTATGTTGAGGGCTCGGGTCACAGATCCGGTTAGGGTTCCGATTGGACCTAGGGTAAGGGTTATGTTGAGGGCTAGGGTTAGAGATCCGGTTAGGGTTCCGATTGGACCTAGGGTTAGGGTTATGTTGAGGGCTAGGGTTAGAGATCCGGTTACGGTTCCGATTGGACCTAGGGTTAGGGTTATGTAGAGGGCTAGTGTTAGAGATCCAGTTAGGGTTCCGATTGGACCTAGGGTTAGGGTTATGTTGAGGGCTAGGGTTAGAGATCCGGTTAGCGTTACTATTGCACCTAGGGTTAGGGTCATGTTGAGGGATAGGGTTAGAGATACTTTTAGGGTTACGATTGGACCTAGGGTTAGGGTTATGTTGACGGCTAGAGGTAGAGATCTGGATAGGGTTCCAATTGGACCTAGGGTTATGCTTATGTGTAGGGCTAGGGTTAGAGATCCGGGTAGGGTTCCGATTGGACCTAGGGTTAGGGGTATGTTGAGGGCTAGTGTTAGAGATCCGGTTAGGGTTTCGATTGGACCTAGGGTTAGGGATATGTTGAGGGATAGGAGTAGAGATCGGTTTAGGGTTACGATTGGACCTAGGGTTAGGGTTATGTTGAGGGTTAGGGTTAGAGATCCGGTTAGGGTTCTGATTGGACCTAGGTTTAGGGTTATGTTGAGAACGAGGGTTAGAGTTCCGGTTAGGGTTCCGATTGGACCTAGGGTTAGGGTTATGTTAAGGGCTAGGGTTACAGATCCGGTTAGGTTTCCGATTGGACCTAGGGTTAGGGTTATGTTGAGGGCTAGGGTAAGAGATCAGGTTATGGTTACGATTGGACCTAGCCTTAGGGTTATGTTGAGGGCTATGGTTAGAGATCCGGTTAGGGTTACGATTGGACCTAGGGTTAGGGTTATGTTGAGGGCTAGGGATAGAGATCCAGTTAGCGTTACTATTGCACCTAGGGTTAGGGTCATGTTGAGGGATAGGGTTAGAGATACTTTTAGGGTTACGATTGGACCTAGGGTTAGGGTTACGTGGAGGGCTAGGGTAAGAGATCCGGTTAGGGATCCGATTGGACCTAGGGTTAGGGTTATGTTGAGGACTCGGTTTAGAGATCCGGTTAGGGTTGCGATTGCACCTAGCGTTAGGGTTATGTTGAGGGCTGGGGTTAGAGAGACGGTTAGTGTTACGATTGGACCTAGGGTTAAGGTCATGTTGAGGGCTAGGGTTAGATAGACGGTTAGGGTTACGATTCAACCTAGGCTTAGGCTTTTGTTGAGGGCTAAGGTTAGAGATCCGGTTAGGGTTAAGATTTGACCTAGGGTAAGGGTTATGTTGAGGGCTAGGTTTAGGATTCCGGTTAGGGTTGCTATTGGACCTAGCGTTAGGGTTACATTGAGGGTAGGGTTAGAGAGACTGTTAGGGTTACGATTGGACCTAGGGTTAGGGTGACGTTGAGGGCTAGGGTTAGACAGTCAGTTAGGGTTGCTATTGGATCTAGGGTTAGCGTCATGTTGAGGGCTATGGTTAGAGATCCGGTTAGGGTTACGATTGGACTTAGGGTTAGGGTTATGATGAGGTCTAGGGTTAGAGATCCGGTTACTGTTACGATTGGACCTAGGGTTAGGGTTAAGTTGAGGGCTAGGTTTAGAGATCCGGTTATGGTATGATTTGACCTATTGTTAGGGTTATGTTGCGGGCTAGCGTTAGAGAGACTGTTAGGGTTACAATTGGACTTAGGGTTAGGATTATGTTGAGGGCTAGGGTAAGAGATCCGGTTAGGGTTGCGAGTGGACCTAGGGTTAGTGTTACGTTGAGGTCTAGGGTTAGAGATCCTGTTAGTGTTACGATTGGACCTAGGGTTAGGGTCATGTTGAGGGCTAGGGTTAAAGAGACGGTTAGGGTTACGATTGGACCTAGCGTTAGGGTTATGTTGAGGGCTAGGGTTAGAGATCCGGTTAGGGTTGCGATTGGACCTAGGGTTAGGGTTACGTTGAGGGCTAGGGTTAGAGATCCGGTTAGGGTTCCGATTGGACCTAGGGTTAGGGTTATGTAGAGGGCTAGTGTTATAGATCCAGTTAGGGTTCCGATTGGACCTAGGGTTAGGGTTATGTTGAGGGCTAGGGTTAGAGATACGGTTAGGGTTCCGATTGGACCTACGGTTAGGGTTATGTTGAGGGCTAGGCTTAGAGATCCGGTTAGTGTTCCAATTGGACCTAGGGTTAGGGTTATGTTGAGGGCTAGGTTTAGAGATCCGGTTACGGTTCCGATTGGACCTAGGGTTAGGGTTATGTTGAGGGCTAGGGTTAGAGGTCCGGTTAGGGTTCCGATTGGACCTAGGGTTAGGGTTATGTTGAGGGATAGGGTTAGAGATACTTTTAGGGTTACGATTGGACCTAGGGTTAGGGTTATGTTGACGGCTAGGGTTAGAGATCCGAATAGGGTTCCAGTTGGAGCTAGGGTTAGGGTTATGTGTAGGGCGAGGGTTAGAGATCCGGGTAGGGTTCCATATGGACATAGGGTTAGGGTTATGTTGAGGGCTAGTGTTAGAGATCCGGTTAGGGTTAAGATTGGACCTAGGGTTAGGGATATGTTGAGGGATAGGGTAAGAGATCCGGTTAGGGTTACTTTTGGACCTAGGGTTAAGGTTACGTTGAGGACTAGGGTTAGAGATCCGGTTAGGGTTCCAATTGGACCTAGGGTAGGGTTATGTGTAGGGCTAGGGTTAGAGATCCGGGTATGGTTCTGATTGGATCTAGGTTTAGGGTTATGTTGAGGGGTAGGGTTAGAGATCCGGTTAGGGTTCCGAATGGACCTAGGGTTAGGCTTATGTTGAGGGCTAGGGTTAGAGATCCGGGTAGGGTTCCGATTGGACCTAGGGTTAGGGTTATGTTGAGGGCTAAAGTTAGAGATTCGGTTATGGTTCCGATTAGACCTAGGATGAGGGTTACGTTGAGGTCTAGGTTTAGAGATCCGGTTAGGTTTCCCATTGGACGTAGGGTTAGGGTTATGTTGAGGGCTAACGTTAGAGAGTCCGTTATGGTTCCGATTGGACCTAGGGTGAGGGTTATGTTGAGGTCTACGTTTAGAGATCCGGTTAGGTTTCCCATTGGACCTAGGGTTAGGGTTATGTTGAGGGCTCGGGTCACAGATCCGGTTAGGGTTCCGATTGGACCTAGGGTAAGGGTTATGTTGAGGGCTAGGGTTAGAGATCCGGTTAGGGTTCCGATTGGACCTAGGGTTAGGGTTATGTTGAGGGCTAGGGTTAGAGATCCGGTTACGGTTCCGATTGGACCTAGGGTTAGGGTTATGTAGAGGGCTAGTGTTAGAGATCCAGTTAGGGTTCCGATTGGACCTAGGGTTAGGGTTATGTTGAGGGCTAGGGTTAGAGATCCGGTTAGCGTTACTATTGCACCTAGGGTTAGGGTCATGTTGAGGGATAGGGTTAGAGATACTTTTAGGGTTACGATTGGACCTAGGGTTAGGGTTATGTTGACGGCTAGAGGTAGAGATCTGGATAGGGTTCCAATTGGACCTAGGGTTATGCTTATGTGTAGGGCTAGGGTTAGAGATCCGGGTAGGGTTCCGATTGGACCTAGGGTTAGGGGTATGTTGAGGGCTAGTGTTAGAGATCCGGTTAGGGTTTCGATTGGACCTAGGGTTAGGGATATGTTGAGGGATAGGAGTAGAGATCGGTTTAGGGTTACGATTGGACCTAGGGTTAGGGTTATGTTGAGGGTTAAGGTTAGAGATCCGGTTAGGGTTCTGATTGGACCTAGGTTTAGGGTTATGTTGAGAGCGAGGGTTAGAGTTCCGGTTAGGGTTCCGATTGGACCTAGGGTTAGGGTTATGTTAAGGGCTAGGGTTACAGATCCGGTTAGGTTTCCGATTGGACCTAGGGTTAGGGTTATGTTGAGGGCTAGGGTAAGAGATCAGGTTAGGGTTACGATTGGACCTAGGGTTAGGGTTATGTTGAGGGCTAGGGATAGAGATCCAGTTAGCGTTACTATTGCACCTAGGGTTAGGGTCATGTTGAGGGATAGGGTTAGAGATACTTTTAGGGTTACGATTGGACCTAGGGTTAGGGTTACGTGGAGGGCTAGGGTAAGAGATCCGGTTAGGGATCCGATTGGACCTAGGGTTAGGGTTATGTTGAGGACTCGGTTTAGAGATCCGGTTAGGGTTGCGATTGGACCTAGCGTTAGGGTTATGTTGAGGGCTGGGGTTAGAGAGACGGTTAGTGTTACGATTGGACCTAGGGTTAAGGTCATGTTGAGGGCTAGGGTTAGATAGACGGTTAGGGTTACGATTCAACCTAGGCTTAGGCTTTTGTTGAGGGCTAAGGTTAGAGATCCGGTTAGCGTTACTATTGCACCTAGGGTTAGGGTCATGTTGAGGGATAGGGTTAGAGATACTTTTAGGGTTACGATTGGACCTAGGGTTAGGGTTATGTTGACGGCTAGAGGTAGAGATCTGGATAGGGTTCCAATTGGACCTAGGGTTATGCTTATGTGTAGGGCTAGGGTTAGAGATCCGGGTAGGGTTCCGATTGGACCTAGGGTTAGGGGTATGTTGAGGGCTAGTGTTAGAGATCCGGTTAGGGTTTCGATTGGACCTAGGGTTAGGGATATGTTGAGGGATAGGAGTAGAGATCGGTTTAGGGTTACGATTGGACCTAGGGTTAGGGTTATGTTGAGGGTTAGGGTTAGAGATCCGGTTAGGGTTCTGATTGGACCTAGGTTTAGGGTTATGTTGAGAGCGAGGGTTAGAGTTCCGGTTAGGGTTCCGATTGGACCTAGGGTTAGGGTTATGTTAAGGGCTAGGGTTACAGATCCGGTTAGGTTTCCGATTGGACCTAGGGTTAGGGTTATGTTGAGGGCTAGGGTAAGAGATCAGGTTATGGTTACGATTGGACCTAGCCTTAGGGTTATGTTGAGGGCTATGGTTAGAGATCCGGTTAGGGTTACGATTGGACCTAGGGTTAGGGTTATGTTGAGGGCTAGGGATAGAGATCCAGTTAGCGTTACTATTGCACCTAGGGTTAGGGTCATGTTGAGGGATAGGGTTAGAGATACTTTTAGGGTTACGATTGGACCTAGGGTTAGGGTTACGTGGAGGGCTAGGGTAAGAGATCCGGTTAGGGATCCGATTGGACCTAGGGTTAGGGTTATGTTGAGGACTCGGTTTAGAGATCCGGTTAGGGTTGCGATTGCACCTAGCGTTAGGGTTATGTTGAGGGCTGGGGTTAGAGAGACGGTTAGTGTTACGATTGGACCTAGGGTTAAGGTCATGTTGAGGGCTAGGGTTAGATAGACGGTTAGGGTTACGATTCGACCTAGGCTTAGGCTTTTGTTGAGGGCTAAGGTTAGAGATCCGGTTAGGGTTAAGATTTGACCTAGGGTAAGGGTTATGTTGAGGGCTAGGTTTAGGATTCCGGTTAGGGTTGCTATTGGACCTAGCGTTAGGGTTACGTTGAGGGTAGGGTTAGAGAGACTGTTAGGGTTACGATTGGACCTAGGGTTAGGGTGACGTTGAGGGCTAGGGTTAGACAGTCGGTTAGGGTTGCTATTGGATCTAGGGTTAGCGTCATGTTGAGGGCTATGGTTAGAGATCCGGTTAGGGTTACGATTGGACTTAGGGTTAGGGTTATGATGAGGTCTAGGGTTAGAGATCCGGTTACTGTTACGATTGGACCTAGGGTTAGGGTTAAGTTGAGGGCTAGGTTTAGAGATCCGGTTATGGTATGATTTGACCTATTGTTAGGGTTATGTTGCGGGCTAGCGTTAGAGAGACTGTTAGGGTTACAATTGGACTTAGGGTTAGGATTATGTTGAGGGCTAGGGTAAGAGATCCGGTTAGGGTTGCGAGTGGACCTAGGGTTAGTGTTACGTTGAGGTCTAGGGTTAGAGATCCTGTTAGTGTTACGATTGGACCTAGGGTTAGGGTCATGTTGAGGGCTAGGGTTAAAGAGACGGTTAGGGTTACGATTGGACCTAGCGTTAGGGTTATGTTGAGGGCTAGGGTTAGAGATCCGGTTAGGGTTGCGATTGGACCTAGGGTTAGGGTTACGTTGAGGGCTAGGGTTAGAGATCCGGTTAGGGTTCCGATTGGACCTAGGGTTAGGGTTATGTAGAGGGCTAGTGTTATAGATCCAGTTAGGGTTCCGATTGGACCTAGGGTTAGGGTTATGTTGAGGGCTAGGGTTAGAGATACGGTTAGGGTTCCGATTGGACCTACGGTTAGGGTTATGTTGAGGGCTAGGCTTAGAGATCCGGTTAGTGTTCCAATTGGACCTAGGGTTAGGGTTATGTTGAGGGCTAGGTTTAGAGATCCGGTTACGGTTCCGATTGGACCTAGGGTTAGGGTTATGTTGAGGGCTAGGGTTAGAGGTCCGGTTAGGGTTCCGATTGGACCTAGGGTTAGGGTTATGTTGAGGGATAGGGTTAGAGATACTTTTAGGGTTACGATTGGACCTAGGGTTAGGGTTATGTTGACGCCTAGGGTTAGAGATCCGAATAGGGTTCCAGTTGGAGCTAGGGTTAGGGTTATGTGTAGGGCGAGGGTTAGAGATCCGAGTAGGGTTCCATATGGACATAGGGTTAGGGTTATGTTGAGGGCTAGTGTTAGAGATCCGGTTAGGGTTAAGATTGGACCTAGGGTTAGGGATATGTTGAGGGATAGGGTAAGAGATCCGGTTAGGGTTACTTTTGGACCTAGGGTTAAGGTTACGTTGAGGACTAGGGTTAGAGATCCGGTTAGGATTCCAATTGGACCTAGGGTAGGGTTATGTGTAGGGCTAGGGTTAGAGATCCGGGTATGGTTCTGATTGGATTTAGGTTTAGGGTTATGTTGAGGGGTAGGGTTAGAGATCCGGTTAGGGTTCCGAATGGACCTAGGGTTAGGCTTATGTTGAGGGCTAGGGTTAGAGATCCGGGTAGGGTTCCGATTGGTCCTAGGGTTAGGGTTATGTTGAGGGCTAAAGTTAGAGATTCGGTTATGGTTCCGATTGGACCTAGGATGAGGGTTACGTTGAGGTCTAGGTTTAGAGATCCGGTTAGGTTGCCCATTGGACGTAGGGTTAGGGTTATGTTGAGGGCTAACGTTAGAGAGTCCGTTATGGTTCCGATTGGACCTAGGGTGAGGGCTATGTTGAGGTCTACGTTTAGAGATCCGGTTAGGTTTCCCATTGGACCTAGGGTTAGGGTTATGTTGAGGGCTCGGGTCACAGATCCGGTTAGGGTTCCGATTGGACCTAGGGTAAGGGTTATGTTGAGGGCTAGGGTTAGAGATCCGGTTAGGGTTCCGATTGGACCTAGGGTTAGGGTTATGTTGAGGGCTAGGGTTAGAGATCCGGTTACGGTTCCGATTGGACCTAGGGTTAGGGTTATGTAGAGGGCTAGTGTTAGAGATCCAGTTAGGGTTCCGATTGGACCTAGGGTTAGGGTTATGTTGAGGGCTAGGGTTAGAGATCCGGTTAGCGTTACTATTGCACCTAGGGTTAGGGTCATGTTGAGGGATAGGGTTAGAGATACTTTTAGGGTTACGATTGGACCTAGGGTTAGGGTTATGTTTACGGCTAGAGGTAGAGATCTGGATAGGGTTCCAATTGGACCTAGGGTTATGCTTATGTGTAGGGCTAGGGTTAGAGATCCGGGTAGGGTTCCGATTGGACCTAGGGTTAGGGGTATGTTGAGGGCTAGTGTTAGAGATCCGGTTAGGGTTTCGATTGGACCTAGGGTTAGGGATATGTTGAGGGATAGGAGTAGAGATCGGTTTAGGGTTACGATTGGACCTAGGGTTAGGGTTATGTTGAGGGTTAAGGTTAGAGATCCGGTTAGGGTTCTGATTGGACCTAGGTTTAGGGTTATGTTGAGAGCGAGGGTTAGAGTTCCGGTTAGGGTTCCGATTGGACCTAGGGTTAGGGTTATGTTAAGGGCTAGGGTTACAGATCCGGTTAGGTTTCCGATTGGACCTAGGGTTAGGGTTATGTTGAGGGCTAGGGTAAGAGATCAGGTTAGGGTTACGATTGGACCTAGGGTTAGGGTTATGTTGAGGGCTAGGGATAGAGATCCAGTTAGCGTTACTATTGCACCTAGGGTTAGGGTCATGTTGAGGGATAGGGTTAGAGATACTTTTAGGGTTACGATTGGACCTAGGGTTAGGGTTACGTGGAGGGCTAGGGTAAGAGATCCGGTTAGGGATCCGATTGGACCTAGGGTTAGGGTTATGTTGAGGACTCGGTTTAGAGATCCGGTTAGGGTTGCGATTGCACCTAGCGTTAGGGTTATGTTGAGGGCTGGGGTTAGAGAGACGGTTAGTGTTACGATTGGACCTAGGGTTAAGGTCATGTTGAGGGCTAGGGTTAGATAGACGGTTAGGGTTACGATTCAACCTAGGCTTAGGCTTTTGTTGAGGGCTAAGGTTAGAGATCCGGTTAGGGTTAAGATTTGACCTAGGGTAAGGGTTATGTTGAGGGCTAGGTTTAGGATTCCGGTTAGGGTTGCTATTGGACCTAGCGTTAGGGTTACGTTGAGGGTAGAGTTAGAGAGACTGTTAGGGTTACGATTGGACCTAGGGTTAGGGTGACGTTGAGGGCTAGGGTTAGACAGTCAGTTAGGGTTGCTATTGGATCTAGGGTTAGCGTCATGTTGAGGGCTATGGTTAGAGATCCGGTTAGGGTTACGATTGGACTTAGGGTTAGGGTTATGATGAGGGCTAGGGTTAGAGATCCGGTTACTGTTACGATTGGACCTAGGGTTAGGGTTAAGTTGAGGGCTAGGTTTAGAGATCCGGTTATGGTATGATTTGACCTATTGTTAGGGTTATGTTGCGGGCTAGCGTTAGAGAGACTGTTAGGGTTACAATTGGACTTAGGGTTAGGATTATGTTGAGGGCTAGGGTAAGAGATCCGGTTAGGGTTGCGAGTGGACCTAGGGTTAGTGTTACGTTGAGGTCTAGGGTTAGAGATCCTGTTAGTGTTACGATTGGACCTAGGGTTAGGGTCATGTTGAGGGCTAGGGTTAAAGAGACGGTTAGGGTTACGATTGGACCTAGCGTTAGGGTTATGTTGAGGGCTAGGGTTAGAGATCCGGTTAGGGTTGCGATTGGACCTAGGGTTAGGGTTACGTTGAGGGCTAGGGTTAGAGATCCGGTTAGGGTTCCGATTGGACCTAGGGTTAGGGTTATGTAGAGGGCTAGTGTTATAGATCCAGTTAGGGTTCCAATTGGACCTAGGGTTAGGGTTATGTTGAGGGCTAGGTTTAGAGATACGGTTAGGGTTCCGATTGGACCTACGGTTAGGGTTATGTTGAGGGCTAGGCTTAGAGATCCGGTTAGTGTTCCAATTGGACCTAGGGTTAGGGTTATGTTGAGGGCTAGGTTTAGAGATCCGGTTACGGTTCCGATTGGACCTAGGGTTAGGGTTATGTTGAGGGCTAGGGTTAGAGGTCCGGTTAGGGTTCCGATTGGACCTAGGGTTAGGGTTATGTTGAGGGATAGGGTTAGAGATACTTTTAGGGTTACGATTGGACCTAGGGTTAGGGTTATGTTGACGGCTAGGGTTAGAGATCCGAATAGGGTTCCAGTTGGAGCTAGGGTTAGGGTTATGTGTAGGGCGAGGGTTAGAGATCCGGGTAGGGTTCCATATGGACATAGGGTTAGGGTTATGTTGAGGGCTAGTGTTAGAGATCCGGTTAGGGTTAAGATTGGACCTAGGGTTAGGGATATGTTGAGGGATAGGGTAAGAGATCCGGTTAGGGTTACTTTTGGACCTAGGGTTAAGGTTACGTTGAGGACTAGGGTTAGAGATCCGGTTAGGGTTCCAATTGGACCTAGGGTAGGGTTATGTGTAGGGCTAGGGTTAGAGATCCGGGTATGGTTCTGATTGGATCTAGGTTTAGGGTTATGTTGAGGGGTAGGGTTAGAGATCCGGTTAGGGTTCCGAATGGACCTAGGGTTAGGCTTATGCTGAGGGCTAGGGTTAGAGATCCGGGTAGGGTTCCGATTGGACCTAGGGTTAGGGTTATGTTGAGGGCTAAAGTTAGAGATTCGGTTATGGTTCCGATTGGACCTAGGATGAGGGTTACGTTGAGGTCTAGGTTTAGAGATCCGGTTAGGTTTCCCATTGGACGTAGGGTTAGGGTTATGTTGAGGGCTAACGTTAGAGAGTCCGTTATGGTTCCGATTGGACCTAGGGTGAGGGTTATGTTGAGGTCTACGTTTAGAGATCCGGTTAGGTTTCCCATTGGACCTAGGGTTAGGGTTATGTTGAGGGCTCGGGTCACAGATCCGGTTAGGGTTCCGATTGGACCTAGGGTAAGGGTTATGTTGAGGGCTAGGGTTAGAGATCCGGTTAGGGTTCCGATTGGACCTAGGGTTAGGGTTATGTTGAGGGCTAGGGTTAGAGATCCGGTTACGGTTCCGATTGGACCTAGGGTTAGGGTTATGTAGAGGGCTAGTGTTAGAGATCCAGTTAGGGTTCCGATTGGACCTAGGGTTAGGGTTATGTTGAGGGCTAGGGTTAGAGATCCGGTTAGCGTTACTATTGCACCTAGGGTTAGGGTCATGTTGAGGGATAGGGTTAGAGATACTTTTAGGGTTACGATTGGACCTAGGGTTAGGGTTATGTTGACGGCTAGAGGTAGAGATCTGGATAGGGTTCCAATTGGACCTAGGGTTATGCTTATGTGTAGGGCTAGGGTTAGAGATCCGGGTAGGGTTCCGATTGGACCTAGGGTTAGGGGTATGTTGAGGGCTAGTGTTAGAGATCCGGTTAGGGTTTCGATTGGACCTAGGGTTAGGGATATGTTGAGGGATAGGAGTAGAGATCGGTTTAGGGATACGATTGGACCTAGGGTTAGGGTTATGTTGAGGGTTAGGGTTAGAGATCCGGTTAGGGTTCTGATTGGACCTAGGTTTAGGGTTATGTTGAGAGCGAGGGTTAGAGTTCCGGTTAGGGTTCCGATTGGACCTAGGGTTAGGGTTATGTTAAGGGCTAGGGTTTCAGATCCGGTTAGGTTTCCGATTGGACCTAGGATTAGGGTTATGTTGAGGGCTAGGGTAAGAGATCAGGTTATGGTTACGATTGGACCTAGCCTTAGGGTTATGTTGAGGGCTATGGTTAGAGATCCGGTTAGGGTTACGATTGGACCTAGGGTTAGGGTTATGTTGAGGGCTAGGGATAGAGATCCAGTTAGCGTTACTATTGCACCTAGGGTTAGGGTCATGTTGAGGGATAGGGTTAGAGATACTTTTAGGGTTACGATTGGACCTAGGGTTACGGTTACGTGGAGGGCTAGGGTAAGAGATCCGGTTAGGGATCCGATTGGACCTAGGGTTAGGGTTATGTTGAGGACTCGGTTTAGAGATCCGGTTAGGGATGCGATTGCACCTAGCGTTAGGGTTATGTTGAGGGCTGGGGTTAGAGAGACGGTTAGTGTTACGATTGGACCTAGGGTTAAGGTCATGTTGAGGGCTAGGGTTAGATAGACGGTTAGGGTTACGATTCAACCTAGGCTTAGGCTTTTGTTGAGGGCTAAGGTTAGAGATCCGGTTAGGGTTAAGATTTGACCTAGGGTAAGGGTTATGTTGAGGGCTAGGTTTAGGATTCCGGTTAGGGTTGCTATTGGACCTAGCGTTAGGGTTACGTTGAGGGTAGGGTTAGAGAGACTGTTAGGGTTACGATTGGACCTAGGGTTAGGGTGACGTTGAGGGCTAGGGTTAGACAGTCAGTTAGGGTTGCTATTGGATCTAGGGTTAGCGTCATGTTGAGGGCTATGGTTAGAGATCCGGTTAGGGTTACGATTGGACTTAGGGTTAGGGTTATGATGAGGTCTAGGGTTAGAGATCCGGTTACTGTTACGATTGGACCTAGGGTTAGGGTTAAGTTGAGGGCTAGGTTTAGAGATCCGGTTATGGTATGATTTGACCTATTGTTAGGGTTATGTTGCGGGCTAGCGTTAGAGAGACTGTTAGGGTTACAATTGGACTTAGGGTTAGGATTATGTTGAGGGCTAGGGTAAGAGATCCGGTTAGGGTTGCGAGTGGACCTAGGGTTAGTGTTACGTTGAGGTCTAGGGTTAGAGATCCTGTTAGTGTTACGATTGGACCTAGGGTTAGGGTCATGTTGAGGGCTAGGGTTAAAGAGACGGTTAGGGTTACGATTGGACCTAGCGTTAGGGTTATGTTGAGGGCTAGGGTTAGAGATCCGGTTAGGGTTGCGATTGGACCTAGGGTTAGGGTTACGTTGAGGGCTAGGGTTAGAGATCCGGTTAGGGTTCCGATTGGACCTAGGGTTAGGGTTATGTAGAGGGCTAGTGTTATAGATCCAGTTAGGGTTCCGATTGGACCTAGGGTTAGGGTTATGTTGAGGGCTAGGGTTAGAGATACGGTTAGGGTTCCGATTGGACCTACGGTTAGGGTTATGTTGAGGGCTAGGCTTAGAGATCCGGTTAGTGTTCCAATTGGACCTAGGGTTAGGGTTATGTTGAGGGCTAGGTTTAGAGATCCGGTTACGGTTCCGATTGGACCTAGGGTTAGGGTTATGTTGAGGGCTAGGGTTAGAGGTCCGGTTAGGGTTCCGATTGGACCTAGGGTTAGGGTTATGTTGAGGGATAGGGTTAGAGATACTTTTAGGGTTACGATTGGACCTAGGGTTAGGGTTATGTTGACGGCTAGGGTTAGAGATCCGAATAGGGTTCCAGTTGGAGCTAGGGTTAGGGTTATGTGTAGGGCGAGGGTTAGAGATCCGGGTAGGGTTCCATATGGACATAGGGTTAGGGTTATGTTGAGGGCTAGTGTTAGAGATCCGGTTAGGGTTAAGATTGGACCTAGGGTTAGGGATATGTTGAGGGATAGGGTATGAGATCCGGTTAGGGTTACTTTTGGACCTAGGGTTAAGGTTACGTTGAGGACTAGGGTTAGAGATCCGGTTAGGGTTCCAATTGGACCTAGGGTAGGGTTATGTGTAGGGCTAGGGTTAGAGATCCGGGTATGGTTCTGATTGGATCTAGGTTTAGGGTTATGTTGAGGGGTAGGGTTAGAGATCCGGTTAGGGTTCCGAATGGACCTAGGGTTAGGCTTATGTTGAGGGCTAGGGTTAGAGATCCGGGTAGGGTTCCGATTGGACCTAGGGTTAGGGTTATGTTGAGGGCTAAAGTTAGAGATTCGGTTATGGTTCCGATTAGACCTAGGATGAGGGTTACGTTGAGGTCTAGGTTTAGAGATCCGGTTAGGTTTCCCATTGGACGTAGGGTTAGGGTTATGTTGAGGGCTAACGTTAGAGAGTCCGTTATGGTTCCGATTGGACCTAGGGTGAGGGTTATGTTGAGGTCTACGTTTAGAGATCCGGTTAGGTTTCCCATTGGACCTAGGGTTAGGGTTATGTTGAGGGCTCGGGTCACAGATCCGGTTAGGGTTCCGATTGGACCTAGGGTAAGGGTTATGTTGAGGGCTAGGGTTAGAAATCCGGTTAGGGTTCCGATTGGACCTAGGGTTAGGGTTATGTTGAGGGCTAGGGTTAGAGATCCGGTTACGGTTCCGATTGGACCTAGGGTTAGGGTTATGTAGAGGGCTAGTGTTAGAGATCCAGTTAGGGTTCCGATTGGACCTAGGGTTAGGGTTATGTTGAGGGCTAGGGTTAGAGATCCGGTTAGCGTTACTATTGCACCTAGGGTTAGGGTCATGTTGAGGGATAGGGTTAGAGATACTTTTAGGGTTACGATTGGACCTAGGGTTAGGGTTATGTTGACGGCTAGAGGTAGAGATCTGGATAGGGTTCCAATTGGACCTAGGGTTATGCTTATGTGTAGGGCTAGGGTTAGAGATCCGGGTAGGGTTCCGATTGGACCTAGGGTTAGGGGTATGTTGAGGGCTAGTGTTAGAGATCCGGTTAGGGTTTCGATTGGACCTAGGGTTAGGGATATGTTGAGGGATAGGAGTAGAGATCGGTTTAGGGTTACGATTGGACCTAGGGTTAGGGTTATGTTGAGGGTTAAGGTTAGAGATCCGGTTAGGGTTCTGATTGGACCTAGGTTTAGGGTTATGTTGAGAGCGAGGGTTAGAGTTCCGGTTAGGGTTCCGATTGGACCTAGGGTTAGGGTTATGTTAAGGGCTAGGGTTACAGATCCGGTTAGGTTTCCGATTGGACCTAGGGTTAGGGTTATGTTGAGGGCTAGGGTAAGAGATCAGGTTAGGGTTACGATTGGACCTAGGGTTAGGGTTATGTTGAGGGCTAGGGATAGAGATCCAGTTAGCGTTACTATTGCACCTAGGGTTAGGGTCATGTTGAGGGATAGGGTTAGAGATACTTTTAGGGTTACGATTGGACCTAGGGTTAGGGTTACGTGGAGGGCTAGGGTAAGAGATCCGGTTAGGGATCCGATTGGACCTAGGGTTAGGGTTATGTTGAGGACTCGGTTTAGAGATCCGGTTAGGGTTGCGATTGGACCTAGCGTTAGGGTTATGTTGAGGGCTGGGGTTAGAGAGACGGTTAGTGTTACGATTGGACCTAGGGTTAAGGTCATGTTGAGGGCTAGGGTTAGATAGACGGTTAGGGTTACGATTCAACCTAGGCTTAGGCTTTTGTTGAGGGCTAAGGTTAGAGATCCGGTTAGCGTTACTATTGCACCTAGGGTTAGGGTTATGTAGAGGGCTAGTGTTAGAGATCCAGTTAGGGTTCCGATTGGACCTAGGGTTAGGGTTATGTTGAGGGCTAGGGTTAGAGATCCGGTTAGCGTTACTATTGCACCTAGGGTTAGGGTCATGTTGAGGGATAGGGTTAGAGATACTTTTAGGGTTACGATTGGACCTAGGGTTAGGGTTATGTTGACGGCTAGAGGTAGAGATCTGGATAGGGTTCCAATTGGACCTAGGGTTATGCTTATGTGTAGGGCTAGGGTTAGAGATCCGGGTAGGGTTCCGATTGGACCTAGGGTTAGGGGTATGTTGAGGGCTAGTGTTAGAGATCCGGTTAGGGTTTCGATTGGACCTAGGGTTAGGGATATGTTGAGGGATAGGAGTAGAGATCGGTTTAGGGTTACGATTGGACCTAGGGTTAGGGTTATGTTGAGGGTTAGGGTTAGAGATCCGGTTAGGGTTCTGATTGGACCTAGGTTTAGGGTTATGTTGAGAGCGAGGGTTAGAGTTCCGGTTAGGGTTCCGATTGGACCTAGGGTTAGGGTTATGTTAAGGGCTAGGGTTACAGATCCGGTTAGGTTTCCGATTGGACCTAGGGTTAGGGTTATGTTGAGGGCTAGGGTAAGAGATCAGGTTATGGTTACGATTGGACCTAGCCTTAGGGTTATGTTGAGGGCTATGGTTAGAGATCCGGTTAGGGTTACGATTGGACCTAGGGTTAGGGTTATGTTGAGGGCTAGGGATAGAGATCCAGTTAGCGTTACTATTGCACCTAGGGTTAGGGTCATGTTGAGGGATAGGGTTAGAGATACTTTTAGGGTTACGATTGGACCTAGGGTTAGGGTTACGTGGAGGGCTAGGGTAAGAGATCCGGTTAGGGATCCGATTGGACCTAGGGTTAGGGTTATGTTGAGGACTCGGTTTAGAGATCCGGTTAGGGTTGCGATTGCACCTAGCGTTAGGGTTATGTTGAGGGCTGGGGTTAGAGAGACGGTTAGTGTTACGATTGGACCTAGGGTTAAGGTCATGTTGAGGGCTAGGGTTAGATAGACGGTTAGGGTTACGATTCGACCTAGGCTTAGGCTTTTGTTGAGGGCTAAGGTTAGAGATCCGGTTAGGGTTAAGATTTGACCTAGGGTAAGGGTTATGTTGAGGGCTAGGTTTAGGATTCCGGTTAGGGTTGCTATTGGACCTAGCGTTAGGGTTACGTTGAGGGTAGGGTTAGAGAGACTGTTAGGGTTACGATTGGACCTAGGGTTAGGGTGACGTTGAGGGCTAGGGTTAAACAGTCGGTTAGGGTTGCTATTGGATCTAGGGTTAGCGTCATGTTGAGGGCTATGGTTAGAGATCCGGTTAGGGTTACGATTGGACTTAGGGTTAGGGTTATGATGAGGGCTAGGGTTAGAGATCCGGTTACTGTTACGATTGGACCTAGGGTTAGGGTTAAGTTGAGGGCTAGGTTTAGAGATCCGGTTATGGTATGATTTGACCTATTGTTAGGGTTATGTTGCGGGCTAGCGTTAGAGAGACTGTTAGGGTTACAATTGGACTTAGGGTTAGGATTATGTTGAGGGCTAGGGTAAGAGATCCGGTTAGGGTTGCGAGTGGACCTAGGGTTAGTGTTACGTTGAGGTCTAGGGTTAGAGATCCTTTTAGTGTTACGATTGGACCTAGGGTTAGGGTCATGTTGAGGGCTAGGGTTAAAGAGACGGTTAGGGTTACGATTGGACCTAGCGTTAGGGTTATGTTGAGGGCTAGGGTTAGAGATCCGGTTAGGGTTGCGATTGGACCTAGGGTTAGGGTTACGTTGAGGGCTAGGGTTAGAGATCCGGTTAGGGTTCCGATTGGACCTAGGGTTAGGGTTATGTAGAGGGCTAGTGTTATAGATCCAGTTAGGGTTCCGATTGGACCTAGGGTTAGGGTTATGTTGAGGGCTAGGGTTAGAGATACGGTTAGGGTTCCGATTGGACCTACGGTTAGGGTTATGTTGAGGGCTAGGCTTAGAGATCCGGTTAGTGTTCCAATTGGACCTAGGGTTAGGGTTATGTTGAGGGCTAGGTTTAGAGATCCGGTTACAGTTCCGATTGGACCTAGGGTTAGGGTTATGTTGAGGGCTAGGGTTAGAGGTCCGGTTAGGGTTCCGATTGGACCTAGGGTTAGGGTTATGTTGAGGGATAGGGTTAGAGATACTTTTAGGGTTACGATTGGACCTAGGGTTAGGGTTATGTTGACGGCTAGGGTTAGAGATCCGAATAGGGTTCCAGTTGGAGCTAGGGTTAGGGTTATGTGTAGGGCGAGGGTTAGAGATCCGGGTAGGGTTCCATATGGACATAGGGTTAGGGTTATGTTGAGGGCTAGTGTTAGAGATCCGGTTAGGGTTAAGATTGGACCTAGGGTTAGGGATATGTTGAGGGATAGGGTAAGAGATCCGGTTAGGGTTACTTTTGGACCTAGGGTTAAGGTTACGTTGAGGACTAGGGTTAGAGATCCGGTTAGGGTTCCAATTGGACCTAGGGTAGGGTTATGTGTAGGGCTAGGGTTAGAGATCCGGGTATGGTTCTGATTGGATCTAGGTTTAGGGTTATGTTGAGGGGTAGGGTTAGAGATCCGGTTAGGGTTCCGAATGGACCTAGGGTTAGGCTTATGTTGAGGGCTAGGGTTAGAGATCCGGGTAGGGTTCCGATTGGACCTAGGGTTAGGGTTATGTTGAGGGCTAAAGTTAGAGATTCGGTTATGGTTCCGATTGGACCTAGGATGAGGGTTACGTTGAGGTCTAGGTTTAGAGATCCGGTTAGGTTTCCCATTGGACGTAGGGTTAGGGTTATGTTGAGGGCTAACGTTAGAGAGTCCGTTATGGTTCCGATTGGACCTAGGGTGAGGGTTATGTTGAGGTCTACGTTTAGAGATCCGGTTAGGTTTCCCATTGGACCTAGGGTTAGGGTTATGTTGAGGGCTCGGGTCACAGATCCGGTTAGGGTTCCGATTGGACCTAGGGTAAGGGTTATGTTGAGGGCTAGGGTTAGAGATCCGGTTAGGGTTCCGATTGGACCTAGGGTTAGGGTTATGTTGAGGGCTAGGGTTAGAGATCCGGTTACGGTTCCGATTGGACCTAGGGTTAGGGTTATGTAGAGGGCTAGTGTTAGAGATCCAGTTAGGGTTCCGATTGGACCTAGGGTTAGGGTTATGTTGAGAGCTAGGGATAGAGATCCGGTTAGGGTTCCGATTGGACCTAGGGTTAGGGTTATGTTGAGGGCTAGGGTTAGAGATCCGGTTAGCGTTACTATTGCACCTAGGGTTAGGGTCATGTTGAGGGATAGGGTTAGAGATACTTTTAGGGTTACGATTGGACCTAGGGTTAGGGTTATGTTGACGGCTAGAGGTAGAGATCTGGATAGGGTTCCAATTGGACCTAGGGTTATGCTTATGTGTAGGGCTAGGGTTAGAGATCCGGGTAGGGTTCCGATTGGACCTAGGGTTAGGGGTATGTTGAGGGCTAGTGTTAGAGATCCGGTTAGGGTTTCGATTGGACCTAGGGTTAGGGATATGTTGAGGGATAGGAGTAGAGATTGGTTTAGGGTTACGATTGGACCTAGGGTTAGGGTTATGTTGAGAGCGAGGGTTAGAGTTCCGGTTAGGGTTCCGATTGGACCTAGGGTTAGGGTTATGTTAAGGGCTAGGGTTACAGATCCGGTTAGGTTTCCGATTGGACCTAGGGTTAGGGTTATGTTGAGGGCTAGGGTAAGAGATCAGTTTATGGTTACGATTGGACCTAGCCTTAGGGTTATGTTGAGAGCTATGGTTAGAGATCCGGTTAGGGTTACGATTGGACCTAGGGTTAGGGTTATGTTGAGGGCTAGGGATAGAGATCCAGTTAGCGTTACTATTGCACCTAGGGTTAGGGTCATGTTGAGGGATAGGGTTAGAGATACTTTTAGGGTTACGATTGGACCTAGGGTTAGGGTTACGTGGAGGGCTAGGGTAAGAGATCCGGTTAGGGATCCGATTGGACCTAGGGTTAGGGTTATGTTGAGGACTCGGTTTAGAGATCCGGTTAGGGTTGCGATTGCACCTAGCGTTAGGGTTATGTTGAGGGCTGGGGTTAGAGAGACGGTTAGTGTTACGATTGGACCTAGGGTTAAGGTCATGTTGAGGGCTAGGGTTAGATAGACGGTTAGGGTTACGATTCAACCTAGGCTTAGGCTTTTGTTGAGGGCTGAGGTTAGAGATCCGGTTAGGGTTAAGATTTGACCTAGGGTAAGGGTTATGTTGAGGGCTAGGTTTAGGATTCCGGTCAGGGTTGCTATTGGACCTAGCGTTAGGGTTACGTTGAGGGTAGGGTTAGAGAGACTGTTAGGGTTACGATTGGACCTAGGGTTAGGGTGACGTTGAGGGCTAGGGTTAGACAGTCGGTTAGGGTTGCTATTGGATCTAGGGTTAGCGTCATGTTGAGGGCTATGGTTAGAGATCCGGTTAGGGTTACGATTGGACTTAGGGTTAGGGTTATGATGAGGGCTAGGGTTAGAGATCCGGTTACTGTTACGATTGGACCTAGGGTTAGGGTTAAGTTGAGGGCTAGGTTTAGAGATCCGGTTATGGTATGATTTGACCTATTGTTAGGGTTATGTTGCGGGCTAGCGTTAGAGAGACTGTTAGGGTTACAATTGGACTTAGGGTTAGGATTATGTTGAGGGCTAGGGTAAGAGATCCGGTTAGGGTTGCGAGTGGACCTAGGGTTAGTGTTACGTTGACGTCTAGGGTTAGAGATCCTGTTAGTGTTACGATTGGACCTAGGGTTAGGGTCATGTTGAGGGCTAGGGTTAAAGAGACGGTTAGGGTTACGATTGGACCTAGCGTTAGGGTTATGTTGAGGGCTAGGGTTAGAGATCCGGTTAGGGTTCCGATTGGACCTAGGGTTAGGGTTATGTAGAGGGCTAGTGTTATAGATCCAGTTAGGGTTCCGATTGGACCTAGGGTTAGGGTTATGTTGAGGGCTAGGGTTAGAGATACGGTTAGGGTTCCGATTGGACCTACGGTTAGGGTTATGTTGAGGGCTAGGCTTAGAGATCCGGTTAGTGTTCCAATTGGACCTAGGGTTAGGGTTATGTTGAAGGCTAGGTTTAGAGATCCGGTTACGGTTCCGATTGGACCTAGGGTTAGGGTTATGTTGAGGGCTAGGGTTAGAGATCCGGTTAGGGTTCCGATTGGACCTAGGGTTAGGGTTATGTTGAGGGATAGGGTTAGAGATACTTTTAGGGTTACGATTGGACCTAGGGTTAGGGTTATGTTGACGGCTAGGGTTAGAGATCCGAATAGGGTTCCAGTTGGAGCTAGGGTTAGGGTTATGTGTAGGGCGAGGGTTAGAGATCCGGGTAGGGTTCCATATGGACATAGGGTTAGGGTTATGTTGAGGGCTAGTGTTAGAGATCCGGTTAGGGTTAAGATTGGACCTA